>NC_050175.1:12978867-13288867 GCF_008315115.2 Sander lucioperca
GTATTTACTGTTATCAACAAAACCAGTAAATTAGCAGCGCACAAATAGGTATCATTTTAGTTTTCTTACTCTCGTCAATTTGATTTAAACTATACTGCGATGCCCCGAAACACATAAATCATCAATGTTTGTTTTACAGTAATTTCTCACACAGCTTTGTGCACAACCATTACCTATTTTTTTCTTGCTTATCAGAAGCAATAAAACTCCCTAAAGGAAACTGTTTCAGTAATTACAGTGCCCCACCACCCCGTCCACACATACACACACATACACACACACACGTGCATGCACACAGTACACACACACACACACACACACACACACACACACACACACACACACACACACACACACACACACACACCCCTTATTCCCTCCTGCCCCTTCACTTTCACCCCACCCTTCAGGGTATGTGGACTCAGATACTAATGCAAGATTTTCAGCAGGCTGCCAATTAATCCATGTTGACCCTATAGAGTTACACAGGTCTGCCGCTGCTTTTCAAATACCCAGGAGGCCTCAGCTGCTTCTTGAGGTCTTAACCTTCATAGAACAGAACCATTTCTGACCACATATGAATGCAGATACACATATTTTTGGTTTGATGGTCAACTTCCTGTCAGGAATGGGTTACTGACCTGTTCTCCAATATAACATCAAAAGAGGCTTTGAATAAAACTTTGCAGCAAAATGTGGGTTACAATCCCACATATATGAAGAGTGAAAGTTGACATGGATATAGGTTTTATAGCTAAGCTTTTATTGTACCCATTGTGTGAAATGGAACAGAAAGGGACATCTTTTTTGTGTGTTATTTACTACGTGCTAAATCACAAATATATAAAAATGGTATGTTCTCTTCACTCAGTATTGCAGCATCTTTTAGCAACAACAGCCATGACTAATCCAAGATTAAATGAGCTGGAGGGAGGGCACAAGGGCTATAGTCACTTCAAATGGAGAGGGAACATGGTGTTCATACACATACACACAAACACAAATATTCACTTGCATTTACACAAGTCCCTCTATGAGGCTTAGAGTATGGAAGATTAAATTCCATTAAATTGAAAAGTGTGCTGATTGCACTTCCAGATGTATCTAGGCATATATATCTACGTGGAATATTTTAATGAAATAAATTGAAGATATAGTGAAAATTAGAAATGATAGGATAGAAAGTAGGCCCCAGCTAGACTTGAGTACTGGGGTTGCTATGGTGTTTTGGAAACACTGGAGAAAACCAGACCTGTATTTTGAGTTGGGAAAATTTGAAGGTAATAGCAAAAAACAGCAAATCACAGATCAGGCAGAATTGTGTCACCAAAGATTTAGTGATGGCTCTGTCCCAACCACAGGTTAGAGCCTCCAATTCTCTGGTGAGCTGCTGAACTGTAATTGCCTGCTGTTGCTCTTATCAAACTACTGCCACTTTCATGTCGCCCTTCCTATCGCTGCCCTACATTAACCCCTGGGAACCTCTTTAGAGTAAACAGAAATGAACAATGCAGTTTTTTTGTCTTTTCTTACCATGGCAAAGAATTTGCGAAGCACCACTGGTGCTACTTTTACAAACCCAGAAACGCTCACATCTTACAGCAGCCTTGTGCAAACATACCTCTCTTAGTATTGACCACTGACCACCTTTGACGATGCAAGAGGAGGGTAGATGCCTTGCTTAAAGGAAAGGGCATAAGTTACTATTTTACATAATACAGTGTGATATACCAGTGCAGTTAGACTGAGAGACTGAGTTTTTGTTATGCAAGTCTTTTTGATATTCAATGACATCCCCTCTAACTAACATTGATCTGTGAAACAAAGTGATGTTTCAATAGATTTTGCTCTTTTGTAAATGTGGATTTGTGCTTATTACTACCAATTTAGTTGTGTGTTCCTCTGACATGGCTTCTTTCTCCAGATAAAGCTTGCCTTATTCTCTCTCTATAGTAAATTGGTTTTGGTATCTGGTGCCAATTTGTTAAGACACTTACACAGCGACTGCACCATTTTTAATGGCAGCAAATTGTCGTTGGGGTATTGTAGGTATAGGCTTTGCATTTTACTGGCTGGTGTTTGAAAGTATTTGCTAGATAAGACTTTTTCAAACAGAATATTGTGCTGTGTGTGATTTCAAACAAATGCTTGGGATTATATGTATGTAAGGATTGATACACACCTACCTTTTGCAATGAATAAGAGAGACACAAAGAGAGGAAAGGTGAGGTAGAAGAACGGGAGAGCAATATAGCAGAAATGGAAGTGTGTTTAGAGGATGTGCAGAGGGCCAGGGGAGTAAATAAGAGTGTGGATGACAGCGATGCACCTCACTGTAATAAGTAAACACATCACAACCCCATGTGATTTATTGCAGGGCCAGGATGACATTTTCGGCTGCAGGACAAGGTGCCAGGGTCCTGTTTTTCGTTGTTGTTGTTTTTTACGTAGAGGACAAATCCTGCATTCTTATTCTCGCATTTCCCCAGTGAAGAAAGGGCAGTCTGCTTATCTGGCAAGAAGAGGAGAATCCAGACGCTTGGGCTGAATGGGGTGAGAGGTATGGTATTGGAAAATAGGGGTGGGAGGTTGCAGCTTGATAAAGACCCGAGAAGTGCACCATGACAAGAATATTGAGTCGTTCCTGTCATTGATTCCTTTGTATGTATATTTATTATTTGGTTAAAGCTTCCCACCACCTGCAAAGGGCACACTGAATATGCAACAAGAATCCTGATTTTGCAACAAACACTTGCAGTTGGTCGTATTTACTTGAAATGTTCAAGTTTTAATATCCTTTTCTCTTTTAGAAACTGAAATCATGGACCATAAAGTCCATAGTTCTTGTATATCATTAAACCATTGGGCCTTGTCTAGCTGTCCTTGAGCTCTAAAATCCAAATTGCACAATTACCAAAATAATTTATCATGATGTGAATCATATGAGCTGTTCTTGTTACTTTGATCGAGCTGGCCTAACTTTAAAAAATAGTACTGAAACTGCTTTTTAATTCAGTCCTGGACTCAACATAGTTAACAAGAGAAGAAAGGTCTGGCAAAGCAGATCCCAAGTCAGCATTCCAGGGCTATTATGCCTGCCAAGGGAAGCTCATACACAATAAAACTAGAAATAGAAGGGTGTTGACAAGTGCTAAAGTAGACGACCGTCCCCATGCTGAAGTGTTTACATACAGTAATATACTGTAAACTACATTTAGGCGCTATCATAAAATCAGAGGGTGCAGTGACACTAAAAGTGTACAGTCACCCTCACCCTCAAAAGAGCCATAGTAGGCAGCATGCTATCTGCATGCATCACCTTATCATAGCTATGTGCTTATCTTTCACCGAGAAAAGCAAAATGTGGGCTTTTTGTCCTCATACATACAGAGCAATTTGTTATATCTAGCGACAGATAAGACTTAAAAAAACTGAATTATCGGGAATTCAAAGTGAAAATAATGCTAGTTATTCTATCGCTTATTTGAGATTAAACAAAGAGGATTTTCCTATCCATTACAACAGTTGACACAAACAAGATAAATAAATGTGTGAAAGGATTATGAGGGGATGTGTGTTGACAGGTCTAAGCTAACAATTCTGGGTACCAATAAAGCTGCTAGGTGCCATACTGCTCTGTGAAAATGGTTGAAATCATTGTTATTCAGACAACTTTGCTGTGTCAAACATTTATGGAAGACTTGAAGACATTAATATGCCCATAAATAGACCCACAAGGGGGCAGTAATTTGTTGATGTCCTTGTCAGTTTAGATGTGGCTGCAAGGCAAAGTTGAGGTGCATTCCACTGCACCAGTAATAGGTTGAAACAAGAAACCATGTAAGGCCATTAAGCACTGACCATTAGGCCAAGCATGTTATTGACATCCTCTTTCTCCATCAATTTTTTCTAAAGCTATACATACATGCATGCATACATGAGGTTTTGGCAAGTTATTATATATTTATTATCATGGTTAAAAATACCATGAGAACATTATAATGTCATACTTCACTGTGATTCACAACTTCTCTGACACTGTTTAGACTACCCCACCTATCTAATTCTGTAAGCTTTTTTTTTTTTTTTTTTACTGAAAATCCATTGATCCAGTTTTAATTTCAGTTAGAGACAATTAATAGATGGGAGTCTTCCTTGGGATCCTACATAGTGGAAGACAAGGGAGGGAAGAGAGAGCATGGCATCTCTATCAGATCATGCGGATAGGTTTGTTTGTCAATATGTATCTGCCTACAGTGTGATCATCAGGAAATTCCTGGGAAGTGTTTTAACCTGCCCATCCAAAATGCCAGAACACTAAATCAGGCAGCCCAGAGCAAATATTCCAGTTGTTTTTTTGGCTTGGCATCTGCAGTGCACAGCACTCTCACTCTTTCTTTTCTCTGAAGCACTTTGGCATTGACCCCACATAGCAGCATACATTAGAGAAATACTCTGCCATTCCACTGGGCCAAGGTAGCGTAATTATTTGAAATATTTATTACACACCTTGGTTCAACTATTGTGCTCTGGAGCAAGGCACCAGACACTTCAGTGTAGCTGCACAGGGGCTAACAGTAGAAGACTGTGTTTGGACTGTGCAGCTTTTCAGTATGACTGCATGTGACTGTGAAGTAGGGCGTTATTGCAACAGAGCACATGTTCTCAGCACAGCCCTCCCAGGATAAATAAAGGTTTAAAAAGCACACACACTTAAGCATTGGCCTCTGACTGCAGTATATGTAACAGGGATATTCTGTCATTCTGTTGGGACTATCCAGCATATATTGGTTTAAGATTGATTCCACATGTTCTTGTTTTGGGTCTTAAATCAATGTGAAATTGGATTTTTCTATTATGCAGTAATTTCACTGCACATAGTAGATAATCTCAGTAGTGGCTCATATTTGTGGCAAACTTTCTCTGTGCCGTAATTATTTTGAATAATAAACATAAGACGACTTCAACCCCTCCGGGGAATGGCAGGATAATGATCTGTGTTCTTCCCAAAGGGTGTGAGGGTGTGATGAAGCTTTAAAATTCCCACACTTACAGTCTTAACCCCTGACTTCAAACAAGACAAGGAGTGGAATTTCAGGAAGAAGCTCCACATTCAACAGCTGACCGAAATGGTTAAGATACTTCACATTTCTGAGGAAATTCTGTCCTAACTTGGTTTCATGTGATATTTTGGATTTTTTCCTTCAGGAAAAAAAGAGACCGATAGTCTTACTGCTGACCGTTGGTGTGAAATCTCAGAGCCTATAAAATGTAATAAGTACTGAAGGCCTCGGATCAAAATGAATGACTATATCTGGCCGGGGAGGCCATTTCTCCTTTAAGGAAACACAGCCTTTTGGAGGAGATAAGAAGAAAGAAAATAGTTGTTTCGCTATTCTCTTATCAGTGAGAACTGCATAATGTAATCTGACTCAATGGCGTATCAGATCAATCACTCTGTCAGGGAAAGGAGGCAGGGGGAGAGAGAGAAAGGAGGTCAAGAGACTTAACAGATGCAGGAAAAACTAAACTCCAATAAAAATGTACTTAGGCAGAAAGGAATCATCTGTGATTTTTTTTAGATAAAGATACATTTTCCTGCTCCTTGTTGCTATTTGATATAACACAACAAAGTAATTTATACGTAAGTAGTGAAATCTTTTATACATACATTTACACAGTACACAGGGTTTTGAATGGAATACAATTGGGATGTTAGCATGACCAATGACCATTATTAACCATTATTATACAGAAACCTAATAACTGTTATCATCAGAATATTTGAGGAATGGTGCACAATGTAGGTGTAAGTGCACCAACTACACAATAACCCCACAATTTATTTACAAAAAAAACACAAACATAGTTTAAATAGTTTAAATGAATGTTTGCTAAGCAAGGAATGGGTTAAACCTAGTAGATGCACTTGTTAGCATATCCGGCTAACTGTTACCTATATTAGTAACCAAGCGTTAGTTCCAAGGGGGTAAACGAGCGTCCACAAACTGTACCTCCTATGGAGCCATTTTGTTGCTAACAAGCCATCACCTCCCGTTAGCATTCCATGGACAGCCATTCATTTTGGCGCCACTTTGACAGCGAATAACTTTACATCTGAAGCGTTTAAAGACTCTATTTGTCCATTGTTTATTTCTAAAGAAACACAACAATGTATAAAAGGCTCCATTACCTTGTATCTCACGTTATGGCTATTTTTTGTAAAAAAAATAGGCTAATGATTGTGTCATAACCACGCGACTTTCTGTCGCATAATAGACAAATTACCGTACAGTACAGGAGAAGCTCGCTGGCAGTTTCGACTTGCATTAGCTATTTTAGTTTAATTACTAATGTTAACTCGCATTTTAGTTAGCAATAATTAGCCTGTGCCTATGTTATCTCCTTACATATACCTACATTCTCCGTCTCTGCAAGATTGAGATTTCTCTTGGCACAGCTACCAGAAGACTTACAATTTTCAGACAGGTTGCTCACATCACATCTACATCGTCAAGCTCAGTTGGAGGCTGCGCAGGAACGCTCAGCCATCACCGGAAAAGTGCTTCTAATAGACTTCACTGGTCTCCGTTGCAAGTCTACGGCATCGATTTGTCCATTAATTTTACTGTCTATGCTTAGTTCCAACGCCAAAAGTTAGCATGTCATTAGTTAACAGCATCAGTTTGTGGGGTTACAGGGTACTGTGTAGTATTTCCCCACTGTGTGGAAGCTGATACTGGATGATATGAGAGTTTAGGCTAACATTAGCGGCTCTATCCTGATCTTATTGGATTTGGGGACGTTTACACTATAGCAACCCAAGCTGATGTTACCTGAGATAGATTTACATTTGTCAAACAAAATGATTAGTCCGTAAAAAGCCCTTTCTTTTGTAACGTTGAAAGTCAAAACAAGTTTACATTAAAATTAAAATAAGTCAGCTAGAAATATTAAAAAGTCAGCAGAACACAATGTTTTCACCATGGAGCAAATTATTGCTTTGTTAACTAGCTAGCTACAGCTGAGCAAATCAGAACTAGTTGTCATTTAAGCCAGTGATATCAAATGGTCGCAGGCCAGAAATGAGAAGCTTGTGTTTGTCTACCTCTAAAAAAGATTTTTCACTGGTTAATGTTCTGGTCTCAGCACAAGTATTGCATCATACTAATGACATGATAACATTACACTGCCCTCTAAGAGATAATTCACTCCACACCTTCACAAATCCACTGAAAGCAGGCCTTACCATTATTTTTGTCCACAATATTCTGAACGTGGGTGTATTTGAGTGTACCTGCCTTTGTGTCTGTACCGAGGAGGGCCTTTGATGACTCTTTCTCCTTGAACAATATCAAGCAGAGGTGTGAGATGATTTCAGATTCAGCCTGTTGTCTGTCTCTATGCTCTGTATCCCGGCTCAGCCAGCATCTGATTACCAGGACCTTGTTGTGTTGTCTAGAGAATGTAACAAAGAGGGGATGAGAGAGTTCCGAAAAAAGAGAGAGAGAGAGGGAACAGAGGAAGGGTAGTTATCTGGGATGGGGAGACAACGGCATACAACACATCTGTGGAGATGACTCTCTGGGGACCAGCTGTGGATATCTGGGGCTAATTGAATAGGCTGCACTAACAAATGTACAGGCTCCTCTTTCTTTGTGAAACACATGACAATGGAATTCTCCCTCTTGCATCACTTGCCTCCACCCACACCACCTTACTCATCTTGACTTTGTTTTCCCTCTTTTCCTTTTTGCTTTCCCTGCATTCATCGTGGTGCATAGCGTATACTAGAGGTGCCCACAGACAAGCGGTAGGCACTTACTATGCCAGTCACTTCCCTCCATCTCAATGTCCCTGAGAGATCTAATTGATATTCCAAAGCAGAGTTGAAGCTGCATCTCAGGCTCACCTTAGTCATTAGTGAGCCCCACAGGGCTGTTTGCATTATAATCTCTGATTTAGATTGTGTTGCCTCCGTGTCCTTCCCTCGAGGTTGAGCTGTGAGTGCAAAAGGCCACCGTCGTAGGGGATCCAAGCTCAAATTAGCCCCTGCCTCTGAAGTTTGCAACTGAGGAGAGGGTTACAGGTCGTGAACTCACACTTTAACAGACAGATCAGATGAGCAGATTAATTCCCCCCCCCCCCCAATGTGTGAAGAGTGAACACCACCATCTAAAGGTCCATCTGGACATTTGTATGTAAAGAGGGAAGTAAAAGTGCTCATAACTCATCAAATCGGGCATATTTATGGAGGGAGCATGAGCGGAATGAAAAAGCTTTGGGATCTTCAAATGTACACTTTCAACTGTAGTATCTGTGTATGGATGCATGAGCCCGGTATATGTGCGTGGGAAGGCACTTTTGGTGGATTTTTTCTTGAGTGTAACAAACCCAATCGGCACCAAACGAACACATATATTCCCGACAGCTCCTAGTTCCGAGAATGTGTGTGTTGTTTGGGAGGGATGGGAGGGTGTCAGTCAATTGTGGGTGGGTGAGTGTGTGTGGGGGAGAGAAAAGAGAGAGTGAAATGTATGAAGGGGATGGGGGGTGTTTGTTACATATTTTACCTATTTTATTAATTATTTATCTTTTTAAAAGCACTGATCTGGAGCGGCACCTTGAATTTTGTTGTTTTAATACACTGTATTCATGCAATGACAAATAAAGCTTGATTTGATTTGCTATGATTTGATTTGAATGTTTTGTGAACTTGATACTTTAATTGCAGATAGAGTAGGTTAATACAGTATGTCTTTCTTTAAGCAAATACTGTATGTAGCCTATTTAAAGGAATATGCCAACTTATTGGGACTTTAGCTTATTCACTGTAACCCCCAGAGTTGAAGCATGAAGGCATGGAATGTGTTTTTTTTACGGAACATTTATGCCTAAAAAAATAAGCGGAAAGTCATATAAAAAGGTCATATGTTTCTATTCTCCTTAAAGGAACACTTATTGGGACTTTAGCTTATTCACCGTAACCCCCAGAGTTAGATAAGTCCATACATACCCTTCTCATCTCCGTGCGTGTTGTAACTCTTTCCGACGGCTCCACCGGTAGCTTAGCCTGGCACGGATCCTGAAGGTAATCAGTTCCAACTAGCCTACTGCTCCGAATAAGTGACAAAATAACGCCAACATGTTCCTATTTACATGTTGTGATTTGTATAGTCACAGCGTGTACAATTAACAAGGTCACATGAGACACAGCCATCTTCTAACCGTATATAAACTGGGAACTATATTCTCTGAAAGGCAAAGCCATGCTACTTCTGCTACTTGGGCGGAGTGATATGCTTGCAGCACCTGAGAAGCCCCGAGCAGAGAGTAGCAATGCTTCTCCTTTCTGAGAATATAGTTCCCAGTTTGTATACGGTTAGAAGATGGCTGTGTCTCATGTGACCTTGTTATTTGTACACAACATAGGAACATGTTTTGTCACTTATTGGGAGCAGTAGGCTAGTTGGAGCCGATTACCTTCAGGATCCGTGCTAGGCTAAGCTACCGGTGGAGCCGTCGGAAAGAGTTACAACACGCACGGAGATGAGAAGGGTATGTATGGACTTATCTAACTCTGGGGGTTACGGTGAATAAGCTAAAGTCCCAATAAGTGTTCCTTTAAGGAGAATAGAAACGTATGACCTTTTTATATGACTTTCCGCTTATTTTTTTAGGCATAAATGTTCCGTAAAAAAACACATTCCACGCCTTCATGTGTTGTTGCTCCTACATTCACTCCTCCTTGATGATCCAATTGATTACCAGAACAATCTAAATGATGTAAGTAGCACTACTATGTCCAAAATGATCCCACTGGGAACAATCAAGACAATCTTGGCGCTCACAAATTAACATAAATACGAAAGGAGGGAGTTACTGTAGAGGCCCAATTTAATTGACTTAAACATAAGAATATCAAATAAAACTCTAGGGGATTTCAGCTTGGCACAAGCGAATGTTGCTGTAATGTGTACTATGAAGCAAGTGGTATTGTCGAACAAGACCCTAATCTCCTCAGCTGCAGGTGTATTAGCTTTTACTGTAGATTGTTATATTGAACTTTACATTACACATTATCACAGCAAGCATTTAGGAACTCATAATTGAGTTTATAGCTGACATTACAAAAATGCTCCAAGATAAAAATTCCAGGAAAAATTTGACTTCGCCGCAATTCACTTAAGGTGAAACAAATAATCCTTCTTTTAGGGACTGTTCATTATTTATTTCAGGAGCCACTAGAGGAGTTTTGGGATCTTTAGTCAAAATAGACCTGACCCTCCCTTCACCAGCAAAAAGTTTTGGATGACCCTCCAAAATGATATAGAAAAAAGGGATGACCCTACCCAGCAAGTTACTGATGCCTTCTGTACTGGTTTGCACTTGGCATAGACTTACAGATAGCTATTGTTTTTTTACAGCCATGACATATGGCTTCCTTCCTTCTCAAATGCCTTGAAAAGGCTGTCATTTATATATATATATATATATATATATATATATATATATATATATATATATATATATATTAGAGATGTGCCAATAGCGAAGTACTGGAGTTTATGCACCGATCCAATACCACGTAATAAAGCCCTAAAGAAAATCTACATTAAAGTAGTTTATTTATGTTCTTTTTCCATTATAACTGACTGTCAAACTGGAGAATAAAAGAAAGTTCTGTGGCATTCATGTTTCACAAAGAGTTTAACCTGAGCCAGACCGATAGTAGTATACAGTTGTTAAAACATGATAAAAATATTTTACACACTGATATCGGATCGGTACTCGGTATCGGCCGATACGCAAGTTCAGGTATCACAATCAGTATTGGGAAGCAAAAAATGGTATCGGACCATCTCTAATATATATCACTGGGACCAAAAGGATATTTGAGTCGGGTATGGCTACAGCCTGGAGACTTCCCGTCTCATGCCCTCCCGGCTTGGTGCAGTCTTTGACTTTTCAAAATAAAAGCTTGCGTCTGGTCCGTTATGTTTCCGTACGGTGTTTTGGACGTTTTTGATCTAAACAGTACGGCAATCATGCTAATGAATATTCATCAGATGTCTTAGTTACAACACGATGGAGCTAGCAAAGCAGTTTGGTGTTTATATGTGCGAGCGGGATTTATTCAGTTTGGGAATAGGCCTGGCAAACTCGATTCCTTTTAAGGATTCGGGTTATTCTGAGTCACTCACTAAACTGATCCGGATTGTGCGAGTCTCTTGAGTCAGTATTGTATGCTACATCCAAGGCGAGCTTTTGAGTTGGATAAAATGCCATGTTTTCATTTAGAATCTTTTAATTTTATTTGGAAAACATTATATCCATAAATGTAAATGGTCTGAAAGAAAACCGAATATTCATTTAAAAATGACATGAAATTATATTTTGAAACTTTAATAGGACTGACAAATAAGAAAGCCATCCGGACTCTGAACATTCACAATGACTTACAACCTCTTTAAAGTAAATTCCATGCGCCCCTTTTTCGTGTATGTATGTATGCATTTAATGTTTTCAATGTGTATGTCTATCTGTACTTGAATAATAAAGTTTTTTGAAGACAAAAAAAAACATGAGTGGTCGGCGAGGTGAGTTTACGGACTGTCTGCTCGCCCTAATTGCATTTTAATATACTACATTTATACACCAAACCTACAGTAGGCCTAGCTAGGCTACGTGCAGAACATTGTATGTTATTTCAGAAGTGAAAGAATGGCTTTTGTTGTGGATTTGCTTTACTCTGAGCTCGAGGAGCGACTTCACTCGCTTGTCTGAATCAGATCCACTCATATAGCCGGCTGATTCGCGCAAGAACTCATGAATCACCTGACAACTCATGAATCACCGACAACTCATGACAACTCACGAGCCCTCGTTGACTCGTGAGTTCTCGAGTGAATCCCATGGTCTGCGAGCTTCCGGCTCTGAGTCTGCGGGTTGGGACTGTCTCTCTGCTCACTCAGGCGCTTGAGTTGACTAGTGAAGTTGCTGTTGCCTACGAAATTGTAAGTTATAAAGCTTTTTGCAGCTAAGATGGCTAGCATAGTAGAAGCTAATGTTGCAAGAGGTTTGTGTGTGACGCTGTTATCATTTTAGATTGAATTGTAGTAGGACTCAACTGAACCGGGTTAATGATACTAGAGACTCGCGATTCGTGAGTCAATTTAAAGACTCGGGTTAAAGATCCGAGTGAATCACGACTCAAACAGGTTTATTTGGGAAATCCCACGGTCTCTAAAGCTACAGTTCAAATTTTCTGGCTGACTAAATAGGGAGGGACCCATCTGCTAGCGATAGGGGCCGAGACTGAGAGAGCTACATGGAGCTACATGGATAAATATGCACCAAACAAGCCACTTTGAAATGTTGCTGTTCTCATGAATACAAAAGTTGGGTGACCTTCCCCCCCTAGACTAAAAAAAATTGAATTACCCTCCCCTAACAAAGAATAAAAAGACATGACCCTCCCCTATTTTCCTCCGGTGGTCCATTCCATAAATACCGAATGGTCCCTTACTGTCTTTTTAAAAGAAGGTCACAAGGTTCATTTCGATGTTGTGCTGAGAAGGAAACAAATATTTAAATTATTCTATGATTGAAGGCATTTTTATGCTCTCTATCTCGTGGTATCTGATACTGAGCCAAGAACAGAGTGCAGGTGTCTGATGACTCTCCTTGAATGAAAATGAAATGAATGGAAAGCAGGTGGGTACTTCAAAGGCTGACTGCTCCAACGGTATGACCAAATGTGCTTGCAACCGGCGCCAACCTCAGCTGTTGTCTCTGCCATGGTGAAGAGGAAGTCAGGATTGTAAATGGAACTAATTTGTTAATATTAGCTACAGTGTAGAGTAAAGCAGATGAAAGACAAGAGATCTGATGTGTTCCTCTGGAGTCAACAGTTAGTACATGGCCGGATACAGTTTGTGGTTCAGCGTTGCCACCAGTTTCTCACCAGTTACAATTACAAAGGACCTACTAGCTTGGGCTCTGTTTTGTCTTTTTCATGCCCATGTTTATCTTTTATAACTTAGCTATACTGCTATAAGTGAGCTATATGTCTGCTGTATTGTTACACGTACTGCTTTCACTGCACTAATAAACTCATTTTCTGCAGCCATGTTTGGATAATTTAACTGACCTATTTTAATACTTACATGACCAATCAAATCAATGCTCCGAAACAACAAAGGCAAATTCCTTAATGTTTGGATTAAATAATAAAAATAAATTAATCCCCACCATGACCCAAAACATTCTTTGCAAAATAGCTGGAAATATTCCACAGAAAATGCAACTACAGCAATCTTTTAATGTTTCTCCAGCAGATTACAGATGGGAAGGAAAGCTGTCGGACACAAAATGCTGAATGTGTCAAATTCCTAACCGACTTCAGGAAGTGGTTTATCATCATGTCTGACATTAGTAACAAACTTAGCCAACACAGAAATCTCAGTTTTTAACAGCATGTTTGCTGAACCGTGACTCTAGTGTTTCATTCTGAAACCTCAAACACAAATGCATGATTGGCCATGGATGCAGGATATGAGGATGCAGGGTATAAGCAGGATAGGAGCTGTTCTACAGGGGAGGCCAATATCACTTTTGCAGCTTCTCTGTGTGTTCTTCATCTATCTTTCATTTTGTATATTAGACAATTTCCTTTTGGAATAAGGAAGGCTCAAATACGTAACTCTTGCAATATCTGACAGCTGCAAAGTTGAAAGATTTATTTTCTTATAAGAAAAATATATTTTTTTCAGTAATTATGAGATCTCTTCTCTTTATTTAATGTTGTCAGCTGTCAAAATTAGCATGAAATCAGCATCTCATAAAATCTGATTCCATGGAGAACAGACAGGAAGAAAGTGGTATCTGGCCTTATTAAAACATTTATCAGTTTAAAACCTTTGTCCGTTTGATCTCAAGACTGTTTGGTCCCTGTTTTCAGGCAGGACACAGAACCAGAACACAGTTTGCTTTATACATATTGTATTAGTTTGTTAGCTTTTATTGTATTACATCATTGTCCAAAATACTGTATTCAATAGAATTCTGGACTAAAACACTGATAAGTTTGTTGGAACATTACATATGAGAACTTTGTTCTACTATCTTGACTCAGAGGATGAATGTAGTCTAGTACAGTATATAAGAGCATCCCTAGCTCTGATTCTGTACAGTTTAAGGTTGCTCTCAACAGGATGCCTACTCCCTGGGCTTTCCTCCCGTGCTGTATAGTCACTCAGATCAATGTGTTCCAACTTCACAAAGTACATGGTGTTTCCAGCAGAAAGGAGACACAGCAGTCACACAAAAACAACCAACCTTGCCTTACAACATAGACTAATCTCTGTGGAATGTTTTAGTGACAGGATTTTAGTGCATTCAGAGGCTCTTGGTTGGTGTGCCTCTTTAAAGCAGCGATTTCTGGACATCGCCTGGGCTGAATCTGTAATTAAGATTAAAAACCCTTGAGTTTAATATAATGAAAAAACGTTGAAGGGGATGTTATACTAATGCAGGAGTAAGAGCTGAAAACAAGACTGATCCAAAAGATAGAAAGAATCTTGGCTTTAAAAGGCACTAAACAATGTGGGACAGTGTGAGCCAGGAAGAATCTGACACTATCCTTCCTCAAGGAATTTCTCCATTTTGTGTCACTTTCAAGTAAAAATCCCCTCTCAAGGTATCACAGCAAAAAGATCTACACACACTGGAAAGGGGGTAGTGAAAAATAAATTAAGAAGAAAGAAGATATAGCCAACTATAAACTATATATATTTCACTGTCCTGTGACTTGGCAATATAATATATGCCAGTGGTGGTGTACTGATGGTAAAATATGATGCTGCATATAAAGTACAAGCATAAAAATGGCCTTGTTGACCTCTCAGAAATTCTTATTGGTATTTTATCTAATAATTATCCTTCAGCAAATTGGTGTTTTATCTAGTACTTTCAGTGAGTAGGATGCATTTCATAAATAGGTTGACATTTTTTCCATATACTTTTGTCAAAATAGCAGAAAAAATGTAAAGTTAAAAACGTTTGATCTTCAGTCATGAAGTCAGCCTTTTATAAATGTGTTTTGAGTCATTTCATGGCAATATGAGAAAACAGCTATAGACCCATATGTGATAAATATACAGTGTATATTTAGTAATGATATATCCACATTGATGCACTCTGCTACACTCTCCATGGCCAACTATTTTCCCTGAAGACTTCTCACTACATTCCATTGTACAGGAATGATCATGGTGGAGCTTCTCTTGTGCATTTGTGGGAGAGGACGTAAATTGAAATCAACATGTGTGCATCAGGTTGTTTTTCTGGATCCTGTTTCAGAGCGGCAATGTTAATGTTCACTGCTACAGCCCTAGAGGAATGTTGTCCTTTCTTTGGTCTGTGGCACATTGTGGCCATTGCCCATGCGAGCCATGCCAAGGAAAATACCTTGCAAACTGATGACTTTGATAATGGGGAAAAATCTGATTCTGTTTGCATGCGCTCACTCTATCAAGGCAAGCAGTAACCAAGCTGTTTCAAATCCCACATGAATGTGTTGACAAATGACTTGTCTCTCAGAACATTTGTGTAAATGGGGTTCTCTGAGTGCAACAGTTCAGTATTAACAGTGCTAGTATTTGCAGATAACAGCACACACAGTGTTGTCTGCATGTATGCATGTCTTTTGTGCATTCAGAATGCTACTGCTTTGGTGGGGGAGGGTTTTGAACACTTTCCTAATTGACCTCAGTTTGATATTTCTTAGTGTGGAGGATACAGACCACATTTTCTAACATACTCACCACATAAATAGAGGATTGTGTTGTAAAGACTAATGTATTCATATAAAGTCATATTACAAATTACCAGACAGTATATCTTTATGAACTGCTCATTGCTTGTGCAAATGTCGCCTCACTGTACATCAGCATCCAAGTTTCTTGGATCAAATGGATCAAATTTAAAATAACCTGTTGTCTATTGTTTCATGTGGTTCTCTGTGACAAACTGCCCATTTTCTAATTAAGTTATTTCCAATCTACACATGATTATTGTAATTTTGAAAGGTTTAAAGGCAAAGAAAAAACAGAACAAGCCTTTGAAACATCTGTGGAAAAATCAAGGTCATGTTGTACAGGATGAGAAGAGAAAGCAAAGCCCTTAAAAGTGAGATGTGTTATATGTCTGAATGCCTTTGCAGATGGTAATGTTGACTCTGGAAGCCTCATGGAGCCCTGGCTGCTGCAGGCCAGGAAACATCACTAGCACTAGGGCCATGTGGGACCTCTCCTTAAAAAAAGTTGAGATTTTTTCACAGCCCATTGTAAGCAATCATGCAAATAGAAACTTGCAGTCGTGCAGTGCACAGACACTTCTTTCCAGAAGGCAGAGAGCAATGCTCAGTCTACTGACAGTCGAGCCAGCAGAGAAGTCAGGACATATTCTCATAGCACTAACAGACAATACCACCACCAGTTGGTCTTCTGAAGCCCACTTTCACTCTCCTGGGTGTGATTGCTCCTGAATGCACATTCAACCTCCTCTACTGCTGACAGTGAAGACCTGCAGATGCACTCAACCACAGGCTTACTTTTCAACACTGCATCTGTCTCAACACTCACACCAAAGCTGTACCCGCGGGAAGAGGTAACACATGTTTTATTGACAGAGCTACAGGTGGTTTGAGTTTGAGCTGCTGGTGGACTGGAGGAGTTTTTTTTCCTGTGGTGAGCGGTGGCATCTTTGGAGCCAGTATGGTGCCTATTGTTGTGGCATGTTTGGTATTCATCCTGCTGGGCTTGGGGCAAGCTCAAGTTGCCACACAGATTCAGGAGCAGAGCCAGAGTCGGGGCCAGGGGCAGGACAGCTCTGCCACCCCTTGGAGGCAGGTGATTCAGTGGGAGAACAATGGCCGGCTGTTTAGCCTGCTGAACAGTGGAGCTGAATATGTTCCTGCCAGGGCGGGGACCCAGGACAGAGGTCCCAGCGTGGTTGTGGCAAACACTAGTCCACGCTCTTCGCGTCGACCTCCGGGAGGCAATGTCCGCCGCCAGGCTCCATCAAGAGGATCCTCTGAGACTATCCGTGGGCAGGCAAGGCATCCTTTTGGCTTTGGGCAAGTGCCTGATAACTGGAGACAAACTACAGGCAGCACAGGTGGTAGCCAGTTCCAAGGATCCTCTAGCACTCGCTTCAGGCCATCCACAGGCTCTTCGTCTTCATCGTCATCATCATCCTTTTCTTCATCTTCTTATAGTATACCATCCTACCCACAGAACCCATTTCCTCAACAGCCTCCTTTTCAACCAGGACCTTACGACTCTAGTGTTGTAGAGGGACCAGTCAGGAGCTACGAGCCACCTTTTCAGCCTGTTGCCGGTGGAGGATTTGGCGTTGGAGGGTATGGCGGTGGAGGGTATGGTGCTGGACAGGGGTATACTGGAGCAGGGTTTGGAGGTGGTCTGGCCCCAGTGCTCCCAGGCTCTCCCTCTGATTTTACTGACGATGGCTACCGTTACTACCAGTCTTATGGCTATGGGCCCAATCCTGTGGTGCCTGCACGTGCTGCCCAACCACCATTTGCAGATGGTCTGGACCGCAGATACACCCACAGTCTCTTTAACGGGGAGACTGCTCCTGCCATCCCTGCTGTTCCTGCCCCTGATGCCAACCAGGCAGCTCCCGTAATAGTGGACAGGACAGGACCAGCTGGTCAACCACAAGTCAGGAGCCCTCAGTATGAGCAGTTTCCTCCATATGGAAGACCCCAGCCTTCTTTCCTGCAGCCCATTCCTCCAGGCAGATATTCTCCCAACTCCGGCCTTGAGAACCCCGGCATGAATGTTGGGAGTGTGTACCGACCAGAACAGAGAGGTACGGTAAGCTTTTTGTTTTGTGAACACAATGTATCCTTCATTTAAATCTGTATAATATTATGAGAGGCTTTGACACATGGGTGGGATGGCAGATTTGTAGCAATATGTTTGGTTTTCAAGAGAATTCAAGGGCACGCAAATATTTCACATTTTCAGCGGAAACAGGAAGCATGTTCACTTTTAGGCATTCACCCAAAGGTACTTCTGTCTTTGATTTGATTTCTGTTATTGCTGAAATTTGTAAAACCCAGGGGAGTAGAGAGCTCACCACCCCCCTCAAGTACACAATCATGTTGTTTTTTTTACAATATTCTTCTTTCAAGTTGCAAATATCTGTAGTTAGAATGAAATAGCTGCTTAAAATGTAGTATAACATATATTTTTTTAGTTTACAAACAAAGCAAGTACACAAGGACAAGGATACAAGGTTCATCTTTTTCCACTTGTATGGTTATTGAAACCAGGTGTTGAGCAAGCCCTGCCAATATACAGAGAGCACACACAAGAACCACTGTGTTTTTGTGTGGGGAGTTCTGTGGTATACGAAAGTATACGCGACGTGTGGAGTTAGGTAATAGTGGTGGTGACCTCATAGGGGGTCTTGTGACAGGGGGTGTTGGTGGGCCGTGGCTGCCTCCTGGGCTTGAGGACAGGAGAGAGGAAACAAGGGAGGGGGATACTGTACTTCACCACTCCCCAATGGGGATGGAGTGCATGGAAAGTCCCTGTAACACATGGGGTCCATTGCTTCAGCTACAGGAAATCAAAGAAATATTTAGTCAGAGTTCTTAGGGGAAGATTGAGTATCAAAAAGTGCAATACCCTGGCCTAAAAATATATATTTTCATAACATATCACTGTACTATGGAGGAAGACGTTTCTCAAGAGCATATTGTTAACGCTAAGGAAAACATGACTTAGCTAAATGCAAACAACATGTGAAGTTTTTCTATGTTCTGACCACCAGAGGCTGTGTCTGGTCTGAGCTGAGAGGAGATGAAGACCTCCAACGAGATTCCGGCTCTTAATAATGCAGATTTACCTTTGTTTTACTCAATGATCTGCTTTGCTGTGCAGCAGTCTCTTTAGTGTGCTGTATGCCTTGAATTCATCATTCATTAGCCAGTCTAGTGCTGGGAGGCATTTCTACAGCACAAAAAGCCAACATGTGTGCAGATGCCTTAGTGCTCCCCGTAATTATCATGATAAAGATTCAGCAATTGGGGGCTGTTGAAAATCTGACATTTTTATTGCACTGCTTCATGGCACGGCATTAGGCTGTTAAAGTACCGTAATAACTATTGTGATCTACTAGTTTAAAATTTACTTAAAACTAAAGTCAGCAGACACGCATATTTATTAACCATATGTATTTATTATTTAACACCATTTTTAAAGGTAATGTTATGTCGTAACAAAGGCTGTAAAGTACATAAGATACACTGATATATCAAAATAAACATATATTTCAATGAGCAGGCTGCAGATTGAAAAACAAATACATTCTTAAAATTAAAATATATATATTATCGTATGTGGTCAGTAAAAATATAACTAAATACAAATAGGTTTAGGGTAGAGTTAGCGTGGGTGGACAATCTGGCGAGCATTACCATTAGCAACCAAAGTGTATAATGGCAATGAATAAGTATAAGGCCATGGTACAAGTTTCAGTGCAGAACCACTTTCAAGTCATTTCTTTTAACTGTCAAATGTTTCAACAGACAAGTTGTTCCCAGAATCACATACACTGAATAGGGCTTGACCTGCAGCCAAAGCTACAAGGGGTTGGCAGTAGAAGCAAAGTGTAGTATGAAGAGAGCAAGAATAATACACAGCACACTGTATATACTGTGTTCAAAGAGATTAGTCAAAAAAGTTTGCATATTGCCCCACTATACCCATTGGCATTTAATCTCACTCTTCCTTGCTCTCATATTCCCTGACAAAGCCACAAGCAGTCATATGTAAGAATAATTAGACTGTAATTAATTCATTAAGACAGCTGCAAGGCATAGCTGCAGCTATTTCACTCATTAGCTCAAACATGATATCTTCAAATTAAGAGAACTGGTTTTAGCATCTCACTTTTACTAAAATAAATCTGTAATATACTGACTACCAGAAGTAAAATGGTTGATTATCATCAATATAGATAAGATGTAATAACGAGAAAACAGATAATAATAAACAACCTGGCAAAATAAGTTATAATAGACTTTATACTCAATACAATCATTAAATGATGTTGTGATTTTCATTTTAAAATGACCTAAGTATTCCAATATGCAGTTCCCATGCAGCCAACAGTCTAGCCCTCATGTCTTTTATTATGCTATATTAGATGGTATAAAAAGCATGGCAAGATTCAGTTTCTTTTCTCCGTGGCCCACTTAGAGTGTAATGTGTGGCTTTGTCACATGCTGTTGAGAGCTGCTGATCAGCTTTGGCTTTTCAATACACTTTATCCCTCTGAAAGGGACCCAATTTCATATTTCAAAAGATTAGGAGGCAGAAAACAAAGCTTTCCTTGGGTGAGGAGGAAAATGGGGTTAAGAGTGCTGTTGGAAAACCTCTGCGTCTCACAATGGTCTTACAGTATTAACATGGTCTGCCCCAGGAAGCTTCCCCCTGTCCTTCACGTCTGCCTTGGAGAGAGCTGTCATATAGGATGTTTACACAATGCCCACAAAGGCAAAGCCCTTACTTAAACTTGCAGCTGGGGAGGGAGGACTCACCGGGATGTTGAACTGGACAAATAGAAAATAATAAAATAATGTCTTTTAATTTCTGCATTAACATGAAGGGCTTCAGTTATGGTCTGTTTATGGAAACCAGACAGGATGTTTTCTATCTTTTTTCTTTTTGTGGCTTAAGCTTGCTGCAACAGAAATGATAGGCTGTGCATCATTTTTGTTATTTTATTAACACTTCCAGGCTTAGAGGTCAGATAGTTTGACTTTCAGTTGCTTAAACAAGCTCACATTTAAGCGTGTCTGGCCTTTGTGATCTAAACAGAGAGGGATGATAAGCTACGCCAGAGACTCTTGCTGGCATGGCCTTTACTGGGAACAGGATGAAGTCAGGCCTGCTTATTTATTTTTTTACTTGTTCCTCAGGTTTTCTGACAGACTTGGTCAGTGGCCCACTTTAAAACAGCAGTGGTGTGAGATCACTGTTGTTCTTGCCCTGGCATTCACGTTCTCCCTCTCTGTGTCTCTGTCTGGCTCTCTTGCTGTATCTCTGTGCACATATGCCTTCCCTCATCTCTTCATCTCTGTCACTTGTTTGCAGAATCTAAAGTATGAAAAACAGGCTGCATTGCAACAAGCTGTCCTGTGATACTGTAGCTCAGATATTTCCAAGTTTAGCCTTATCCCCAACACATATGACTAGTCATTCTACGTTTACTATATTAAAGGTTATGCTGAAGTGACACATTCTTATTAAGATCAGTGCACATAGAAGGTCACATCACATTAGCCAAGAAGGCAAGAAATTATTGGTATAAAAAGGTTCTCTTTTGCAACTCTGTGCTCTCTCTCACCCTAAAATCAACCTTGTTTGACAGGCCTATGGAGCAAAAGTGTCTCATTAGAAAACCATGATAACAATCTGGAATGCACAGTAATTAGTGGCCGAAGGCTATCTCTAGAGAGACCCAGTCTTGAATTGTGCATGTTTGCCCATCATATCCTCCGATCAGCACCACCATAATTACCAGGTAATAAAAAGTTGATGACAAATATGCTAAAGAGTTCCTCTGTTTCTGTGGTGTATGCTGGCACTGATGGGAAGGGAATACATTTGTAGAGCTCAAAAGGTGACTACACTTAATAACATTGTAAATGCTGTGTATTATCATGTTTAAGTCTAAAACTTCCCTTTGACTAATTCATAAGTAATTACTCTTTTGTTTTCAGTATTCTGAGCACATCTGAGCAAATTACTTTTACTTACTGAAACAAGGTTGAGTGTTGTTGAATGACAATATAGGGTGAGCAGTCTGTCTATTATTTCAGGTTTGCCTGACCTGGTTCCTGATCCCAACTATGTCCAGGCTTCCACATATATCCAGAGAGCCCACATGTATTCACTCCGCTGTGCTGCGGAAGAAAAATGTCTGTCAAGGTAAACCCAATTGTGGATGTCCTTTGCTGGCTTGTGTTTATTTATTCACCTTTTCAGTGGGTTCATTCTAAAGTCACAGTATCAAACATGTCCTTTCCTCAGTGGGTCCTGTTTTCATGTTAATGTTTTCATGTTAATGACAAATGTTCTCATTTTAATGGTTTCTGCGAAATCTTAAAGGGTAGCTTGTTGGCTCAATGGTAGCACATTTCAAAGACATTCAATTGTGGTATATTAGAAACAATAAATGATTTCCTGACTCAGTGTATCCTTCTTATATCCTGTCCAGGTTGAACCCTGCTTTGAATCGTACATTAAAGCAAAGCACTAATTTGTGTGAAAGAATACCATTCTTTTTAAGCTGCTTCACCTTTAGGTAGCATTAACCAGCGAGTGAACCTTCCTTTAATTCTAACATAGCCTTCAGGATTATACCAGTTCTGTGCAATAGTATCTAGAAATAATGTAAAAAGTTGACCAACAGCATAACATAAGTGAACCGAATCCTGGTCACCCTCAGGGATACGGACTGTTGTTAGTTTCATTTCTTTGTGTTGGTGGATAGCATCCACCGAGCCCCAGGCCTGGGCCCTCTGACTGCCTTTGCACTAAAGACACTATTGAAATGATGGAGGTGTGCTGTCCCCATGGCTGCTCTATTTGCCCTCTTCCAATCACAAGCACAGTCATCCCTCAAAGCCCTTTCATATCCTGTCTGAGTTTGCTGCAATTACCGACAGATGGGCTGTTGTAATTTGCCATACACTCCAATGTCAACAACAGCCACAAGATGAATGATTTAGATCTTCAGTGGTATTGTGAACTCGAGGTTGTGCCTCCTTTTTCACACAAAAAAGTGAATCGTGCAACAGAATGTTTCCTCTACCCATGTAGAAACTGTGTTTGGAGAGATGGTTGTAATCTGTAGAATGAATTATTTAGTAGATATGCTTCTGCCTCCAAGCCTTTCCAGTCCGGCTCTTTTTTTCCTTTCTTTGTCTTAGTTATGAGAAACAGACATGCCGACATTCTTTTTGCAGGGTTAGGGTTAGTGCAGTTTCCCTTACTTTTTGTCTTGATGTATGTGTCCGCCATTCAGCTCCGCCTATGGCCCCGAGATCACCGACTATGATGTAAGGGTCCTGCTGCGGTTCCCACAGAGGGTGAAGAACAAGGGGACTGCCGACTTCATGCCTAACAGGCCACGTCATACCTGGGAGTGGCATAGCTGTCATCAGTAAGTACTTAATACAAAACAGATTTCACCTAATCAGATAATTATGCTTTACTGACTGTTGCTGTAACCAGGGAGCTAGTGTGCAAGCATATTTATGTAAATCTGATTTTATTCTTACTAAGTGTATTTGTTTATTTACATAACTAATATCTGTACACATAGACTGGTATATGTTGATCACATTACTCATAAAAAGGTTATTGCAATTTTACAAAATAGATAGATCTGGTTGTTAGTTTTGCTTGTAAGATTCTGAAGGTTGTAAAGTCCTGATCTAGCTGAATTTGTGAATCATAATATTCCATGAATAATATTTAATTAATGTACAGAACCATGATGGATGATGATTTGCAAGTCAAGTAAATACATTTTTTACATATAGCCCAATATCACAAATTACACATTTGCCTCAAGCAGCTCTACAAACTGTACAGTGTACGACATCCTCTGTCCTTAGAACCTAGATTCGGATAAGAAAAAAACTTAAAATAGGGAAATATAGAAAAAAAATAGATGTTGTGTGTAACGAATAGACCAACAGACCACTAAGTTCATGTTGAGTAAGATGATCTGGCACATGTCAATGCCATTTGATTAAAGATAAATGCAGATTGGGTGTCATAGCGCCCTATAAAATCCATATTGTGTCCTACACGGTCATACTACAAGAAAAGCCCCTGGTTGGCCAAGAAAGTACACATTCATTTTCCTGGTTTGAAGAGGAGATGGGAGTCAAACTTATGGAGTCCATTAGAGAGCCAACCCTGTGTGAAATAAAAAAAAAATATTCTACATTGCATGAAAAATAAGTGTATATGTGGGTTTGATCAATTTATCAAGCACAATTCTTACTGTGTTTCTCAGTGGGCATATTTTAGTTGATTTAGCAAGTCAGTGATGGCTGATGAGGTGATTTTGGGGGTATCGTCAGGATTTTATAACATTATATTCCATAGACTGGCTTTTATCTCACTTTTAGCAAGTCCGCCCACTGAACCTAGTGCCAGGCTCTGCTGCTCTGCTTTACTATCCTCATCTTAGAGGAATGTTGACTGGCTGTTAGGAGATTGGCAGTGTTGTTGCTGTCTGACATCAGTCTGCATTTACACAGTGGTTCCCAGGAGGCAGAAAGCCAAGACAATAATTCCACTGGCTGTGTGATCAGAATGACAAATCCATCATTTTTTCTTGTCAATCTGTGACACCAGATCACACAGCTGCTAAAGTATGATGGCATGGATATGGGTTACTGGGATAGGGTGTTTCTTAACAAAGAAATCTCTGTAGGAGAAAAACATCTCTAGGCCAGATTTTCACAATAAACGTTGCTGCCCTACATTTCTGTTCTGTTGAATAAGCTGTGTAGTTGACAGTTCTGCTTTTCATTACATTCACCCCTATCTTTCTCACTGGAGTATTAGAAGAAGGGAAGGGAACAGCATCCTCTTGAGTATCATGGTGTTGTAAAAATGTTGGAATTCTGTATGTTATTTTTTTTAAAACAATCGAGGACACAGAATTCTTATTTGGTAGAGAAAGTTAATGATAGAGTTCTTCAACTTGTTCTTTATTTGTCACAGTCCCTTACGATACAACTTTATTTAAGTGTGTGACCTTTGTGGTCAGAGATCATAGCTGCTGTTTATGCAGGTGCTTGGATGTATGTCTTCATATCCTGTTTGCACTTTGTGGAAGGCAAATGTCAGGCCACTGCTAAATAGTTCTCAAAGAACCTACTGTAGTTCTCTGTGTTTTACAACCCAAGCTGTGATCTGAGAAACCCTCAAAGTCTTGTTTGTTGCAACACCAGTGGAAAGTGACTCATGACTTCGAAGAAGGATTGGAATGTTTCGTAAATTACAATTTCAAATTATTCTTCTTAAATCCTCTATTGGTCCTTCCAACTCTACATTCTCTATAGTTGACATAGTCAGTGAGGTGATCCAGGAATCCGAGGAGGCAGGGGACCCTTCCAGGCACCTCGCAATCCAGCACCTCCCACCCTCAGTCTTTTTCTCTGCTTCCTGCACTCTTTCTTTCTATTTCACACGCACACACACACAAACACACACACACACACACACACGCACGCACGCACGCACGCACGCGCACACACACACACACACACACACACACACACACTCCAGATAATCATCTCAAGACTGCCACTGAAATGAATGGCACTTTCTGGAACACAAACAAAGACTGTGCTTCAACCTTCCAATGCGCCCCCCCACCCTCCCTCCAGCCACACCCACCATCACCCCAGCCCTGGTTTATACATGTGTGAATACACTCAAACACTGCACAAAAATGCCTGTGTGCCCCACATACAATAACCTGTAAACACACTCGGCCATCAAGATTTGCATGTCAACAGAGTAACTTATAGTATAGAGTAATTTATGCCAATAATCACAAAAGATAGTGTTCAGCAGCAGATAATAACTGACAGGTTTCTACCTGAGAGCAGCTCATAATTGGGTGCCTCTCCTATGGAAAGAATGAGTCCTTGAATGGTCACTTGCTTCGTTAGTGGAAAGTACCCACGTTCCCTTCCAAGTCATCCTTCAATCTTTAATGACTGTTCCAGTAAAGGCTGTTGCTATGTTGAAACATGGACCATGAAGTAAGGCGAAAGGAAAATATTTATATAGTCTGATTTTGTCTGACTGTAGGAGATCCAGTGCTTACCTCACCTGCTGCAGCAACTAAAGTCAACACCAATTAAATATATTGTGTGGTGCAATTTAAGAATCAAAGGATAATGGAAATAAATACTTGCAATAACGGCTGGTAATTTCAGGTGGGTGTTGCCTTTAGGATCATAGTCATTTTTATGTAGGCCATTTTGTATATAAGACTCAAAGTGCAGCTATTGGGATTAACATTTTGAAAGGTTTTGTTTTATAATCTAATCTATAGTGTGATGGATTGAAAACAGTTATACCTCGCCAGCTGTCAAGTATTAGCTGAATTTTAGGAATAGTTATTTGGCTAATCTTTGTGTGATTTTATCATAAGGAACTTTGGTAACATGAAATTAAAAATAGCATGTGAGCTCTCATGTTGCATAAGAGCTCACATGAGAACTATTTTAAATGTTTCTATTTTCCCCCAAAAAAGGCAGGTAGAGCAACTATACAGTGCACAAAAACAGGTTACTAACGTAACACATACACATTATCCTACATGTCTTGTCGCCACACTGAATGAAACATGTATTTAGGTCCACACAAACAACGGGACATATTTTTGTTGTTGTTTTTCATTACTTACTGTTTTCCTTATAATATAAAAAAAGTTATTTGGGTACACTTGCTTATATATAAGGCTTATCATGCTCAGCTTTTGTTGAGATTTTGTCAAAGTTGATTCAACTCATTTTGGACAGTGTACTGTAGTTTGTTGTGGTATTCATTTTTGTTTTATTATAGTTGTTATATAATCATATGTGTTGTAGACAATAATACATATTTTGTCAGTATGGGTTTAACAAAATCAAAATCGAAATGAGACGATACAATGCAATACAATAGCACAACCCACATTTTCCAAAATGGGTTAGATTAACACCTCTCTGAGCTTTATTAAGGTAGAGATCATTGTGAAGCTGCTGCATTAGATTGCAATAGATTTAGCTACTTGTGCATAGAAATGTGTACACACTGTAGGAATTTTGCTATCTTAGTTATACAGACCAGAATGCTCGCTACTAACATACTGTATTTGTTGTGCCTGTGACAAATGATGTCATGTCTGGAAACGTTATAGCCATGCTTCATGTTCAGCAGTGCTCCACGGCCTCACGTTCTGCTCATATTTGTGCCACCAGCAGCATACCAGTCAAAGTTAATTGTCAGCACTTTCTATGTGCTATGGAAAAGCATAGTTTTCTCATGAAAGGGTATGTTCTGCTGTATGTTGACTTCTGCACTTTGTAACCACACAATATGGTTCTCCTTTGCCTGTCTAACATGTGCCCCCAAGTTTACAGGGAAATCATGACATCATCGTGACACTGAATATATAGATATATGTATACAGTATATACGTATATAATGATATTCTTATAATGTGACAAAATTCAGCAGGCTTGTGATAAGTAAATAGCATCCCGGGTCACTTTGATATTTGGGATAGGTCCAAGTCATACAACAGTTAATATAACAGATGATTTCAAATGGACCAGCACTTTGACAGAGTCCCTTGGTTCATATTCTGGTTCAGTTGAGATGATCAGTGGCCATGTGCATCCAGGCTTTTCTAAGCTGCTAAAGCTGTGCAAAGAAACACACTGCAACCAGCACACAAATACACACATACTGTGATACACACACACAAATATGCGCACGAACACATGAAAATGATCACACATACACACACACACACACACACACACACACACACACTCACACAGAGGTGTTGTGTTCTCACACACAAACACCTCTGATCTTGCTGACTGATACAAGCTAATTAACAACATTCATACTTCATTAGGGTGTTAAATGTGCTTCAGAAATACTTTATTGTTGCCATTAATTAGTATCCGTTGTCCTTTGATACTTTATGATGTGTCAAGTCAAGGTGCAACATCACTTGTTAGCAGATGAGGTCAGCGGGTCTATGAATTCACTTACGTCACTCACGTCTTTAAAGTCTCACTTGGATAAGCTAAATTGAAACAAAATGGCAATGTAATTAACAAACTTGATAAACTGAAAGTAATTGTTGCTTAGATACTGGTTCTTAGGCAAACATGGCATTACAGATAACGCTAAAATAAACTTAAACTCTTTGATTGCCCACTTTAACTAAGACGTTTGTTTCACTTTTCACTACATTCACAGTCTTTTGCTTGTTCCGACAGGCACTACCACAGCATGGATGAGTTCAGCCACTATGATTTACTGGAGGTCAGCACTGGCCGTAAAGTGGCAGAGGGACACAAGGCTAGCTTCTGTCTGGAGGACACCACCTGTGACTTTGGTCACCTAAAGCGATATGCATGCACCACTCACACTCAGGTAACACAGCAAACCAAAACATGAAATATTATGTTCACCTTCATTTGGTGGTCACCAGCAATACACTTAGTCCACTTCCTTACACCACTTGCTTTATCAATCACAAAGCCAATATCCATCTACTGTAGTTACACTATTTTTGACTAGTGCAACTGCAAAAAGACACTCAGTTGATCAATATTGTACACAAATATTGTTGTGGTAAAAGTTCTGAATGAAAAAAATATCAGAGTGTCTATTTGCACCCCCGGTATGAATAGCCTCGGCCACACAGCTGAGCTATTCACACCCTGTGATGTAACAACAAAAACACGTTGCTCGCATGCACTGAAATCATGGCGGACATTCATCTTCCATGACAGCAGAAACTGGCATATTAGGAAAGTTTTGTCTCTAAAGTTAATAACAATTGAATTTCTAGCGGAAAATGGATACTACAGTTGCGCTTTCTGTCTTCAGTGAAAGCATACAACCGTTAGTTTGTTAGTACCTATTTTTTGTATACAGTATGGTTACCTAGCAACCGAGGCTTGAAGACACCAAGTGGTAAACAGTTGTACAACATTCTGTAAGAACTGCTAGGTGAGTGGTTAGAACACTGAGCTTTGATCTGGGAGTCTGGAGATGGATTCCCTGGTGAGGAGATCTTGTTTTTTTCATTTTGTATTGGATAATTTGCATGCCATTGCGCAAGTCAGGGCCCGCGAACGCGAAATTTTTTTTGCACGGTGGTAGGGGAAGACTCATGAATATTCATTAGGGGACTCATCCCTGAATGGCTAGTACTCGTTGCCTGCTCTGGTTGGGTTGGTTAGGTTTAGGCAAGAGGAGTGGGATTGGTTATGGTTAGGGGTAAGAATGTCAGGACGAGCCAATCAGTGATGAGTTCCCTAATGAATATTCATGAATCTTCCCCTACCACCCTGTAAAAAAAAATATTGCGGCCCACGCAAGTGTATGCATTAGCGTCTCTCTATGTGCGAAATACTGGACACTGCAACGATAATATTTCAAAAAGGTGTAATACATGATTAGTATGGATAAATAAAATAGCATACATTGATATTTGTACCAGACGGGGTATTAATAGAACACATTGCTGTGTGCACCGGCGGGGTACGAATAAAATTGCAAGTTTTTTTTTTATCTTGGATTAGTATTCCTCACGAGCGTATCTCCTCCTTTCTGTTTCTTCAGGGGCTAAGCCCCGGCTGCTACGATACATACAATGCAGATATTGACTGCCAGTGGATCGATATCACCGACATCCAGCCTGGAAACTACATACTAAAGGTAGGAGTCAAGTGAGAATATGTGGCAAGTTTGTGGACAGAGCAAGGTCACATTTCATGGAAGAGAGTGAAGGTCTGGGTCACCAAAACAAATTGATCTGGGTTATAAAAGAGTTATAAAGTTACTGAAGTGTTCTAGTTTTTTTGGTGTGTGAGCACTTCATGTCTCAGTGGCATTGGTTTCCCATCCATCTCATTTTCTATTTTCCATGCATATTTTATTTTGTCAGTATGGCTGCAAGATGTACACACAAAAGATCTATACATGATTGTGTTCAGTGTTATCCATCCCAAATACCTTCTTTCTTCACCTATTAGCTGTTTCATTTTAATTTCATGATTATGGGGAGTTGTAATGTGCCATCTGTCTTTTGTCTCTCAGCTCCAGGTTAATCCTAAATTCTTGGTGCTGGAATCAGACTTCACCAACAATGTGGTCAGATGTAATATACACTACACAGGACGGTTTGTTACAACAACCAACTGCAAGATAGCACAGTAAGTAAGAGAGAATGTACACACTTTTATCACATAGTTGGTAATTGATTAGTAATAATTTACTGGGAGAGTGTTACATTTATATGCAATGTCCTCATAATCTACTGCTTGTTTGTGCAAGTAAAACCTGGGCAGTTTTCAGATATTGTGTTTTTGTAGAATGGGAACTGAAAGGCCGTAAATCAGGGTTTGTGTCATGTTTTCACTGCTGAGTTACACTGAAGCACATAACAGGGTGGAAGCTAAATGCAGTTTTATGAAGAGCCTCACAGTGTTTTGAATTACTTAGTCGACTTAATGGGTTCCTGGCTGAAATATTTGATGATTTAATGAATTATGTTCTCATTCTCCAGTTAAGATTAATAGCCTCTAAAACTTTCATAGTCTCTCTCAAAGGGAGATGTAGGGGTGTTGAACTTTTGAATAGCGCTATTAGGAAGTGTATCATTGCACTCAGAATTGCTATCATATCCTCTTGAAAAGACTTTATATAGAGAGTGGTTATACATGAGGAAAGCATCATTCAAGTGCTGAAGTCAGTTTCCTTTAGTTTCACCAGTACAGTGAAACCTGAAACATGCACTTAAACATGTGTTTGCCAAAGCATTTCCAGAGTTAATTGAAAGCTGAATATAACCCCTATTTTCCAACGGGTGCGTCTGCGCTGCGTTCCGGAGCCGCCGCGGGCCCCCGAGCAATCACTGCCATTCAAGTCAATGCTTGCTATTCCACTAGCTGTGCCACGGTGCGTCCCAGAAGCGTGCGTGATGCGGCTCTCTGCTCCGTTCGCGATATTATGAATCCCACTTTGGCCACGCCAAGACCCGCCCTTCAATAGCATTTATTGGCCAGGCGTCCATGCTTATGCAAGGTAACGGTACGCCAGGTCTATTTTCACGCGAGCCATGGGCCGTTCGGACTAGTCCTGGCAAACTCGATTGCTTTTAAGGATTCGGGTTATTCTGAGTCACTCATTAAACTGATCCGGGTTGTTTGAGTCACTTGAGTTAGTATTGATCTATAGGCGAGCCGAGGCGAGCTTGCAATGTTTCAGACTGGTCTGCTTGACCTAATTGCATTTTAACATACTACATTTATACACCAAAACCTACAGTAGGCCTAGCTAGGCTACAAGCAGAACATTGTATGTTATTTCAGAAGTGAAAGAATGGCTTTTGTTGTTGATTTGCTTTACCCTGAGCTCGAGGAGAGACTTCACTCGCTCGTTTGCTACAGATCCATTCATAGCCGGCTGATTCGCGCAATTGACTGACTTGCGCGAGAATTGACAACTCACGAGTCACTGAGGACTCGTGAGTTGTCTGGGAGGCGAACCGAGGTGAGCTTGCTATGTTTTGGACTGTCTGCTCGACCTAATTGCATTTTAACATACTACATTTTACACCAAAACCTACAGTAAACCTAGCTAGGCTACATGCAGAACATTGTATGTTATTTCAGAAGTGAAAGAATGGCTTTTGTTGTTGATTTGCTTTACCCTGAGCTCGAGTGAAGTTCACTCTCTCGTCTGCTACAGAATGATCCACTCATGACAACGTAGCCGGCTGATTCGCGCGACTGACTGACTCGCACGGGAGCTCGCGGGTCGCCGAGGACTCGTGGGTCGTCGAGGGCTCGTGAGTTCTCGAGTGGTCTGTGAGCTTGCAATGTTTCCGGCTCTGAGTCTGCGGGTCGGGAAGTGTCTCGGACTGTCTCTCTGCTCACTCAGTCGCTTGAGTTGACTTGTGGAGTTGTGGTTGCCTACGAAATTGTAAGTTATAAAGCTTTTGGCAGCTGAGATGGCTAGGACTAGTAGTAGCTAATGTTGCAAGAGGTTTGTGTATGGCGCTGTTATCATTTTAGATTGAATTGTAGTAGGACTAAACTGATCCAAGTTAATGATACTAGAGACTCGCGACTCGTGAGTTAATTTAAAGAGTCTGGTTAAAGATCCGAGTGAATCACGACTCAAACAGGTTTAGTTCGGACAGCCAAGCAGGAAATGAAACAGCGAGACTATCCAGTCAATTCACCAAAAGACACCCCTCAATATCGTTTATGTCTCCAACAACACCACAGACAACAATCTTGGAGGTTGATAAATCTAATAGATATCACAGATCTTTTTTTCAGGACAACACCAGAAAAGAGAAGGCATGGAGTTTAATTGCAGGTGTGCTTGGAGTGGAAGGTAGATACTAGCTTAAATTGTGATTGTTCTGTAAAGTACTTGTAGAGACAATACAATCTGCAACTCGGGCAGCAAGACGCTCCGCTTCTGAGACGCTCCTGGTGTGGTACGGCGCGTGGACGAACAAAACCGGAACTCACTCGGAACGCAGCACAGACGTGTCCAGTGGAGAATCGGAGTAATAGTTAGGTACTAATGCCAATAAAAGAATTACGATAGCAGATGCCATGAGTCCTATTTCTATCATTCTGATATTCAGTCTGATATTTAAAAAGATTAAAAACATAAATCCACTCACATCATGTTAATGTAGCCTATGTAATCTGTTTTCTTTTTCTTTTCTTCAAAATGTATTTTTCCCAAAAATTTGTCTTGGGGAAAAAAGGGGGTTGTCTTATAATCAGGGTTGTGTTATATCCAGGTGTCCAATATGGTATATACACTTGAAATTAGGTTTTGATGTATTATGTGTTTATGTACTGTAGCTGATTACAAAACACAACTTTCTGTTGCAAAATGATTGAGAAAGATCTCAATGCAGCAGGCCAAGGATTAACTGTTATTTTTGGATGCTGAGTCCCTCCTCCCAACAGTGATTGCCCAATTAGCAACAGCTGATCCTAGAAGCTAGAAGCTGTCAGAGTTTTGTTAGCGACTCTGTCCTGCTCTTTATTAGATTTGGGAAAGGTGACACTCCAGCAACCCCCAGCAAACACATTGGTTAGTCCTCATCCTAAAAGCTTTTTCCCTTGTAACGTTAAAAGTGAGACATACTGTTTGAAAATACAAACAAGCATGTACATATAAGCTACTCAGCCAAACTGCGTTGAGCTCAAATGAAATAACGGTTGGATTTTACGTTTTTACTTATCACACTGGCTGTACACTGCAATACAAGAACAATGCTTTTTACTTTATGTAGTGTTACATGTCTTCTGCATAAGTCATCACTGTTGAGGATGCTGACTTTTTGCCACTTTTACGTTGTCAACCAATGCATGAAGCTGCCATTAGCTTAATTAGCTAGCTAGAAATCTGCCAGCGACAGGTGTCATTTCAGCCAGGAAAATGGATGTACACCAGCTACAAAAAGAAGCCGACTTTTTGTCTACCTCTGCCTGAAATCTAGGAGCTATCATACTTCATTTCAGAATTTAAGTGGTAAGTCTGCCACTGTTATCACTGTAAACTGCATTATATGTAGTGCAAGAATGTAAAGATTGACAGGCATTAAAACAGTAGGTAAGGGCGGCGGAGCTTAGCGAACAGCCAAACTTCTTATCAGATGGTGGTAATATACAGTTTGATTGTTTTGTAACCAAAATTAAATTATAAGAAAAAAGATCTTGCATAGTTTTGGCATTACAGTGTGAATACAATTGTATAAAATGGTCTAAAAATGTATGTGAACAGAAAACATCTTTGTGAACGGTATTTTGGATTGGCAATAATCATTTTTGTAATTCATGGGGTCAAAGATAGTACATAACTTTACCTGAGCAGTTATTTAGTTTGAGCCCAGTCAAAATGTTCATTATGTGCAGTATCTCATATTGCATTGGCATGCTCCACTGAGTCTGGACTATTAACATTCCTCTAACAAAAGTGTTATTTGTTGTCTGTTTGTTTTACAGGTCTTGATCCGGCACTGGAAGGCTGCCATGCTAGAGTGACCCTGATTGCTATTCCATTGAAATGTGAATGGAATCCATTTGTTGTTGGTTCATTGTTGATGCTGTTTGTCTCTACTATTTTGTGCTGTCTTGGTATACTGAGTCCATGGCCAACAAGGGTCCCACTGGCACTGAACACAATGTGGGGGTTTAAAGTAGACATGTGCGCACACACACACACACACACACACACACACACACACACACACACACACTACATTGCATAATGCATATTGCACATTGATATCTCAATAATGAATCATCAGTCCACATCCCTCCAATCTATGTTATAATATTGTCCTACCAACTACATTTCTCATATTGCATCTCTACCAGTCTGGTTTGGTTAATGCTAGGACACATCATTGCCTTTCAAAAGAGGTGTTTACTATATTTGCACACAAACATCTATGCACACCCCCAGCAGAGTGGCTCTGTTTGATTTATAAATAAAACGTGAAACGGTGCCGGTGCTGAAATGAGACGAGTCAGGGTTCAGCTGTGATCCAGCAAATAAAATTAGGGGACAAAGTCTTCCCAGGTGCATTCATCCATAGTGTGTGGGGACAGACAGAGATGCCCAGTGACTCAGAAGAACTATAATGTTAGTTGTTTGTTGCTTTTTTTCTCTTCACTGCCTTAGTGGGTCAGGCTGAGATACTGTGATTCTCTGGGCACACCCTGTTTAATGTTGTGTTGACAGCAAGAGGTAGACAGCAGGTCATATTTGCATTTGTCAAATCCATGAAATTGTAAGTCAACATAAAAACAAACTGTCAGTACTTGCGCTGTACTCCTCTAAATCCTTGCATATTCGTGTCGTGGCCCCATTCGTCCTTTCTTATTTCAGTAAAACAGGAACAGGAAGCTCAACTAGCAGAAAAGGGTGCTTTCCAGAAAACTAGACTCACAGTATGTAAGCTGTATATTTACACTGTCTTGGGGTCTCTTCTTCAACTACCAACACTGGTCAGATGGCACATAGGTCATCTATACCTTTTGAAGAATGTTTATACAAATATTCCACTGATGCATGACTTTAATGATGGAGATTATTTTGTTGTAACTGATTGTACTTTGTGTATCTAGTTTGACCTGTTACTGTAATTCGTGGAATTCAATGAACTTTATTTTTTTTTTTTTCTTGATAATCTGAATTATTCAAATAGTTGTTGGAAAGAAAACACTACTGCTACAGACTTAGTATTATAATGCAGAGCGTAAGCAAACCATATCTACCTACCTCTCTTATTGAGTGAGCTGTGCAATGGTTCACTTCGGCCTCCCACCAATGTTTTGCAGCACACAGCTAAAACCCACAAATCTGTTGAATATATCAAAGATCACATGATATAGGACGCATACTATGACTTAGCTATATTCCAAAAGATTTAAAGTTATAATCCTTAAGATTTCCGTCCTGGTTGGTCTGGCGACACTTGTAGTTACTGATTGTAACAGCAAGTGCAATTTGATACTACATCAAACACTCCTCGAGCACCAACTTTGTCAGTAGCAGTACAGCAGAAGAGCAACTGTTTACAGTGAACTCAAGTTTTAATAAAGAAGTCAGTCAATAAATGGCCTTCCTCCATCATGCCATAAGCAACTGTGATGTAATTTCATAGTGCACACTGGGCGAGTAGTTTTCCACACAACAGCAGGGCACAGTACCAAGAGTTGGTTACCTTGTTGAGAAGTTATAGTTGACTGAAGTTGACTGTGGCTTAAGAATTTTAACTTTAATATCTATAAATGTGATTACTGAAGTTTAGCTTTTTTCTTAGGAACAATCTGGTCTCTGTATTGATTAAGCAATGGCAAAGCACAAAAATGAGTTTGCTAGTGTTTGTAACAAATTAGTTTATTACTAGTTTTTATTCTGCAATTTCAAAGTTTTCACTTTAAATGCAAAATAGACCTTGTCTTTGGTATCCAATGTATTGCCCTTTTTACAGTAAATAGACAATTCTTTAATTTGATGTGCATTTTCCTACGTGGGTAGCTCATGATCATACTGTACGCTCACTGACAAGATGTAACAACATGACATTCAGTGGAATAACAGCACAAGAGTTGGTGACAGTTATACAGCATCTTTGACATGTGGTGACGAAATTTGTATTTTTCTAACAGTAAACACCTGTCAAAAATGTCATATACAATAAAAACAATTACATATCTGCTGTGCACACTGAATGAAATATGAATGCTATGCACCACAGTGGATCCCTGTGCTTGTATGACGTTTATACAGAATACATATCAATAGATTCTAAGGAAATGCTATGCGGCAGGTGTGACAAGTTACTGAAATCATCCACTTCATAAGAGATTAGGGGTAATATGTTTAATTCATTAAGGTATTTTCCTGGGTACTGTATGCAATTTTGTCATGCATGATTCAGGCAGGGATGCAAAGCTGACCTTTATGAATACAGAAAATACACACTGCATATATGATGCCTGCAAACTCCTGGGTGGTGGCACCGGTGCTGTGCATACATGTATCAGTCACACTAGTTGTTATGTTGTAGTTTATTTTACAAAATCTGCCATGTTGAGATGTGTGTACACATCCTTTAAAATAATCTGCTTGGGTCAGACACTATCACAACACAGCCAAAGATCCATTTATTTTTTCAACTTAACTCTCTTCAGTTTTTTGTTGCCAATTAACATCTGACATTTCATGTGATTTCTTTTTCAGCAGCAAACAGAGCCCAATCACAGCATTAAGAGTCATTACATGGAACATAGCCCTGTGTTGCAATAGTAAGAGAGGATCTTATAATGTTATTAATTAAATAAAAAACTACACAAAAAGTATGGTTTTGTCAGGGAAGTGATTAGTTGACTATCTTCTGGTTTGTTTTCCTTCAACATTGTTGCCAAGTTCTCATAACCAAATAGTAACAATGACTGGAAAAGAGTTAGCAATGTTGTACCACATTCTCATTTGGAAATGGAAATGTAGACTAATAAGCAATATTTGTGGAGTGATTACAAGCTTCATTACACTTCTATGACTAAAGGTCAAGATATCTTTTTTCAAGATCTTTTTACCGGAAAACCATTCAAGTGGGAACAAAAATCACAAGCTCTAAAGAAATAATCTAGAAATATGAGGAATTGCCTTCTAAAACATTGATTCAGTCTTTGAAAAACAAGATGGAAGGAACAAAAGGAAAGAAAACAAAGGAGAGGACCTTACAGCGTGCACAAGTAGATCAGAGAAAAGGCAGGTTGAAAGTTGGAAGTTTGTTTTCTGTCCAGCTGTTTGCCCAAATGCAAAAATTTAGCTTTTAATTTCATTGAATCAACATAAAACAAAACAACATGTTCACTCCTCCACATTTTTATTTTCAGTTTTGAAAGATAAGGATAAACAGATAAGAACATGAGAATAAGACAAAATTAGAATTTCAGTTTGTAAATCTGAAGATTGTTTTGCCTAGAACCTGAAAATTAAAAAAAAAAAACTTTAACACAACACCCTAAACATACAATTTGCAGCATGAACAACCCCCCCACCCACCACCGCCCCTTCATCTTCACCACCCACCCAGACAAAAATCAAGAAAAGATGACACAGTAACTACAATATTCAAGACCATTCAACAAAATAATAACAAAACAGACAATAACTTATGAACCAAATATATATAAATGACAACACCATAAGCCCATCATACATGTCTCCCCAGCACAAAGCTTCTTAGGAGCCCTCCAGAAGCTCAAGTACCTTCCCCATTTTCTAGTGTAGACATCCAATCTGGAAAAGTGTTTGTATGATAGCTTTTCAAATGGCGCCACCATAGCCATCTCACAAGCCCACTCCTGGATTGACAGCACCCCTTCATTCCTCCATCCTCTTAAAACAATCTGTCTGGCTATCATTAAACTAGTTTGGACCCAACTTCTTATATGCTTTTTAGGATTGATCCATCTCCCAGAACAAATAATCTTTGGCTGAATGGAACCTGGGTCTCTGCAGTCCGACATAGGTTATCATGTATCCCAGTTCAAAATTCCTGGACCTTAGAAAATTACGTAACTGGCTGTCCTCTGTCTTACATTTCCAATGATTTGGTGTGTCTTTCAACCCAATTCTAAACAATCTGGAGGGAGTCCAATTGTAGAACCTGAAAATTGAAAATTAAGGTGAATCCATTCTCTGAAAAAGTCTTGGCATAAAATCTGGAAATGAAAAGCTTCACAAAGGTAACATTTATTGCAGGCCTGATGTATTTGATTGCATTCAATTGTGTGGTGTACCTAAAAAACTGGAAACAGTGCAGTTTTAGTTGTGAAATATGATATTTGAAAAACACATACTGTAGACATTCCTAGTACAAGTATTTCCTGTCCACCCAGAAGAGTGAGAATCCATTACCTGGTTGTTTTGAAACGCTGTTCTCACTCTCATATTTGGTCTGTCCTAACAAAACCCTGACCCCCGTGATGGGACTTCCTCTTGGTATGGGCTGTTTGTTCAGGCTGTTCACACAAAATCACCCCATTCCAGCTCTTTTTGCCACATTATGTTGTTTTGTCAAAGTGCTGCAGTACGTGCCATGTGCTCGACTTTGACCGTATGTGTTTACGTTAATGTGTTTGTGTGTGTCTGTGTATATTTTTGTGTGTTTGTGTAAGAGAGAGAAAGACAGATGGGTAACTCCTAATGAGGGAGAGAGAAGCCAAATGATGCTATGAATTGTTTAACTTAGGGGTATTACTTTTCCAAAAGGAATGGACAGTCTTTGCCTGTTGAAAAGTCTCACTGGTATATATACATTTTTCATAAGCTTGCCTCTGTTTTTGCTCCTATGTATTCTTATTCAGCTGCTGGTTAAGCAGCTTAAATGAAGCTGTATATTCCTCTGTGGGGTATAGGCAATAATGCCCAATGTCCACCAGGAGCCTCTTTTACAGTCTCGGCTTTGTGTTCTTGTTATTGGTAATGAAAGGGACATACTGCAGCACATTCCCGACAGCAGTGTCAGCAATGGCTGTTAAAGCATTTGAGTTTGTTAAATGATTTAGGACCATTTCTTGCAACAAATGAATATGCAATTGTATTTATCAGAAATGTGCTAGAGGGTGTTTCCCAAGTGAATCCAAACAGTGTGCGATTCTGAGTGGAGCACATAAAAATACCCCAAGGGGCGTACAGAAGAAAATCCCACACATACTCTATCGCTGAGATATGGAATATACAGTACATGATGCACAATGCCAGAGATACCAACGCAAGCATGGAGGTAATAAACTAGAACAGGAGGAGAGGGGGGGGGATAAAGTGTTTGTATAAATGGTCAGAACAGCTTGTTAGATTATGAGGTGATTGTAAGAGTCTGTAAGAGATGATTCTGATCAGCTGACAGGATGTGCAGCGTCACCGCTCTTCCTGATCCAAGAGTTAAACCATGGTAAGGTACTCTATGTAGCATCAACTATTCTGCACTTGGGGCTCCATCCCAAGCAAATTCAAGCAGCAGAAAAGATCTTGAAACTACCTTCCTAATAATACATGTTCTGACTATATCTGAAGCAACAGGCATGTTGTAATTCCCCTTGAATGTTGGAGGCCCCTTCTCATTCAGTGTGTGAGCTCTGCAAGCAGGCTGGCACCTGATCAAAGGAACATGTGGCAAGATATTGCAAGATAGTGTAGTAGTATCCTGAGAAAAGGGAACGACTCATAAGAGGTTGCAACATGATAAGAGCAAATCTGTTATGTAAATACTCCGCTTTGGGCAGCAAAATGTTATGTCTGATCATCGATAAGCCAAAGATCTGTAGGGAGGGTTATAAAGAACCTCGAGACAAATATTTCCCCTTACAACAAACCGCGTTTACTTTACCAGCAAACCTATGTAAAGCAACAACCGTTTTGCAGCTGCAAGCTTGCAACCTAATTGAGGAAACAGATCAAGTGAAGTGAAGCAGGACTGATTAGATCTTCCAGCGTTCTCCGTGGAGAGACGTCATTGAATACACAAAACCCCTACGGGAACAGGAGCCATGGGTCTAACGCTGCTGATGCTGAAAATGGAAAACACACAGGAAACACCTTTTTCTGGGTTTAAAGTTGTTAGTCACAACCAGATGAGGGCTGGGTATTGTGAATGATGTTTGCCTTACATTTCTGGCATTACAAGGAAAGCAGGATGATAGTGGGCCATTACATTTGCACTGACTGCACAGTGATGAAGCTGAAAGAGGTCAGACCTTTGGGATCTGTGATTACTACAGGCAGATTGTGGAGGTTGTTATGTCTGTCATGACAACTTTGACCTATTATCATCTACTGAGTCTGTGCTGTCCCTCTAAAACATCCATCACATCTTTGCCAAGCCACGATCACAGTGTAGTCTAAGTGGCACCCTAGGCAGGTTGTGAATATGCTAATAAACACAAAATAATTAATTGAATAGAATAAAAATGATCCCTTAATCTTTTCCGTCACTTAGAAAAATATGATTACAAAATTACATTCCTGCTCCTATCTGCTTTAATTTCTTTTTTTCCTCCAGTGCACCAGATAGTTTAGTTGATCTGACATTTATTTCACTCATACAGCGCATAATCATAAGGTTGTGGTGACACTGATGACAAGGTGACAACATTCAGCTTCAGTAATTTGCTCACCCTCCCCATCCCTGTCCCATTTTAGCCACAGTGTGTGTATTAGTTCATAGCGAGGTCAGGTCATGAGGGAGTGTTTGTTCTCAAATTTTAATTATTTGTGTTTAATCAGACTTTTTGGCTGGGGCGCTTTGCCTAGATAATCTTCATGTAGCATGTAAAAGAGCTTCATTAAGCTTTTACTAAATGCATACATATTTTTTTAATAGGTTGGACTATCTCTCCGGCAGTTTGGTATTTTTTATGGTAATTTGCAAGATTTATATATGTAATTTTAAAAACATAAGTCCTTCTAGAGAAGATACTCAACTTATTAACACTCTCTTTGTCCAGCATAGTTACAAAGTTTCCTTATACATTTCTTAGACGTTCTTCCATATCAATGAAAAGACTATTGACTCAAACCCCTCCACCCTAATTTACCTGCCAGCTTACAATGAGACAGGACTTGAGACCTTCCTTCTTCACTCCAGCAGGTTTATGTGAGGATAATTGAATTTAGTACAAAGAGAGAATAGGGACTAGTCTGTGAGCCGGCATTGCCAAAAAGCCCACCTCCAGTCTTGAGGTCTCATTTCTGCAGAGCCTACTGTGTAGAAAATTCTGTGGCACAATATCAAGGCCACAGGTAATTCATCTTCAGGCTCTAGCTTTGCTTTGAGACCTAATTAAATGAATAAAGATGTGAAGAAATCTTCATTTCCGTAGGGATAAACACATTGCTGCATGGGAAAGGTAAGAGGAAAGGCTGCTTTGTAAATGAAGAAAAGAGGCAGATGAGAAACCACTGCCTGAAAGATAGTGAATGGCTAAAGACATTTGAATAGTGACGGGGGGGGGTATGTTCAGATTTACATGCAGCTGCAGTTGCTGGCTCATTTGTTTTGAAACTACCTCATCCTGCGCACACTTTGCAGAGCTGACTCCACCATATATCTGAGTTAACAAATATTTCACTTCTTGTGTTAACACTCCACATGGAAAGCGATGGGCGTTACACGAGACAAAGAAGCAGCTTGTGTCATAGACACAAGACACACTCGAGTGCACTGCATGACAGTTTAAATACCGCCTGCTTCATCACTGAAACATCTGGCTTGTATTTAATGTCAGATGCAAAAAAAGCACCCTCTCTTACAATTTAGTTTCCTCACTTTCCCCACTCATCAATTTTAAGGAGTATGCAAATGGTCAATTCCTCCAGCATCCCTAGGAGTCCACACGGTTACAACAACAGGGCAATACATTCTCATTAAGGCTTTCCTTCCATGAAGTTGGGGTATTCATGTTTATAGTCCCCGGCAATTGGAACAAATGAGGAGATCTTGTAGATAGGCTTCCTGGCTTAATCGGGTCCCAGCAAAATACCCAATGTCGCACCCACCCACCCACTCCTCCACTCCTCCACTGGCTCCATTGGGAGTGTCAATGATGAAGTCAGTCACGAGGCGCGACGGCCCTGCACCACTGTGCTCAGGCCCCTCTGACAGGCCCATATTTCACCAGACTCATTCTCCAACCTCCACTGTCACCGTTTCCTGTGCTGTCAGGGGGATGACTCCCATCATCAGATCGGTGATTTCACAGGCTGGTGGCAGCATCAGCACTTCCTCGCTGTAGCTGACTAACATGGCCCTGCTTCAGACAGCTGGGTGACCCCTCCTTAGTAGCTGCCTGAATGCTCTGATTCCTTTCATCATGCACATGTAAAGATGATCTAGGGTTGGATTTTGTTTTGCTGCATTATGCCAATAGCTTTGGGTGCTGATTGTTGTAGGCTTTTTGATTGAGTTTGTGTCAACAAAAAAAACAAAGTCAGCTGGGACTACGCCCTTGTTGTATTTCCGAAGCTGTACAATGCCAGAAGTCACTGTTAAAGGAATAGTTCGACATTTTGGAAAATACACTTATGCCTATTCGTTTTCTTGCGGGAGTTAGATGAGAAGATCAATACCACTCTCATGGGTATCTGTCCAGTAGGCTAAATATGAAGCTATACAGCCTGCACCTGGTTATCTTATCTTAGCATAAAGACTGGAATTAAGGGGAAACAGCTCGCCGGGATCTGTCCAAATGTAACAAAATCCGACTATACTTTAGCAGCAACATCCGGAAGGCATGTCACTGTCAACCAGGCAACCATCAGACACTCCAGGAAGTCACCTGTGTCAGCCAAGAAATAGTCCAACATTCAGTGAGCCCCCTGTAACTTGTCGTTTTTGACATTTAATTGTGTTCATCTCTTTAAAGAGATATCGGCATAACAATGCAGAATCTGCAGGAAACGGGACAAGATTTTGGTATCGGAAGCGTTCTGGTTTTTGTTTGTAGTCTGAGTAGTATTGACCAATCACGTTGCGAGTCTGTGTGGAGAGCAAAAGAGGCAGAATCAATGCATTGGACGAAATGCAGTCTCAACCTATGGACTATCGTTTGACAACAATTTAGCTTTTTATTAGCTTTTCTTATTTATTTGCATTTATGCAGATATCTGTGTGTAGAGACTAGACAAAATGTCATCTGGACCTAAAACACCTACAAAAAGTATCAAATCGGACTGTAAACAATGACGACACACTAAAGATGAAGTATTGAGCCAGATCTGCGCTATTCTTTATCCTAATATCATATATTGGCCAATGATCCCAAAGGCTTTATTGTCGTCAGAATGATAGCCGATGGGTTCCGAGATTGATATTGTGTTTATTAGTAAGCTTTAGAGGTACTGGTAAATGGGTTTTGAAACCTTTGGACAGAGCCAGGCTAGCTGATTTTACCTGCTAACTGGCTGCTTGCTGTAGCCACATTTAGAGAGTGGACAGAAATGACACACTTTAAGTAGTGTGTGTTATATCAAAAAAATTGTAATAAAATAAAACCTAATTCCTGTCAAACTATATTTAACTATATTTAGGATTATCCTAGCAATCCTAAACCCTAAGGGGCACTGCTATATCATTTGGCATCTTCCATTACCACATTTTAACTTTTCAACAGTCTGACATACTATTTCAAGTCACAGCAAACTTTGGATGATCTTAGTGAAATTATTTGATTTTAGCTGCTTTAATGTTACTAATGACATCTTGCAGTGTGATCAGAGATCGTACAAAGGCAGAGTTTTATTTGGGTCACTAGCTTTAAGGGCCATAATTAACAGAAACCACTTTACAGAGATGCAATAGATGATTTTGCAAACAATTATGAACATAATTATTTTTTGCTCCCTCTGAGTTTTTATTCTATTTTAAACCAGCTTGATCATTAACTGCCCAATTTGCAAAACCTCAGGCTGCAGATGCACATTCACAGAGGCAGTGGTAAATGACTCACTCCCAGACATTGATTACAGTCTGTGTCTTGAGGTCATTTGGGAAACTCAATCCAAACATTTGTTTCGGATTCTTGTCATGTGCTCATCATTAGTCTTAGTCAACTTTGTCTCCCCTAGACCAAAGAAGGAAAGTCTAACCAGGTAGCCTATAGTAAATGGCAAATGACCAATGTGTTAGCTACATTTCCAACCCTGTGTAAATTACCTTGTTTAAGAGTCAACACTTCCTACCTAGCCTTCTTGCTCATCTCAGCTGTGTTACATTTCACCCACAGGAAGTCAGAGTCGGTCTATGACCTCAGAACATGTTGGGTAGTGGGACTCCAGCTCCATGTGCATATGTGTATCTGTGTGTGATACACAAGTATAAATGCATGCCTGTGTGAGTGCATGGCTCCACATCTGTACGCCTTTGTCCAGACAGTAATGTGTGTGTGTTTAACAGCATGAAAGGGCACTCTATTTCCATTTCTCCTGAGAAATTAAACAAAAAGGCCCTCTGTGCTCCATCAACTTTAGGCCACACTGTGCCCTTTATGTGGACCTCACATTCTCCTTCCTTCCTCCAACCTCTCTGTTCACTCCTGGAAGTAAGACTGATAATGACGAAGAGCTGCGTATCAGAGAAATATACTTGGTGTAAATGTAGCATTAAGAGGAGTCATAAATACCTTAGTCTTTATGGATTCCCACAACAAATAAATGTCCTTTTCTTCTGTGGTCGCGCAGCGATCTGCATATGTCTTTATCTCATCAAAACACCAGGTCTTAAAATTTAAGTAGATGACTTGATGGATATAATCAATATTTTTATATGAACAGTGGGTCAAATTACCATGTGTAAGTGAAAGGAGTCGCTTGTAGTGACCTGCCAACGGAGATTATTTTTACCCAACTATGTAACAGTTCAGCATTTTCAGCCTATTGTTTCGAAGCCCGCAAACACTGTTTTGGTTCAGTCCAGACACAGCAGGCAGCTATTTGAGAAAGTGAAAAAGCTCTAACAAACAGCCATAGTGGAGCATTTAGCAGCTGAAGACCCAGATATTTCTGTTGGAAGTTGTAGAACAAAAACAGAGCAAACAGGAGAGTATACTGGTATTTGTAATGAATATTGGACTTACATTCATCAGGTGGCCATTAAACTGAATGCTACTGTAATGTTGCTCTGTATTTACCAGATATATAAAGAAGCAAGGGTGATAGTATGTTGGTGTTGTGTTTACAGCTGGCTTATGCTAAAACATTATGTTTGTGCCTATTGTAAAATACTCATATATGTCCCCCCCCCCCATGTTTTACAAGTGGACAGAATTGAATTTTAAAAGGAAAAGCATCTGTTCAGTCTTGATTTGTTATGAATCAATGACTATATTCTGTAACTGACAACCAGTCCTGTTTACCTGAGAGTGCAAGTCTTTGCTGTCACCACTTGTCACAAGAGATTTCCATGTGTATGGCAATTACAGTGTTCTTGTTGGTGGCTGCTGGTGGGTCCCTTGGGTATCTATATCGCTGTATAATTTCATCCACCTCTCCACAGAGTAATGTTATCACTCTCACAACACAGGGAGACACAGACAGTAGGGAAGAGGACATCCACCGATAAATCTATCTAAAGTGTATTTTGAATCTAATCTATGATTGTCACCTGTTCATAGGATGTCAAGAGATAAATTGTGTTTACCCTTGTGTAAGTCTAAAAAAACAAACATCTTTTGGTCAGGCAAGTAGTATTAATCACCCCTATCTCAGATTTCATATGCACTTGTACAGACTTTATAAATAGATCACTGGCAAGAAAAGCAGAGGTCATATAGTGCCCCTGGTGGACAGTCAGTGTGACAATTAGACGGCCACAGAGTACCAATATTACCACCTGAAGGCAAAGAACGGGCCTCCTATTTTAGTTTCCAATTGTACAGTCTTTAAATGTAACTGCAGTACCATTTGCTGTGTGTAATGTATTGGAAACAATTTAAAATCACATTTTAATGATTGAGTTCAATGTCTTAATTCAATGGGGCAAATATGACAAATTACTCAAACAAGAAACACAGAGGCGCTAAGCAACCTCCTTGAGTAACTGCATAATAATAATAATAATAATAATAATAATAATAATAATAATAATACAATGATGATGTGATTGCAGTCTTAAACTTAGCAGCTTGTCTCAAGATTTGATGTTGCTCACTATGCTAAGATTCCTGATCTAAGTATAAAGGTGATAACTGTCAAGTGGCTGAACTGTATGTACAGTAGCTTATAGACACAAATAGCTATAGGAAAACAAAACCAAACAAGATATTTGTTTGATATTTGTTGCTATGGGGTGCTCAGTGATTACCTTGATTTCCAAAAAACTCATTAATTGTGATGGGGAGGGAGAGAGAGAAGGCAGAGCAGAGGGAGTGACACAGAGAAAGAGAGACAGAGAAAAAGAGAATTAAAGGGACTATCATAAATGCAGATAAATGCGGAAGGATGAATGAAGGTAATCTGTACATGTTGGAGCTTTTTATTTCATACTAAAACCATCAGTGCCTCTCTGTGGTCAAATATCCATACTGCAGGGGAACACATAAGTTGTCTTTTAAATTGACATTCAGTCCAAAACTAGAGCTGATTACAGCACATGGCTCAGATATTTCACTTGTTTTCTTGCTGAATTTATGCCTAGAACCATTCACACTGATGTAATTATTTTGTGATGTAAATCTGATGTTTTCAGTGTAAGGTAGACATGTCAACAGGAAGCTTCAAGTTACAATTTTCTGTTTCTATTCAAATCCAGCTAAAGTCTTGCAATGCTACTGCTTCTCATTGTAATACAGACAGACTTCCTTTCAACACTACAGTACAACCATTTATAAACTGCATAGAATTATGTTGAGGTCACATAAAGTAGCATGATTTAAATTAAAATTACAATATTCCATTGGATCTTTGGTTTACCTTTGACAACAACAACAACTAAACATTAACACACAAATAACAAATAAAGTAACTTTATACATCCTAAACAATGTATCATTCAAATCAATAAATGCATAAATAAATAAATTTATAACATAATACTAAATAATTAAATCTTCATCACAACAGAAGTAATTGTACATCCAAAATTCTTATGTTTTTTGCTCTCTTTTGTAAAAATTGCTTAAACTGCAAGTCAACACAAAGATTACATTAGCACACAGCTCTCACGGAGCCACTAAAGCTGTACACATTCAAAACTACTTTAATTTCAACCTCCCAAACAGAAAACAAACAGACATGTGAAATTATATAAAACACAATCAGCATGCCCCTTAATACAGGAAGGCGAAAACCAGCTTCCCACAGATGCTCAGAGCTATTTGTTTCCCAAATGATGAAATTACTTGAAATCACTGACAATTCTGCTGACTCAGTGATTTGGCCTGAATGTAAAAGCTGAATATTAAAATATAAGTGTTGTTTTATTTTTTTAACTTAATAATCAACAATATTGTGGGAGATGTTAAAGTCTTCCTAACCCTGTAGCTCAAACTTTGGCATAACTGTTTCCTTGACACCTCTGTCTCGAAGAGGCTACATCTGGTTGTCGTTATATTGTGGGCTGGGGGAGTGGGAATGATCCTGCATGGCTCCAGCAGCTGCTCCCATCGCTGCCTGCTGGGCCGCTGCCTGGACATGAGGGTTCTTCCAGGCTCCTGTGGCCCATTCCTCCTGAGCTTTGGACATGCTGCCCCCACTGCCACGGTAGAAATTATGGATCTGCAGGAAGGGTGATTTCACAGTTATTATCAATGCCTTCATGTGTGGAAGGTAAGTGGGTTTTTTTACTACTTTAGTTAATGTTATCACATAGATTTTTAGAGTTATGCAACTGTATTCCATAATCTGTGAGTCTGTTTAAGGAACAGTTTCATTACGTACAAAAAAGATTTGAATGGAATTCTGGCATTAATCATTTTAAACCTAACAATGATGCTTTGTTGACATGAGAGGAAATTAATCAATCTTAAATCCTGGACTGACAAAGGCCTGTAACATTATTTCCTACCACAAAAAATAAAATCTGTAACTCCTGGCAAAAGAAATCTGGAAGTTAAAAACAATGACAGAAAATGTATTCTAATAAATGGCCTGTGTAGAAATGCACAAGTTAAATTCTTACCTTGGTGAGGGCAATGAAGGACAGTGAGGCCACAGCAGTAAACATGATAGTAGGTACCAACATGATCAGCGCAATGAAAATATTATAGCTGAAGAAGGAGATGGTAGCCAACCAACCACTGAAAAAGACAGATGAACATTAACACAATTTTAATTTAAAAGAAAAAAGATTAATTTTAGATTATGAACACAACACGAACCATAATTATCTGTTATTGGATTGTCTGGTGTTCCTCATCATGATCACCATCGAACATCTGGATGTTAAATGCCAGTAATTTTTGTGGACTTTAAGTACTGCGATATAAAGTTTTAAAGTTTTATAGCTCATACATGAGAATATCCAATTGCACATGGTGACATTTATAAACTTTATGGAGGCTGTCATAATATTAATTTCTGATCATCAGCCTGAGTGAGGTGACATTTTGAGAATCTCTTTAATGGCCTCTCAAAATCTAATAACAGGACTATCATAAAAGTTATATGAGGGCAATTTCTGATGTTCAATCACTGTCATGTTAATGAAAGCAGGGACCAAGGTCTTTAAAAAAAATCCTCCTGACACGACTTATTGCTTGAGCTCAAAATGCTCATTCAAAGGTAGATTTTGTAGTCGTATTAAAACAACTTATTGTTCTTCATGTTATTAATGCATGCAATGCAACAATGAATAAGTCACTCATACACGCTTGTAGAAATATCTGAACTTCAACAATGGCTCTGGTACTTGAGTTGCATTAGACTGATTTCCTCTAAGCACGAGTCAGTGTAATGGCACTTACTTGAGAGTTTATTTTCTCTTACTTGAGTACATTTTTTTTCAAAATAAGTGATGACTCAACATAAAAAGAAATTGTTTGAATAAAAGGTTGATAAATGTGCAAAAATCTGATTCTGAAACATATTCCCTTTGTATTCTGAATTTTGTAAAATATAAATCATTAAAGACCTTTTTGAGAGAAATATTTTCCATACATTTTCAATCTCTGACTCTTACCATACTCCCCATCCAGGAATGCCTATGCTTTGGATGATGCTGATGCCAACTTGGGCCATGAACACAAAAAAGAACTGCATGAAGTTGAAAGAGCTGTCACTCCTAAAAAAAACAGAAATAAGAAAAAGAAACATTTACACATGCATAAATGCACTACTATATGCATAAATCACTACTATATCTGGTATTTGCATGCTGTATCTTGTGTGATGTTATTCATGTTATATATACATTTGAAGGAATTCAAGCCCACCGGGTGATATAGGTTATTCACACTTTGCCCCAACCCTTTATTGTGGCTCTACAGGCTATAACTTATGTTTAGGAATCTACACACTGATTCTTTCCAGGTTTATTCACAGCCAGTCATGATAAAACTATCACTTCTCCCACATCTGCCTTTCTGTAGTGATGACAACACAGCCGTGGATGGCCTTGTCAGAAGACTGTGATGAGTTCTTGCTCCCTGCCTTGGTACTTTGGTCGGTCTGGTTTGATCTTCACCAGAGTGGAAGGTAAGACCCACATATTGCTTCAGGGCATCATCTACTGTACTAGACAACACGTTGGCTGTCCCTGACTCAGCAAACTGATCAAGTTGCAGGGAGCATGCCTAAGCCTAAAAGATAAAGGAATGAGTTTACAACATTTCAGACAGTTAGTGCTATATATGTGTCACCTCATGATACGCAAGATCTCCATGTCAGCAGTACAAGGTTTGGGATAGAGAGGATGTTCTGGGTGCCCTTCTGTCTCCAGAGGGAGTGATTGGATCATGTATATCTGCTGCCATTCAACACTTTCAGAGAATGGAGGAACAATTAACTTAAAGCCACCATCCATAATGGACCATCGCCCTAGATAAGTATATATTATATAAACTATACAGTAACTATGGATGGCATAACAGTGCCGGGGTGTAGTATTTAGAAATGACTCAGCAAAAGAGAAAAAAAAATATTGATTGAGCTTCTCAACTGCGAATTGCATCTTCACATAAAATGTTTCCAACATGGCATTAAAAGGAAATATCCTGTGATCTGTAGTAGTCCTCTAATCTACCAAATTTGCACATATACATAGATATATGAAAGGGTGATGGCAATGATCATAAAAGTACTATTACGGTATGCAACCATAATTACAGTCAAACGTCTGAGTGAGAATCATCTATATGTGATCCACAGTTATTGTGTCTGTTGAGCAGATAAAATGCTAAAAAGTAGCATTTAACGTTATGCCTGAATACCTTATATTGCAATATAACACAGTCAAATATTACTACAGTATGTGTGATATTTATAACATTATTACTGTGTTGCTTTATACTAACTACAACAACTGAGTCAGAAAAATGCAGCTACACAAAACACAACTATATAACAAGTTAGCGCTGGAGCACAGACTAAATAATATTTTGAATGTCAATATTTTCTATTTGACTTACTTGAAGGCCTTGTAGATGGGCCTGAACCAACAGACATACGAGCAAGGTGTGAACATGAGGAGCCAGATGATAGCCAGTCCAAAGTTGGTCACACCCCCTCCACCAAACATCCAAGCAAAGCAGCCAATGAGATTCACCACAAGAGTAGCACTATTCACTGTAAGACCAAAACAGACATACTCTAGCTTAAGTGCAAAAAAGTATCTATTTGGTACACAGACATGCACATGCAGAAAGGTATTGATGTGTGGATATGAAGCCAGCCAGCATTAACATATTGTGACACATGTAATTGCAATGCTTGACTCACAAGATGGCTTATGTTCCAGCAATAGCCTGTTTGCGGGCGTCCTTTTCTATTAATTCTCAGTAATGTTATGAGGCTACAGTACTCTTCCCTTAAGTTGCACTTAGTTCTAATTGGAGCTCTGTGCTTTGGTCCTGTCTTTCTTTTCTAAACTCGCAAAGAAGGCCAATCAGCTTTAAATTCTGGTCCATAGAGAAAATACGGAGTGCTTTACAAGATAATGATAAGGCCAAACACAGCTGCAATATGACAGCTATTAAGGAACACAGCTGTAAAATACACAACACGAAAAAAAATATTGGCTTCAAAAGATTTTCCCACATGAAATGTGAAAGAAAAATGCAAAAAACTAAATGAAGAACAAAAGAATGTACAAGCTGAATAACACTCAAATATGCAAGCAATGTGCATGCCATGCATACAGAACATTGCTACATAGGGAAAGAGGATAACAGCACATCCAAAAGCAGATTGGGACTTTGAATACCTGCTTATGTGTATCGGTTACTAAAAAAGTCGACACCTGCAGAAAGAACAGAGTTAAATTGCAATAGCTCAGAGTAACAGATACATATTTATTGTTGTGTATAAGTGATTATTTCAAATGGAAAACATTTTGTTTTGCGGGCACTGCAAACACAATCAAAATCAGTCTGTGGTTTACAGCATGCATTTTGGAGTGGAGAGGCACTTCTAGACTGGCTACATTTAGCAAAATCAATTGCAACCTTGCATCGACACCCCAGCTTCACCTTTTATTTCATTATCTTCATGTTACTCTACTGTATATTGGCTTATCTCTCTACTCATAACTGCTAGTGTCAGTGCACCTGTGTAAATGTTGCAGCAGCTTTGAGTTATTTCGCTCTCTCTGCACTCGGCTCCCTTGCATGTCGTCATGGACGGGCAGAGGGCTTCCAGACCAGGGCAATATCACAAACATCATTGCACTGCTTGTTTATGGTGTAATAAACTTTGATGAAAGTGCTTCTGGCAAAAATTGTTGAACACAATTTCAATGTTAACTGCTCTGCTCAAACCAAGGCCATCTGGTCAGTGCTATGACTCATTAGCAAATAAACCAGTCAGGATAACACAGCCACAGCCAATAAAAAGAATATATTTTTGGACCAAAGGGATCCTTGTAAACCATTGCCCTTCTGTTACATAGTTGTTATCATGCGTTAACCACAAAGGAGAGGACAGTTTATGGGACCTCCAGGAAAATCCTGGCTTCTGTTGCTATATTAGATGGTCAGGTAGCCTCTGCAGAAAAAGTCTGTTTAAAATTTCATAGTTCAAATTTAAGCTCCAAAGTTGATATATTAGCCTGATGCAATGATAATGCAACAGGGAATCCCATACCACTCTTATAACAATACACTTTTAGCCACTCACATATCCACAGGTTGTACATTTTCTTGCACATGCTGCGGTGCTGCTCAGGGATCTCCTCAAAGTCCTGGTAGAAGCATGGCTTGAGTGGAATGAATCCCGGCAGTGGGGGGAAGTTGGGCTCTGAGACAAATCATTTCACCACAGTTAGACATAGCAGATTGCATATGGCGATTCTTACCAAGTATATTATTTTATAATCACTGACCTGCCATGTGGATAAAGTGTGGAGTCCGCTGTTTAGATTTAGTCTCTTGAGCCTGTCAAATAACAAGAAACTGGAGGTTAGGACCAAGTAGTTGGTTATTTCTGCAGCATATAACCTGTGGTCATCAGCAATTATTTTCATATGCAGTCCATTGATGTGGGAGTATTAGACCATTACCAGAACAACAAACTTTATGGGAAGAAGGCGTTTAACAGCGGGTGCTATTGCTAAGATTCGCCGTTCAGGCGTTCTGCCGGGGGATTTAATGTGTGAGCCCTCCAGACACCGTCTCAATAGTGGTGATAAGATTTCAACGACTGAATCTTTCCGGTTTCAGTTAAACCACCGGGACATTTTCACACACACCCCGGGAGACAGGGCACACACACGCCTGTTGCAATCACACGCAAACTCCACTTCACTGGATGAAATGAGGCAGGACTAATTCGCTGTATATACGAAGACGGTTTGATATTTTGACAGTGAGCTGGTCACTATAGCCAGGAATTACGGATTCCACAGGACACGTAATCTGCTTACCTCCTCCAGATAGCAGAGCTTCTCTGTTTAAAGTGCACAGTCTCCAATGGAAGCTTCAGCTGCGTGCTGAATAGAGTAGGACTGCCAATCGGACGATATCTGCAAGCAAACTATTAGACTATTATAATACTTTATTCTGTACGGTATGAAGAGCGATAAATCCTAACTATCCTGACGCTCGACCAATCATCGTGCGTGAGTCTGCTGTCACTTTTATTCAGACCAATAGGCCGATTACTCTAATCCTTGACGTGGTATTGTTGACCCAATCACTGTGTAGCTCTCTGTCCATGGTGCTGAACCAGTCCCACCGACGGAGGTAAACAGTGTGGCGTTTAACTGCAAACTATTAGACTCGTTGCTGACCATTTCCCCAACAGTAGCATTATATGATAACCACATTGCATTTACAGTTCATCTTAAGTGAAGTTGTAACACTTCTAATCACACGTTTGTGTTGTTTTGTAGTTTGATATTTTTCTTCAGTTTCTTTTTCTTGTCCTGTGCAGCAATGCTGTACTTTGCTGAGGCAAAACAAATGTTATACACAATGTATAACATGTACAATATAATACTGTAACATATAAATTCTGCAGCAATACTAGAAATATACAGTAACCCTGGATGAAATAAACAATAGGCTAGAAGTAATTTCCTTTACATTCTGCAATTTCAGATGTACCACAACCCACTTGTTACAGGACCATTGTTCACATCAGTACCCAAGCAATTGGCCCAAACCTCAATATCAAATACTTGAGTTTGTTGTTGAACTAAATACTAAATTGACTCCTGCTCTCCAGCTGGGGTTGCTGTTTCACTGCAATGAGAGAGTCTGGAGGAAAACTTGGCCACAGGAAACAATCTCTTGGTGGTAAATACACTTGTTGGCAAACATTTGCTTGGCTAACTAAGAAGGACTTTTTTTCAACAAAAGACAAACTTTGTGACTGGTTTGATAAGCATACATACAACCACTGATGGAGGAGGTACTTAGATCAATTACTTAAGTAAAATTAGCAATACCACAGTGTAGAAATACTCTGTCATAAGTAAGTCCTGCATTCAAATTTTTTTTTTTACTTAGCTGTCTCTCTCTCTCTCTCTCTCTCTATCTCTCTCTCTCTCCCTTTCCCCCAACCGGTCAGAACCACCAAGAGCCAGGTTCTGTCCAAGGTTTCTGCATGTTAAAAGGAAGTTTTTCCTCGCCGCTGTCGCACAAAATGCATGCTCTTGTGGGTCTCTGTAAATTATAGGGTGTGGTCTTGACGTGTCCTGAGATAACTTCTGTCATGAATTGACACTATAAATAAAATGGAATTGAAAATGGAATTATACTGCTGTGTAGCTTAATCTGTAATAATATATCATATTTTATTAGTTGATAATATTTTGTATTAACAATCTGAATCTGTAGAGTATCTAGTAACTAAAGTTGTAGTACGATACGATACACTTTACACATACACAATGATGCTGCATGCATTACAAACAGTGAATAGTACTCTACAATCAGATTAAAAGATAGATAGTGAAATACAAAGTACAATATTTCCCTCTGAAATGTAATAATGAGGTGATTGAAGGATTACTGTGAGATCAGTATTACTTTTATATTGCCACAGCAACACATTTACAGTATCAAGTAGGCTAAGCCACATGAGTTCACTCAGAGAAAATGATTAGAAAACTCTTTTCTTACTTGTCAAGCCCCATTGGTTTTTAATAACATAAATTTCACATTGCAAATTACACCACATCTTGAGGTCTCGGTAATAATCTGATATCTATATCATAATATGTTACATATTGTACTGGGCTCTACCATGCCCTGATCATTGGGTTCTGACACAGATGATTTGATTAGTCATTGAGACTATTAGATAAACTATCATACAGGTAAAAAAGACAGTGGTGAGCATAGTGAATATTAATACTACCATCCTTAGGAAAAACTCTTTACTAGTTACAGTGTCATGGTACTGTTTTGTAGCGGAGTCGTGCTCCCACCTCCCTGTGAAGGTGTACTTTATTATCATATTATTATTATGTTATAGTATTGCTATTTCCTATAAGGCACTTTTTCTATCTATCTATCAAAATTCAAAATTGAAAATCCTCCTATCCTCCTTCAAAATTGAATATCCTCGTAAGATGATTTTAAGATGAAGGTACCAAAAGTACCAAAGTAAATGTACTTTCATCTTAAAATCATCTTTGAAAGGACTGTCGTCCCTCTAGTCAATATGCAAAATATACTACTGATAATTGTAATATTAATTAAAATGGCCATACTGTACATGTTAATTTCTCTGATTGTATTGTGAAAATAGTGTCAAAATGATAAGACATTGACATTTACTTTCCACAACAATTTACACAAAAGCAAGAAGAGGAGGCATAAAGTGTTCTCAATTTTTCAAAGTATAGAATATCAAAGATTACTCATTCCAGGGTGTAATCAGTAATATTTCTTTTGAAATAAACAATGAATAAAACATGAAAACGTTACAGATTGTTATAATGAGTGAATACTAATAAATATATGGCTTTTATCAGCTGTCATCATCTGTCAAATCGAGGCCAATGGGTATGGATATGTGGACTTGTAAAGCTGGTCGTTACCTCACACTGTTTCTCCAGCCAGTCTCTCATTTTCCCTCCATAAATATTTATCAGGCAGAGTTTCAGTCTAGACAAACTTCTGACAGTTAGTTCTAAGGCCATGATGGCGTTAACCTTAAATAGAAATCTACAGAAGAGTTGGCTATAATTGGCCTCTCTTTCTTGCCTTTTTGTCTTTCTCTCTGTCTCTCATTCTTCCTCTCTCGTCTCTTCACCAAACATGGCCACCAACGCCTTGCATTTTTCAAGTGAGATTCACAATCTACTTTTTAAGCTAATTAGAACAAGGGCTGCTTCTTTCAGAGAGTATTGGTCCTACTCTGTATTTACAGAGCCCACTGTCTCCATCCTACTTCAGCTCACCAACAGTGCTTCACTCTGCATAGATTAGAATGGGAAAGTCAGATTTTCCCCATGAGCTTTCCCAACAAACCATTGATGCAACACAATGAGTCTTTTCTGGGTCCTCTTTGCTGTGTGCTTTGTCATCATCCTGAATGGGATGTAGACAGAAGGCAGGATATTAAGTATTGAGTAAGACAGTGAGAGAATGAGAGGGGTAGGATGGAAAAAGAAAGAAAGACAGTAAGAAGAAAAGAGGAAATGAAGGGTGAGAGATGGGCCAGACATCTTAGTATCAACATTAGAGGCAGAGAGATACAGTATTTTTTTTGGAGTTAAACGTTTACTTTGGATCAGTGAAAATTCCTTCTCTGCTTCCTCTCTTGGCAGGTAACCCACAAATAATCCATAAATCACTAAAGATTTACAGTTAAAAGTTGATTTTTGCGTTACAAAACTATGTTTTGTCCAGATTTGTGTTTTTTTTTTTTTTTAAGTGTCCTGTTAAATTTTTTTTTCAGTTTACAGAAATTTCATAAAACGTCACATTTTGTCAGTTAAATGTGGAGGTGCTACATCACCACACGCAAACAGTTGCACAGACACACACACACACACACACACACACACACACAAAAACATGTTAGTCCACCTGTTTCATATTGAATACCAAAATGCATGTATTAATGTAATCTTCATCATTGTAAATGCACTTTAAATGAGGTAAAAATAAGTGTCTGTTGTTCAACACTCAACATCCCTTATTGATGCTCTCAATTGCAGCCCAGCACCAGTGCACCCTCGTGTCATTGTCCTCCTAAAGAAAAAACATTTGCCCAATCGCCCTCTAAGCCCTGTGCTACCGTTGTCTTGGTTTCTATGGAGACGCTTTCCTCCAGACTAAGCATGTGGAGGGCATCCCTCCAGCGGAAGGAGGTGGAATAACACTGTGGCAAGGCAATCATACACCAAACTCATTTACATATCCAAACATGGACCATGGACCGTAGCATACAGTATTTGTTCACTAAACATTTTAAAGTAGTAGTTGATTCAATCCAGCTAGATATATATATATATATCAACAGAAAGGAAAAGTTTAGTTAATTCAGAAATTGTGTGAATAGCTGAAGAAATCAAATGAACGAAAGTTACAGTGAAATACTATATAATAATCTTCTTCTCTCAGAATGTAGAAAACATCTTTCTTTGTGCATGGGGATTGCTCAGCATTCAGGTCACCGCTGCTCCCTTTGTACCGTTGACATGAATGATGCATGCTTGTGTCTCGACCTTTTGTGGTCACTCCTCAACACCTCCAGCTGGGGGCACTGTTGTGTCTGTCAGTCAGACTCTGTGGTATTTCCCTACCTATTCAGGAGACGCTCTACTGTCAGATGGAGCTGTGTCTCTGACCTTGAGAAAGATGAAAGACAGCCACAACCCAACAGAGGCTACTGTACTCAGCATTTAAATACACAAACCTTACCTTGACAAGACTGGCACACTTGCAGCCTAGAGACAAGGGCACAAACAAAGAAGGGAAGAGGAAGAGACAAGGTGACAAATGCCTTTTCTTTTTTTTTCTTTTTTCTAGCCACATTATAACCGCTGTCATTTCATACTACTTCCTTGAAAAGCTACTTTTGAAGCTGCACTTGTGATTTGGTCATTATTTTTTGCTTTATTTTTAGATTTCATGCTATTTGTTTACAACTTTTATACAAAGTCAAGATGGAAAAACAAAGCTTAATAAAACAATAGAAAACAGTATAGTTTTCTCACTCCTTTAAATACTTGTGAAATGGAAAGGTTCACTGATTAATAGGCTAAATACAAATGGAACCAAATAACCAGAACTGCAGCTAACCATTATTTACATATTTCACTGGGGCCGTAATTGCACCAGTGACTGACTGGCACACAGCCACAATGATTTCTAATCCAGCACTGAATCTCTAACTGTAAGATCCCCCGCGAATGACAGTAATGCAAGTGCGTGTTTTAATCAGTAAAATACTCCTTTTCAATTCTGTAACATAGTATAAAAACACATTATCATTAATACAATTCAAAAGAAGGCTAAAAACTGAAAGACTCAATTAAAAGGATGTTATAATGATCCTGTTACCACTTATTGAACACAAAATACCAACCCATAATGGTATATGTGTCATTTAGGCATATAACAAGTTAATAATCCCTGCACCACAGAGTGGCTAATGAACCTCATTATGACATCATCTATGTACATTTATTTACAATATTCCTTAGGGGAAAATACACTAAGGGTGATTATAATGTGATGTCTCACCTATGTTTTATGGCAATGATTGTAATGTATCACCAAGCATTTAAGAATGGTGGTAATGACCAATACATGTGTTATCACCATTAGACAGCCCACTTAATGTGTTATTAGCTTGAAAAGATACCAGAATAGATATTAACTGTTCATTTTATCATTTTATTTATGCTCAAGGGCACCTCAGTGGTGGTAATGAGGGAGGGACAAGTGCTGCTCTTTCACTTTCCCCACCCAGATTTTCATCCTGTCGGTCTGGGGATTGAACCGACGACCTCTTGGTCACAAGCTGTCTTCTCTAACCTTTGTGCCACCACTGCCTCCTTTATATGTGTCTGGTTATGCTTGAAGACTTGCTACTGAGCTGTGGAAAGCTGAGCCCCACCCCACCCACCCCCACCATCAAGTTCCACGCCCAGGCGGCATACGACATGCTTCCCAGTCCGTCAAATCTCGGGGGCAAAGGTTAGACACCGACATTGCCTACTGTACTCGTAACTGGGAAGTGAACCATAGAGCACATCCTGAGTTGCTGCCCCAAGGCACTAGGAGAGGGTCGATACTGTTGGTGCCATCATCAAGTCCTTAAGGTAATTGCAGAACACATCAGCACCAGAGTTGAGTGGAGCAAGCGATCCCGCCCCTCAAAACAGGCCATTACTTCCCTCAGGGCTGCGGAGCAGCAAGGACCCTCAGTTCTGCAGGAATCTTGACCTCTGCAGGGGACTGGAAGCTGCTGGTGGATCTGGAGAAACAAAAGACCTAAGACCAAATATCATTCTTGTGTCCAAATCTTCCATGCACTTCACCATGTTGGAGCTAACAGTCCCCTAGGAAGATTGCTTGGACTAGGCCTTTGGTGAATGCAGGCAAGGTGGCTGGAGGTGCTCTAGGACAAGGTGCTTCCAAGTTTAAGTTAGATGCAGCGCGTTCCTTGGCCAGAGCCTAATCGAAGAGCCATGTCAAGTCAAGTTTATTTTTATTAGGGATGTCCCGATCAGGTTTTTTTGCCCTCGAGTCCGAGTCATTTGATTTTGAGTATCTACCGATACCGAGTCCCGATCCGATACTTCTATAATAATTAAACTTTATAATACCTCTAGACCGCAGACCTACTCGCGCTTTCCGCTTCAAGCTCCTTCCGTGTTCTACTTTGCCAGCATTTAACCAATAGCGTCTCTGCAACAAAGTGATGTCATGCCGCACGCGTTGCTGTTTCTGTGTGGAGTCAAAAGGGTCTAACTCTGTGCCACCGCATAACTATAGATGTGTTAAAAAATAATGAGAATATATATACATATATATCCGAGTCCTGATCGGGAGGTAACGTCCGATTCCGATCGAGTCTGAAACCACGTGATCGGCCCGATTTCCGATCACGTGATCGGATCTGGACATCCCTAATTTTTATCATATTTTTTATGGCCCAATATCACAAATTTGCCTCAATGGGATTTACAATCTGTACTGTCTCCTTAGACCCTTGATTTGGAAAAGGCAAAACTCCTCCCAAATAAACCCTTTAAAAAAGACAGGACGGAAAGACATGCAATAGATGTCATGTCGTGTGCGACTGTGGCAGAGAGAGCCTTAAGATGGTTGTGGCTCAAGTAGAACCATGTGGCAAGATAGCCATCTGGACACAAGCTGAATTCAGCCTCAGCAAGGTTGCCTGGCGGAGGGTGCATGATGCTGAAACACCTGCTTATGGCAGATTTCATTTCTTCAGTTGATTCAAGAATATTCTTGAAACAGAGTAAGTGTACTGTAACTTACTTACTTACTTAACCCTCTTGGCCCCCTTGGGAGCATAGGGCGTCCACCATGGATGTCCACCTCACTCTCCTCTGCGCTAAGGTCTTTACTTCTTGCCAGGAGGTCCCCATCTTGGTCATTTCATCAAGTGTGGACCGCCTCCAGTTGGATTTAGGTCTCCCTAGCTTCCTCATGCCTTGGGGATTATAGTCCAAAACTCCCCACTTTCTGGATTTGATTTTAATGTGGATTTGCTCCTGGTTCATGCGTCTCCACAGGTCTACATTTGATATCGTGTTGGGCCACCAAATCCTCAGTATGTATTTGAGACCGTTGTTAATGAACACTTGTAGTTTATCGATGATTGATTTGGTGGTTTTCCAGGTTTCACAGCCATATAGAAGGACCGATTTTACGTTTGTATTGAAGATTCTGATTTTGGTGTTTCTACAGAGCTGGGAAGAGAGCCGTACAGGTCGGAGTGTTCTGAAGAGTACTGTAAACAAGTGTTTAATGTCATCCCATGCATATTAAGAAAAGCACTTTCGCTCACCGTAAATATAACAGTTACTAAGATTCATTTTCTGGAGCAGAGTTGCTCAGCTACTCGCCAACCAATTACAATATTGTCTATAGTAGAAAGATCTAATTTGTTTTCAAAGAAAAACAGCAACACCAACATACCATTCACTGCCAAGAGAAACTACTAAAACCTCTGGCAGTTTGACTCAAGCCAGATGAGTTTACTATCCTAATTGGTCTCAGTGGGTAGAGCATCAAATGTGTAAATAATTTTCTCAGCACTTGGCCTGCTCTATCTTTGCTTGCCTACTTTGAAAGGAAAGATGTTCCTGTTGGAATAATGTCCTGTAATTCCTGAAGCACATTGTTTTTATCTTGTATCCTACAAAACTGCTTTAAATATGGTAAGAGACCAGTGTTCAATCACAGAGCCACCAATCTTATAATACATATAAACCAGAGTGCATGGCCAGCAATGTCTGTTGGGGATAACAAATTGCAGATGAGGTTTCAACTGTTGCTGCAGCATGCGCAATGGGATTGAGGTTTAAGAGAATCAGGTTACTCATAATTAAGAACATAGCTTGAAGCAGGTCGTACCCTCCACCTGATCAGCTTTTGTGGTTTTGATGGGACACAAGTCATTTAACTTCTGTTTGTCTGGACTATAGCACTGCAACATAAACTTAGTTTCACATTGCATAATCATGTCCTGCATTGTACACTGGTACTGCTTTTATTTGTTAACACTTTCTACAGTACCAATACTGTAGTGCAGCACGCACACACAGTGTGATGGATATAGAGGCACAAACACCAGCAAATAGTCAAGTGTCAACATTTTATGACAAACCTAAACGAAAGCTATTTCTTATAGATGTTTTGTGCATTCAGATCATAGCACCGTTGTAGAGTGATTTGCGAGCAGCTGGTAGTTCATTATTTTACGGAAGCTGAGGAGGGAAAAAAAAGAGAAGCTGCTTGACCACAATCACAGAGGACACAGCAATGCTATTAGTTTTCCAGTGCAACTACATAATCCAATGGCCCAGACATTTGCTTTAATCAGACACCTGGGAAATGCATCCATCCCATTTCATTTCATCAACTCAAATCAATCTCATATCAGCATTGAATTAATACGCTGAGACGAGATATTTTTTTTTACCAAAGGGAACTCCTTCATTACCTCCTTTTATGATTGCCTGTCTCTTTTTTCCATGGTGTATAAAGCATTCTACTCCTACATGTTGTAAACCCATTTTGAAAAAAACAAAACAAAAGGAGGCTGTATTTAAAAGCACACATTTTCACTCAAATTGAAAAAGATGATTCAATAATAGGCTTTCTTTCATCCCAAAAAGCAATTTATAAGTATATGTCACATCAAAAGGTGTATATAGCACTTTGGAACTTCAAAGAACAATGCTTTGTTCATTACAGTGTTACAAGTAGCAGCTTTGATATACATGTAGACTGCTGTATAGCCATATCTAATCTGGTTAAAGCTTGTTGTTTTTCTCCCCTGCTCTATCTTTGTATGCTGGTAGTAAATGTGGGGATGCTGCTGGTTTCAGTGATGCTGAGAGTGCTGCACGAGGCGAGTCTTTGTCTGCTCTGGGAAGGCTGGGCTCCAGCTGGCTCATGCTACTGTATGTGCAAAAGTCAGAGAGTCCCTCAGCACTCAGTGCAGGAGGCGAGCTGGTTGATTGATTGGGATGCACACCACCAATGACCCCCCTCCCCACCCCCCTTGTTTCCTCCTCCTCCTCCTCCTCCTCCTCTTGCCTGTTCTTGCTCATGGAACACATGTGCCTCTCCTACTCTCCATTTTTTACCCAGACCTGCTTTATAACACACAAGCATTCATGCTGCCATGCACACACTTCTGTACATGTTGATAAACAAAGGTACATGCACACACACACACGCACGCACACACACACACACACACACACACACACACACATACACACACACACACACACACACACACACACACACACACACACACACACACACACACAGATCAGATTGAAGAAAACTAAAAACACGCTATGATAAATTATATGAATGAATGAGTAGATTTTGCATGATTAGAACATGTGTATCTGGATGTGTGAATGCTCATTAAAATAACTAATGTCTGCAACATTGGGTTCATTCAGGGCAACACATTTGCAGTTATTACAACTGCCAGAGCATTCTCCACACTTCGTTTTGCTCTAGCAGAGATCCCTAACGAATTCATCATTCCAGACAGAGAGAGAGGGCGCCTGGGGTAATATATTTTAACACATTTGGTGTTGCAAGTGTTTCTACAGCGTCTCCGCTTTGAATGAATCTTCTAAGTGTAAGAAGGTAGCATGGAGTTGAACAAACAGGAGGAAGAAGGGGTGTGTAATCACCGACCGCTTTTCAGGACTCCAGCGACGACCAGCCAGCCAGTGTCTGGTGAACGCGCGTGTGCGCGTATGCGTGCGTCCATGCGTGTGCATGTGCGTGCGTGTGTGTGTGTGTGTGTGTGGACCAGCAGCTAACACACACTTAACATTCGTTCGCAACATGGCGTTGAAGCGCCGAGAGACACGACGGCTCTCCCCCGACTAAGCTTATTGTTAGGAAATCCAGGGGACTGTTAACCAAAGAGACTTAAACATTCACAGAGAGTCATTTACGCACCGGCGGAGACAATAGCAGATTCCAGCATGTCGCTATAACGGTATAGCTGGTTGTATAGACGTACGCTGCTACCCCACTGTTGGAAATCAAAGGCTGTACATGGCGGTGGAGAGTACAATTTGGCTGTTCTGTCTTCTTTCGCTGTTTTGTGGTGCATCCAAGCAAGGTAAAAACACACACTTTGATCATCTGCATGTTTTTCAGTGGAGTGCATGTGTGAGGCAGCGGGACACTCATATTACACTGAAGTGCAGTTACTAGAACATAAAGTGGGCTGTGATAAAAGATAGCAGAGATACTGGGTGAATTTGCACCTTGCACGGTAATATCCCTCCGTGTTATGTGTTCACCTCATGTGGCCTCACCGATTCGTACGAGGTAGGGTTGGATTGTTACTTTATGGGTTTCTCTGACAGGACGCGCTCTGAGGCTTTGGCGTTACGAAGTTGCAGCACATTGCCCGAGGAGCAGCCCTGAATGGTGCCACAGAGCGGCCAAAGGGCTTTGAACCGACCGGGCAAGTTTCGGATCACAAATGGGATAGATAGATAGATAGATAGATAGATAGATAGATAGATAGATAGATAGATAGATAGATAGATAGATATATAGGTAGATAGATATTTATTGATCCCAGAAATGGGAAATTACAGTGTTACAGCAGCAAAATATCAGTCACACAGCACAGATGGGGCTCATAAAGACGTGTGCTCGGCCGTTGGTGTTTATTAATAAGACTGGAGAGCCCTGGAAGCAGCTCAGTCTTGCATGTGTCGATTGCTTTGCCCCAAAAAAAAATCTGAAGTTTTTCTCACTGTTTAATAACCGAATACGATTGTGCACATGGTTCAGAATCAGAATCAGAATCAGAAATACTTTAATAATCCCAGGGGGAAATTATTTTTTGTTACCACTCAGGTTGTATAGACACTGGCTCAGAAAGTTGAATGAGAGGATTTTAAGGAAAGAGTAATATTGTCATCAAAAGGACGTTCTCTATGCACGATCTTGATCAAATAGGAGAAGAATTTGTCTGAGAACTGATGGTGAAACATGCACAGTAGCAGTTTTATTTCCCAGACATTTGCGGTGGCTTCTGAGAGTGGAAGCGTGCTTGTTGGAGAGGGAAGTCTGCCTACACAGGTGGCAACGAGTGGGTGAAACACTGACCACAGGATTTACATGACAAAGACCTGTGCAGAATGTCAGTGGATAATAACAAAATATAAGAAGCAATAAAAATATAAAAAATATACATTTTTTGAAAATTGTTTAAAGATGCCACATTGGTTTCTGACATTCTTCGACTTATAGATTGATCAAGAAAAACAATCGGCAGATTTATCAATTAAGAAAATGATTGTTAGTTGCAGCCCTACTTTGAATTCCCACCCAAGTATTATGGAGCAGGGGCACCAGATGAAGTGAACTGAAGTCAACCTTACTTTGACCTGTGTCCAGTACCTGTAATGTCTACAATATCTTATGTCATATTTTATTGCTGATATCTTGTGTTGGTTGATTGGTTCATTAGCCCATGCCAATAGTACACACTAGGGCTGTCCTCGACTAAAGAAATTCTTAGTCGACACACTTATATGATTTTGTCGATTAATCGATTAGTTGATGTAATCGACAGAGCTGTGCTCTTTGAGAGGTGGTTAAGACTAGAAAAGATATATACACAATATAAATGTAGTTAATTAACCATCTGTAAAACTGACTTTCTCCACAATTAATCCTGCAAAAGCACCACTTTAAATCTTGTGTTTACCAGAAATGTGCTCATAAGTTTCTTGGAAATGAGTAATTAAGCATGAATAAGCATAAAAAATGACTCATCAACTAAAGAAATCTTAGTCGACTAAGACCAAAACGACCGATTAGTCGACTAATCGACTAAGAGGTGGCAGCCCTAGTACACACGCTATTATTATTCACTATTTCTCACTTTGACACTTTTTCCAATTTTAAAGTACATCTCTTGGCAAAAATGTCTGCTTAAAGATTTACATTGTTTTACAGTAATGCGGTTTGTGGGTGTTGTCTCTCTTCCTGCAACACATATGTAACACACACTTTCTTTCAAAACTTTGCTACCATTGCCTTTTGTCTCATCAGCCAGTGGAGTTGTGCTTAGTGCATAGCTGCATTATTACAGTTTTTCTTTTATCCTTCTCTTTTGTCTGGAGATAGTACATAGTTTTGCTGCTGCTGCAACTTTCTTCAATGTCTTATTATGACATAATCTGCAGTAATTATTAGCTACATGATAAGAAATAAAGGAATATCCTGCACAAGAATTGGTGTGGCGGTGAAAAGTCAAGCGTGGTGGAATAAATATATCACAAACTCTAAATTACTTTGGCACATCCAGGTAGACACAAATTCCTTCTGAGAAATACTGTAATCTTATCACGAGTTCCATTATTCATTGTTCAATTATGCATATAAAGCCTTACAAGGGAGGCAACTATAGAGGGATGCTTCCTTGACTTCCATCTGATCTAATGGTGGAAGGTCAGAGGATACAATTTATATAGAGTTAGATTACCATGCCCCGCAGACTTCAGCAGAGACAGAGTAAGGAATTACTCCCCTTGAGATCCTCCTGACAGGAGAGTAAGTGCTACACACTGGGGGCAATCATATCCAGATGATGAAATCTCTTGCGGGTAAATGGCAATTGTGATGGAAGTTGTTTGTGATAAGAGTGAAAAGGAAATTGATTTATTTGCACTGTGAAGTTTATTATTAAAAGTTGGTACCAAGCAGTTTTGACAATTGGTCGCTTAAAATAGCACATTTAAAAAATGACTGAAAGAACATTAAACAAATCCAAGACTAACATCCATTTAAATAATTAAGAATTGTCATCAAACTGTGCTTTGCTTCAGAGCAGAAGCCACATTTGTATTGCTCTGCACAAACTGACAGCATCATCATGCATGTATTATTACTAAATAATTACTTTGCATTGTTATTAGTCATCAAGGCCAGTAAACAACATCATTAAGGATGACTTGGCATGTGCATGTTTCTCTGTGTGTGCATTTTGTTGGGTTTAGAAAGTGGAGCATGAATGTTGTGGGTTTTGGTGGTTGTGGGAACTGAGACTGGTGAGTGGGGGCTGGGTGTGATTCTGGGACGTGGATGAATTAACGGGCGCTGGCAGGGCGAATTTGAGGGCAAGGGCCATTACTACATCCACAAACAAAGAGCTTGTTTTGTCCTTTCTAAAGCTCAAAAGGAAGTATGTCAACTTCACTTAACATATCACAAGCAAATCAATTGTACAAAAGTGCCTGGGTGTCTGTGTGTTCACAGTCCATATAGTTATTAAAAACATCTGCACTCCTGCAAGACTTTATGAGCAAATCAATCTGATTATTGGAACGCCTTTAGCATTTTTATATGCACATGAAAATTATACACAGCAACAGTTGCATGATGAAGAATTGGCACTACGCTGACAGAGAATGTCATATGAGGTAATTTACCCTTATGCACCAAATTAGTATTTACTAGGATAAATTAAATTACATTATTTTATTTGAAAGATGGATCACTCTACAACTCAACATCTAGTTACTGTTTTACTCAAAAAACACATTTATTCCTCCAATATTCTCAGGTCAGACGTGGTCATCTCAACAGCTTGTTTTATACAAAGTTAATATTTGGACTGAACACCCGAGGAACATTAGCTGTAGGAAGCTGCTGAAGTGACCCCGTGCAATGTTGGGCATGGTGGTGGGAGGAATATGTTTTTTTTTAGTCAACCATTCATTCCACACACTGCACCAGGGTACTGTGGGGCAAAGTCCATTCTCTAGCTTAAATATCATGGAGATGTAAAGTTACACAAGGGGTTACATTTTTGGCTTGGCACAGTATTTAGAGGAAGATATTTTTAATTTAGTGAGGTTGGTGTGTTACAAACATTGCATCTTTAAAAAAAAGTCTGAACAAGGTTATTTGTCATGAAATTTCCACAAAATGCAGAAATGTAAGTTTGCAGCACAGTGAGGTCATGGGTATCACTGTCACAAAAGTTGCATCACTAAATGCAAAAGCTTGAATGGCATTATGCATGACAATCAAATAACAGCAATTTCTTCCCAACAAATTTCAAAATGTACTTAAAATCTCAAACAAAACGTTTTTTTCAATATTCTTTTGCTTCTGTTTACTTACATTGTGTTTCCATCAAGCTAGGGGTGTCACAACTGCAGAGTTATGTCAAGCAAAACAGACCAGATGATAAAAAGTGTGTTAATAATAATTGATCCTAATACAAACCTGAGATACCAAACTCTTACATTTGTGTCATCATAGAAGCTGGAAATTTCAATAGAAAGTGCAAAAAGAGCTGTGGGTATCAACAAGCCTTTCCTTTACTTTGACACTGTGTAACATTTACAGCAGATACAAAGCAGCGTGGGCATCCCACATTTTTCCCCTCACCACATTTTAATGTAAGTCCAATACTCTTGTCTATTGGCCTCTATTGGTCTTCCAAATATTGAGAAAAAAATCTGGCTCAGAAATTAAAGTTTACTTTAAAGCTTGGTTTTTGTTTCTGGCACTAGTTTTCTGGCTGCTGGCTGCTGTTATTTATGGTACAGATACTCATGAAAAACTCATAACACAAAACACAAACACTACACAGTCAAGTTGTTGCTCTATTGTTAATATATTCTCTAATAAGAGTCCAATGGGTGCCTAGACCATAATCATAGTATGCAAGGGTTGCAGCTGCATTCTCCATAGAAAGCAAGTCCAGAAATTCCTTCAACCAGTTAAATTTATTATAGCAGTCTAATTTGCATGTTTTCCAGTTCATGAGTATACTCCTCTTTGCGGAGAGAAAAGCTAGCGCAACTATCCGTTGTACAGGTTTTTCTTGTATATTCTCCAATCTTCTCCCCAATATACATACAATAGGACATTTAGGAATATGAACATTCAGAATAATTTTTAAAACATCTCTTACCTCAGTCCAAAATGTCTTGAACAGTCCCACAATAAATACATTAGGTACCACGCCTATTTGGAGGTTATCCTTCATTCTACAGTTTCACACACTCAGTGGTATCAAAGTGGTATCAGAACAAGTAGTAGATTCAAGTTATCAACCAAGTACAGTATGCATACACATACAGTGAAGGAGTTGTCAGTCAGTGCACTTATTGGACGTCGCTTTGGATAAAAGTGTCAGCTGAATGAAATGTAATGTAATATAATGACAAATAGGCCTAGGTGTAGAAATAGCCACAGAAAAAAATGATCGTATAGACTGAATAAACAGCCCCTCTGGCAGGTAGATCTTCCTTATCCACTGTAGGAAGATGGAGTCAATGTTGGTCTCCACCTTTTATGTCCCTTAGAGTTGACATCCATCTCCTTCTTAACTCATCTGTAATGTTTAGCTGTGTTCAGCTCCAGTTTGTTATGTCTACAACAGAAGGCCAGCTGTTCAACCTCCTGTATAGTGGCAGCTACAGAATATTAAACATTTCATTTGTAGAGGGATGTATGCTGTCCGTAGAACCACTTTCCTTGGCCTTTACTGTTACTGCTCATGTGTCTTATATCAGTGTGAAACGGCTTTGAGGTCACCAAAAGATTTTTCTGTGTAGGTTGTTTTTGTGGTTGTTATTTTGGCAAGTAAGTCCAGTGGGTAAATGTGGAGAAAAATACATTATACCCATTCTTACCTTCCGTTCGTCCATGTACTGTAGCAGATTGAGAGATCCCCTCCTTAATGACTTCATGTAATTGCATTTCTAAATTAATTGAAGTATTAATGAGGTACTTATTTAAATTGCAGCTTTACTGACTATGTTCTACTTGCTAGCCTTGTTTGAACGTTGTGCTCAAACTTATTGCACTCTTTCAGTATTTATGTGAACATACATACACAGATCTCTTGAGACTTAAAACCAGAGTTTGTTGGACAGCAGTGCCTGTGAAGAATAGCTCATTACACATTAGCGGTAAATTAAGTATTTGCGTGTGTGTGTGTGTGTGTGTGTGTGTGTGTGTGCTGAGGTGCATTCACCCTGTGTGCCTGCCTGCTCGCTTGTGTGTAAGCATGGGTGTGTCAGCTGCAATTTGTGAGTGCATCTTGATCCCCTCCCCAGAGTCCATGCTAAATTAGGATGCATATTATTTAAAGATGCCCTGGGCTGAGTTTCAGCTGGGTATATTTGTGTAGTGAATATGTTGATTTTTATGGTGCCCTGTGTGCTCCTATTCATGCTGCCAGAGAGGCAATTTTAAGCACAGAAGTGTTTGTATGAAAGGCGACGTCTCGATTTTGTCTGCAATGAATTTAAATGATTTTCTCTCCTGGGATGTTCAAAGCACTGTGATGAATTTATTTTGTTTTCATTAATGACTAGCACGGTCTCTTAGAAATATCTGAAAATAAAATGTTGTAAGCTAGTGTTAATTTTGCACAAGTATAAGCAGACATGTGTGTTTACGACTAGCCTGGTTTGGATCTTAGGTAAAAGAAGAAAAAAAAGCTCATCTTAAACCTTTGACAGAGGTTAAGATAATATAATAAGGAAAACAAATTAATTTCCTGAAGTTTCTTTTCCAATTGTTTATTTTCTGGCTTTTATTGATATATATGATGCAATTTTAACCATTAACCATTTTCAGGTATAAAACATTTTAGGGGTTGTCTTAGGGCAGGGCGATATGGAGAAAATCAAATATCACGATATTTTTGACCAAATACCTCGATATCGATACCGCAACGATGTTGTAGTGTTGACTATTGGTGCTTTCACAAAATATTTACACAATGAAATTTTTGATAAGTAATCACCAGAAATTGGGAAATAATGACTTAGTGGCTAAAGGCAAATAACAGAACAGTTATAACAGTCTGGAAAGTTCAGAAAATGACTCTTCACTTTACTGTAATGCAACCTTTAAAACCAGGAAACGACAGCACATATCTATATATTGCCCAGCTCTAGGTTGTCTATCTACTAAAGTAAGTTTATCGGTGTTTTTTGCCCCCAACGGCTCCTGCCTTTAGGGCCCTAGGATTAGGCACTGGTTATGGTTAGGGTTATGGTTATGGTTAGGGTTAGGTGCCTTGGAGGCAGCGGTCGCAGCGCTTCCAGGAAGGAGCAGTTTTGGGCAAAAAACACCATTGAGCCTAAAGTAATGGCTTTCACATGTGGGTCTCAGTGATGGAAAAGTTCAATTTGACTCTTTTCAATCCTGACAGGATACAAAATACAAAAGTAAAGTATTACAGCTTGCATAGCTCACAAATGTCACATTTCAGAGGCAAAATAGCCGTTTGTACACTATACACAGAGATCATATGTAAGAGCATTATACTCTTGAGTGGGCCTTTACCAGAAATGTTACTGCTTTGTTCACACTTGGGCCATAGTCAGATGATGCCAACGTATAAAATTGGCTAAGCATTTACATAGGACCTAAATGTCTTCTGTATTCTCCTATGGCATTTTTTTGCCCTGAGTTACACCTTTATTGCATACAGAGACCAAATGTTTCCTAGTCTTTTGTAATGCTGCTATTTGTTAACTATTTGATCCCAGGAGTACAAATAGATGTTACTGCCGCAGTGATGCAACTCAAATGGATTGTGCTATGTCATCCTGTTGGTTTACTAGGTCATTGAGGTTAGCCACATAGTGTAGTTGATAACATTATATGATGTGCTTCGAGCTGATGCTAGGGGTAGGGTCACAACTGCACTGAAGTAGGTATACTGTATTTGACCTCAGAAAGCCAGCAATAACATCAATCCAAGGTCTAATCATAACCTCATTTCAATCCCAGCACTTGTTCTATCCATAGCCCCAAGGCTTGGACTTGGGTCATGTTCACATTAAAGCTGCAGCAATATTTTGTGTAAAGAGGTAACCAACATCAAAGGAAGCTCCTTATAGTAGTGAGCATTTTTTAAAGTGCCCATATTATGAAAAAATCACTTTTTCTGGGATTTGGGGTGTTATGTTGTGTCTCTGGTGCTTCCACACACATACAAACTTTGAAAAAAATCCACCCATGCTGTTTAGAGTGAGATACAGTTTCTGAATGTGTCCTGCCTTCAGTCTCTGGGTGAGCTGTTCAAAATCAGCACGGCTTGTGATGTCACAAGCCGAAACGAGCAGGCTAACCGCAACCATTAGCTCGTAGCGTTAGCATGCTAACGCTATGGCTAACGCTAGCATGCTAACGCTAGCATGCTACCTCGTTCTCAATAGCAAAGCACTGCTACAACACACACAAGTTCACCATAATCTACAAAAGAACTACTTACATGTGCGCCCTCATTTAGAAGTCTCCCAGCTAATCCTGCCTTGTAACTGACCGAAGTTGTAGAAACAGCCTTTCTTTTACTGTCTATGGAGCTAGCTAGCTGACATGATCTACATCTGAGCTACTGGGCATGTGCAGTGCAATCAAAGATAGTACAGAAGAAGAAGAAGAAAAGAGGTCTCTCTCTGTAGCTAAAACAGAGACCAGCTGAAAAGAGGATCTGCAGCAGTGAGAGAGAGCGCTGCAGTACAACAAAAATATGGTGTTTTTTGAAAATTAAACCATGTAAACCTATTCTGGTACAACCTTAAAATACAATTATGAGCCTGAAAATGAGCATAATATGGCTGCTTTAAGAAAGTAGTCGGTCACAAAAAAGTCAACTTGTCACACTGATGAGCTCTATATACCTGGGACAACTTGATTTCTCACTGATATTTGTTTATGTTACTTTGGCTTATTCTAGCAGTGTAGCTTTATCTTTGTGTGTGTGTGTGTGTGTGTGTGTGTGTGTGTGTGTGTGCTTTTGAGAGAAAAGCAGCAGTCTGGCGGCGTTCACTTGGTCAACTAACCTGCATTCACATTCCTTCCATTCCTCCCCACTGTCTGCTTGGTCACATGAGTGCAGTGGAGGTTACACTGAAGGTGAGAACATGTGGGTAGTTATAGATAAATCAATAATTTGACTGCCGAATTATAGTTTAGCTTTAGAGTTATGGTATATTGATGAGTATGTGCTGCGGAGGAAACAAGTTGTGGACACAGCAGTGACAATTTTGTGCAACAGTAGACTGTGCTTTAACACTCAAAGGAATTCTAATTGCTACTAGAATGGCCATAACGGTCATACATTATTTGCATATAATTTCAAATATAAATTTAAAATCTATTAATACATTGACCTGTAATGTTAGGATAGGTAAAGATCTGGTAAACAAGCTGTTTTGAGGCAGCAGATATTACTGAAGTTACAATAAATATCGCCTACAATGAAGTTGCAAAAACACCAGGTGTTTCCACTAGTAGATTATCATAGTTAATAAAACTGTAGCACAGTGACGATACAGACATTTTGGTATTTCTGGAATCATTTGTACTTTCATACTGAGTTCACTCGCCCTTTACTCCTCATTCAGATGCTGTATATTACCCAAAAATCACAGGACATCTCTCTTACATCAGTGATGAAAAATGTCATTATTGAGAATTCCAGTGTGAGCATAACAATATGTGAAGCTCGCTCAGTGCAGTATGCCTTTCCTCAGTACATGTACCAGGTATTGTCACATAGTCTCATTCATTATTCTGACCTTCAAAAAGCAGAGTTGATGTTTTTCAATACCTTCCAGTATGTCCCATTGTCCTGCATTTCTCTCTACATACTGGGAACCGTTACATTAATACCAGTATACCGTCTAATTCACCAATGTCACCAGCAAAAATTCCTGTTCATTCATTGTGCTGCTGCGTGAACAAACAGATTCTGATTTGGATCTCCCGTGTTACTCCCATGTTAGTTTTATTGCTCGCTTTGTTGACTCATGCAAGTGGGCCTGGCACTTGACATGGCCATGTGGAGGCCCCATGCTGTTGGGAGGCCCTGCATGCATGAACGCTGCTCTGTGATTGGAGGAAGCCAGACTGGGATGAATGAGCACTGTACATAGAGCAGGAGGCATAAGGGAATGCACTGGTACGCCCCCCTCTCTCATTCTCTATCGTTTCGCTCCCTTTCTCCCTCTTGTGCACATACACATTCAGTGGAGCATAGGAGCCATGTTTGTCTCACCACAACCCCTCTTTTTTTCATTCTACACTTTCATGCCTTTTTTTGTTCTGCTAGCTTTGAGAACACAGTCACCGTAAGATCTCCGTGATTGGAAACTTTGTGGTGCATTACTGTATGCAAAATATGGAAACTTTTCGTATTCAGATGTGTGATACAGTGTGACAGGTGCAAAGGCAGGTTGACAAATCATTACACAAGTTTGAGTACCATGTTGGCCTGAAATGATTTTTTAAGCAAAAATGCCTCAAATCCAGTATCAATCCACAGAGAAATGCACACAGCCCATATTCAGAAACAGTGCTATTAAACAAGCCGTCAGGACTTCTGTGTGGTTGTGATGTCACAATTATACTATATATATATATATAAGTAGAAAGTGTCACTACAGTGCCATTACAGTCATTCCCCGGCTGCAATGACGGTGCAGAGGGACCAAGAAATGCTGACCAATCAGAGCAGACTGGGTTTTTTCGGGAGGGGCAGGTGCTAAAACGGAACTTTTCAGACAGAGGGTGAATACAGATATATTCAGACAGAGTGTATAAGAAAAATAATATGTTTTTTTAAACATGAAACATCTAAACATGTTCTAGAAAAAATAAGTGTGAAACTGGAAATGAGCATAATATGGTAAATTTAAGGAAATAATGATGATGGTGTGCATTTTTCACTATTTTCTGATATTTTATTGACCTAGACATAAACATATAACTAATTGATTAATAATGAAAATAACAAGTTGTTAGTTATCTTAAAATGTCAACAGTTTGCTTTTGGGAGGTCATTAGATAGTAATAATTTAGATTTATGTGTTTTTAAGTTTAAGATTTTTAATATGTCACTTGATCTAGAGGCCAGGGATCTAAAACACAGAACACTTAATTTAGAAAGATGCTTCAAACTGTTTTTCATCAGAAATAAAGGCAGCCCTTAAGGTGAATAAAGCAAGTTCCATTAGCAATTAGTTAGCTAGTGGGAGCATTATTGCCGTTGTTAGTGCGCTTCTAGCATTGCACCCCTAATTGCAGCCCTATCAGTATGTGTAAACTCAGTCGACTCTCCAATGCACAAGTCAGAGTAAAATCTTTGATTCATTGTATCAGCTTTCTGACAGTGAGAGTGAGTGAGTGTGTTTGTGGTTACGATGACGGGGTGTGAGAAGAACCCTGCTGTATCGTCATGGGAGGAAACACAGCTTGAACGGTTAACACCTGACACGGCAGCTGTTCAGATTGTCAAGTGACTCAGAGCCTCTCTGTGGATTCAGTGAAATGTTGAGCTCTCTGTATGCCCCATTACTTAAAGCGTAACTCTCGCCAAAATGCAACCTAGGGTCTTTTTGTGAATGTACCCGAGTCAAACTTTCGTTTAAAAGCATATTTAGGACGGAAGCGTCACTTTTAAGATTTACCGTATTCTCGTTTTTTGTTCAAATGGCCTTTTGAATGGGAGTCCTAGGGGCACTTTTATGCTAGCCTCAAAATAGCTATTTTTAAAACACTAAGAAGGCTTAACACAACATGAAACTTTGCTCGAAGTATCGCCAGGGCCTCTACACATGAACGCAAGCATTGAGAACATTGTTTGTGTACACAGAGTTTACTAAAAAGAAAGGTTTTGAGCAACTCACTGTAGCTACAATGACAATCACTGTAGCTACATAGGGTTTGTCACGTAGTGGACCCGTGCACTGACGTGCACTAACATGTGCATGTGGCACGGTAACTGGCCAATGAAACATGATCATTATAGCGTTTCAAGCGAGCTCTAAATCAAACACAACTAAGCCACACAGCCAACGGACGGGATGCAGTGCTCCACAAAATAAACAAAATATTGCATACTTATTGCAAAACTTTCGATACATTGCAGTAACGATATTGAGTCGATATATCTTGCACCCCTCGATATAATATTGCGCAACATGATATTGCGATAACGATATTGAATCGATATATCTTGCACCCCTATTTCCAATCATTATGAATTGTAATAACTTTATTAAGCCCTAAGCAATTCATCTAGTGCCACCATGAGGTCAAATTATACATTTGTCCAATACTTTGATTAATGAAAATTTACCTGCAAAACAAACGACATTCCTATCAGCCTCAGCTGTACATTGTGTTTAGTGCTAATTTGCTAATAGCAGCATGCTAACACGCTAAACTAAGATGGTGAACATTATACTTGCTAAACATCAGCATGTTAGCGTTGTCAATGGGAGCATCTTGGCATGCCAACATTAGCATTTAGCTCAAGAGTATACAGAAGCCGACTTGATGTATATGTACAAGGCAATAACTGTGCAAAACAGATGACATATACAGGGTATATCAGCATCGGGTAAAAAGAACATTCATTTGCACTCTTTTAGCCGAGCCTCTTTGTGCATATCTCTAGTTCCTGAAAGGCCTGATGTATTCTATAGCTTCACTTTAGAGACTGTGGAAACCTGAGCTGTGGCCTCTTAGCCATTGGGTGTCCAGTCTCTGTTGACAGTGAGCTGGGCCGGGTGAAATATGCACTGTGTTGGGTCATTCTCCTGCTCCTACTCCTCCTCTTTCTCCTTCTGTTCTCCCAAACGTTTTGTGAATAGGTGATCCATTAACAGAAATTGACCAGCGGAATAGCGTTGATGGTATCGAGAGCACTGCCCTCCTAACTTCTCCATTTCTCTTGACCTTTCTCTCTTCTTCTCTATCTGAGTGACAGACAGGGACAGTCTGTTTCTTTGTCTCTGTGTGTTTAGTTTTTTTCCTCTCTCTTTTCTGTGTATTTCCTTGTGAATAGAATTACAAATCAGTCTTTAATCTATCCATTTATCTATTAATCTACCTGATACATGGCAGTAGTAAGGAGATAGGCCTACACAAAACGTAATTCAATCAAAAGACAAAATCTCGGGGATCATACCACCACCAATTAATGTTATTGGTGCAATTAAAAAGCTATTACAAATCCGGATAAGGTATCAAAATTGTTACTGATCGGCTAAAAGGGCACTGTATCATTTGTGTGTGGTATGTTTGCTTCTTTGTTTCTTTTTCTCCTGTTGTCTGTTGGGCTCTATTTCATCCTCTCTCCCTTTTAAAAACCACTGTCCTGTCTCTACTTAGAGTAAGCTATGAACCTCTTGGCGCAGTGCCATCACAATCCATTCACTACAGCTCAGTGAGACCTCACAGCCGCTACTATCCCAGAGTGCACCCTGTCCTTTCCAGCAGCTCCCATTTGTACAGTAAAATGGCAAAATGGCCACGTCATAGATCCCCCCTCTTCACCACATTGTGTTCTCATGAGACACTGACAGTTACTCTATGGGCTTACACACATCTGTGTGTGTTGTAAGGACCATGTGGGTACATGTCAGCATGTGAATGTATGTGCGTGCGTGCGTGCCTGCGTGTGTATACGTGTGTGTCAAATGGCCACAAATCTAGGGCATGTTGAGCTTGCTGGTGTGAATGTGTGTTTTAGTATCATGTGTTTTAATCCCATGAAATAGCCACTACTTAAAATATGTGATACGGTAATGGGACTCTACTGTTACAGCAACTATTTTAGGTTGGACACCTATGTTTTATTTTATCTCATTATATAATTAGTTTTACACAGGTTAAGATGTCCAAGCCTAAAATAAAATTAGTGTTTTGCAGTTTTTTTTCTCCTGTTTTGCATGTTCCTCATCACATGTCTACTCCAGTTTTGTGAGGCGTAATGGCTTCCATATCCAACGCAGAACGATCTCTACCTCTCGCCAAGTGAAACCATTGGCAGTGACCTGCGAAATGGCTGCTAACGTTTTAATGACTTAATGAGACCTAATTATTTGAAATGGGAATCAGTAAGATAGTAGCCGTGGCAGTTATCTGTGTGTGTTGCCATGCTTGTATGCAGGTGTTTCTGTTACTGTTGTGAGCAAAATGTCTTTTACATGTGTGATGTTTAGTTTATCTGTTTGTATGGGTTTTGGGTGCATGTGCATGTATGTTTATGTTGTCTCCGTGTGTGTGTGTGTGTGTGTGTGTGTGTGTGTGTGTGTGTGTGTGTGTGTGTGTGTGTGTGTGTGTCAGAGCGCTGTGCAGCCTTTCTCAGCATTACCCAGCCTCTTCATCAGGAAGTGATGGTAGGGGGTCAGGCCTCATTTAATCAAGGAAAAAATTCCATCTCCATTAACTTAATTAATCCAACACTGGAGAAAGAAAAGCTGAAAGAAACCTGCCTGTGTGTGTGTGTGTGTGCTAATGTGCGTATGGTATGTGAGAAAATAGTGTTTCTAAGCTGGAATCATGGAGAGGTTTGTCAAATGAACTATAGAAGGGACGTTTAAATGATATTACTTGCACTGGTACAGTAATGACTTCATGAAAAAGACATTTTACTTAACATAATATTTGTCAGCTATAGATGAACTGAGGTTCTAGGCGGAAGTAAACAATCTTGTACAACCCTGTGTATAACACTTTGATGTATGGAATAGATTTCACTGCTTTCAGTGCTTTTGCTAATAAATCTATCCAATATATAAATAAATATATATATATATATATATATATATATATATATATATACTGTGGAGGTTGGGGAAGCGATAGGGCTAATGTTTTTTTCCCAAAGGCTAAGTCAAAGCTAATTTCAAACTAGTGAGGGTAGAGACTAAAAAACCTCCACATTCACACAGACTAGTTTCATCTGACAGAGAGGCAACTGGTATCAACACAAACATCTCTGCTTTCACTGTCAGTGTAAATGTGCACTTGAGAACACAACACATAAGTAAGACGCCAGGTTTGTCTACAGAGGAGGTCAGACAATAGGAATATAAAGGTTTTCAAAGCAATATGAGGCAACTCAATCCAAAGCTCCAAATATGCAAAATTGTTGGAGGTACTTTAGTCACAAAAAGGAAAGCTAAATTATGTAGAATTCCAAGGGCAGGCGATTTTTCAAAATCCTTATTATGTAAAATACAAGTGCCCAATAAGGATATGATGAATATATACAATATATGATTTATTTTCTTTAGAGTGATTTCCTTTTTCATTATGTATTTACATCATGCATGCTCCCCTCTTTCCTAAAAATTGAAATGTACTAAAATGGAGATGCTCAAAACAAGCAATTTCAAGAAAAATCAGTTTCAGTTAATTCATTATATGCTGTGCAGTACTAGACTAAAGATGTATTTTGCAATGTTTTATCATAATTGCTACCCACCGTACCTGTGTCTTCTATGTGCTAAATATGTGTGGTCTATTAAAAGTAGAAAACAAAACTCACAGATAAGTCTTTGTTTTCTTTGATCCTTGCCACTGCTGTGCACCTGATACACTTTTTAAGATTTGGAACTGTGCAGGCTACTTTCCATTATATCTAATGCTATCCAGTAGGGGTGTAAGAAAAAATCGATACACTTGAGTATCGCGATATTTTATTTAGCAATACTTTATACAATTACTTTTTTTTTTTGTTTACATGCAAAAATATTCATGTAAGACAGTGGTTCATGTTTATGTTGTGTTTAAACCCCCTACCGCTAGATGGCTATGCTGAGACGCACCACTAGTGCCCTCGCCTAACAGTGCCTAGCAGTGCCTGACTTTTTGCTAGAAGCTAACAATGTAGCTATGGCTGATTTTTGGCCTACTTTAGCATATAAAAATTTGCTCACTAAGAACCTGTGAACCACAATCCCAAACTGGCAGTTTGATTTTCTGTGTACTGAATTGTTTACCTAAAGTAGACTTTTATGCACATCATGTCTTTTTTTAAATATTACTTTTTCTAAAATTATACTTTAAAAAAAACCCAATATATTGCTTTACGCACAGTATCGAAATATATTGCAGTATATTGAATCGTGACCCATGTATCATGATACGTATCGTATCGCCAGATTCTTACCAATACACAGCCCTACTATCCAGCCTGTTCATAAAAGATAATTAGCTGCCGTCGTGTCAGTCAAGGTTTGAAGTCTTCAGGGCTTTTTATCTCCCATCTCCGATTCTCTCTTGATCTTTCATCTCTTCTTTTTTCATTATTTCTCAAAGAACTTAATTAGAACTGAGTTTCACAGCACTTACTGATGTATAATAGAGTACAAAAACACAGTTGTGTAGGTGAGATACAGTAATGTAAAGATAGGAGAAATCAGTTTTTTTGGTTTATGGTTTAATGTCTATTTTGTTACTATTTTGTTGAATGGTCTTGAATATTGTAGTTACTGTGTCATCTTTTCTTGATTTTTGTCTGGGTGGGTGGTGATGACGAGGGGGGGGGGGTGTTCATGTGACTAGTTGTATGTTTTGTATATTAGACAGAAAAGATAGGAGAAATCTGCAGGTAGTGTGTTAAAACATACATAACATGACCATGAATGCATTTATTTTCTTTCAAACGATGAAGTTTTAGCATTGTAAAATTGCTGTGGTTGAACAACATCATCTCCTTTAAGTGCAGTTTATGCAGCACTCTTTTCACACCAGCTCATCAACCGCTCACTCCAGGACTTCCCCTCTCTCTCACTGACTCTAATGTCCTGCCGCTGACATACAAAACCTTTCATGCCGCTGCACTCATTTCATTTTCAGAGCTCCTTTTTCTGGCCTTTTCTGGAGTATGGCCTCCTCTCTGTCCCCAAAACACCCTGCCCCTGGAATGCACTACCCCTATCCATCTCTGCTGCCAACACTATTGATTTTTCTGAAGTTATGCTATAAAATGACAAATTGCCAAACACTGAAATGAATAAAGTAGACAAAAATAGCCAGAAATGCCATATGAGGTAAATGTGTAAATAATTGGATCAATTGAGAAGAAAAGTGCAATATTTAATTCATAGTTTAGCTGTGATAGTGTCTGTGTCGCTGTGATAGTAGTGTGATAGTGTTCACAGAGCAATTAAAATGCTCCTACAGAGGGTTACAGAGAGGCTCTGTATATATAGTGTATATTATACTGACAAATGAATTGGAAAGTGAAACTTTACTGACATATTTTTTTTTAGAGTAAAGACGTATTATCTTAGACAGTGGCAGGTACAGAGCATGGTTAACAAACTTTTTTTTTGTCTTTGTCTCACACAGAAAAGCCTGTTTCGGTGGAGCTGAGCTGCGGGGCTGGGCCCAGCCATGTAGTGTTGGAGCCAGGTTTGCCCCTCTTGCTGGACTGCAACCTCGGGGCCAGCGATACACCTTTCAATGTCACCTGGCTTCAGGATGGCCAGCCTCTGCCTCTGGAGGGGGGTGACTTCCTGCAGTATTTGGCCAATGGATCCCTCCTCCTGCTGCCGACCTCTAAGGATGGCCAGTCTCCTCAGGGCGTGGAGGGCGGCTACAGCTGTGTGAGTGCCAGTGCCCATGGAGCCCTGACCAGCCGGACTGTAAATGTTCTCCTAGCAAGTAGGTGTCCAGCAGATACATTTGCAAATCCTGCAGTGCTCTCGCATGTTCATGCCCATGTTTGGCATCTGTTTTTAGATTAGTGAAATGTATCAAAATTAATGCAAATCAAAGCTTGCATGCTGCAAGTGTAGGGCCCCAGATTAGCTGGAAGCTCCGAATTGTGTATAGGTGCAATATGTATATATAATATATATAGTGGTTTATTCTGTCTTTCTGTAGCCCTGTTAGACAAAAGATTTGTCCAGGGTGTATCCGGCCCTTCACCCAGTGCATGCTGGGATAGGCTCCAATACCAAAGTGTAGAAAGTTTATTGATAGATAGATGGATAGAAAATAAAAGATTGAATAGATGGAGTACAACTGAAACTATTAGTAAATTAATCGATTAGTTGATCAACAGAAAATTAACTCGCAACAATTTTAAGTAAAAATCCATTTACTGGTTCCAGCATCTCAGATGTGAATATTTGCTGCTTTTTGGAGTCTTCTTTAATAGTAAATATTGTATGTCTTTAGGTTTTTAGACTCTTGGTTGGGCAATACAAGACATTTGGAGACGTCACCTCTGGGAAATTGTGATGGACCTGACATTTCACTGATGTGATGGAATGTTATTGGTTTGAATCGTTCATCCATTTAAAGCATTTAGTTGGGTATGCACGTATACAGAGAGCAATGTGATTTGTCCGATTTGTCAAGGGAATTTCCTTGCACGGATAGAGTTGAACTTGGTTCTCCTCTGCCTTGGTTAGGAGACTTATACTCTGGTGGAGCCCTAACAAGTGTCCTGGGAGCAGGTACACTTTTAAACAACAGTCTGTTAAAAGGCACAGAGTGAAGGAGGAATGGTGGGTGGAAATGAAAGAACTTAACAGGAAGATGAGGGTGTGAGGGATGAGAGGACTGTAGCTTTTTAATCGCCCCTCCAAGGAGGCCTCTTTCTTTCACAGTTGTAAGTGGTAGTCTTTATTTAGTCATTAGCTTTGTGTAAAATGAGACAGTATCCTTTGTGGATGCCCCTGCTTTTGTCAGCTGTCACATGCCTATTTATGAGGACCTCTTGTTTAAGGGACAATAAGGAGTAAAGGAGGGGGATGGGGGATGAATGGTGAGAAGGCGGAAAAGGCTGAAGAGAGTTTGCAGTGGTGGTGAAAGGAAAGGCTTCAGAGACCATTAGGAATGACCTTCAGTTTGCGTGTGTGTATACGCGCATGTACATGTATGTGTGTGTGTCTATTGAATTAAATCAGCGGCGAGAGACTTTGAGATAGAAGTGACCAGTGTGCAGGAGGTCGAAGCCAAACTGCCTCAACATTGACATTGAGCGGGCATTCTCATTTCTTACTGCGTTTTTCGCCAGCAGAAATGAGGCTGAAGAGAGAACGTAGCAGAGATCACATCTGTGAAAACACATTACGAAACCCACTTGCTCCATTTTCCCAGTCACAGTTTATGATGCATGTGGCTTTGTCTAAAAGCATGTGAATGCATTGCAAAGGGAGAGACACAGTGAAAGACACCTGCTTCTTCTTTAGATACGGATAAACAGTATTTCAGTCTCTAGCTCACTCTTCTCTTGGCAAAATGCCAAAGGCAGCATGCAGTGTGCACATTAGGTTTCCCAAACACATCCACGGGTAAATGATGATGCAGGGGGGAAAAGCAGCTTTTAATGTTAATTAGACCAATTAACCTTTCACATTATGAGACTGCTGAGGTGAATGTCAATATTTTCTAAATCCTACCAGCTTTTGCAACCCATTAGAGTCAAATATCTGATGTCATAATCATAAAAGTGTGCTTCATTTTTGCTCTTCATTTACAAAGGACATTATAGACAAAAGTGTATTTTCTCTTTTATTTCAAGCTTAAGAAATTTATATTTTGCAAACATTTTTGGTGCGCGCATGTTGGTGTTTTTATAACATTTCTGCCTCTTTATTTTCAACTCACATGAGAGTCGCACGATTTTAGTAAATTCTAATTTTGAGACATTTTAATGCATATAATCTTCATCAGTTGCAAAATGTACAACTCTAAGCACCCCATGCCTTTAAAAAGATAAAAAAGGGGACAAGGATAATCAATTTTCAAGATGAGAAATGATAATTCATACATCTCACACTATTAGAAAAAATTCCAGGCTGAAACATTTTACTTAACAAAACGTACAGAATTACTGTAAATGGCTTCCTTTTGGCAATGTTTCTGTTTTATAGGTTATTCCTACATGAATGCCAAAACTGACAGAATTGAGCACCTGTATGAAGCTAAAATGGGCAGTGTACTGTAAATAGGAAATAAAAATGTCATACCACACACATTTCCCAGTTGCCAAACAAATATCTGTTGAGGCCACGCGTAATTTTTTTTTTCAGACTGTTAGTCAGCCTGAAAGCTGGGTAGCAAAGAGGTCACGAGTGGAATTATCTGCTTGCACAAGAGGAGGGGAAAAACGCTGCAATCTGATAGCTGTGGGGCCAAAGAGTGGGGCATAGATAGAGGGAAGGACAAAGACAGAGAAAGAGTCCAAAGTAAAGTTAAAGACAGGAGAGAAAGAGAGAGAGAGAAGTAATGAAAAAAGACATAATGAGAGCGAGCAAAGAAAGATGAGATGGGGATTTCTTATGTAGTGCATCAAAGGGTTACACACTTTAAAAAGCAGTGGCCACGAAGCTGCCTGAAAATGTTTTTTAAACATAGATAAACCTTGTTGCTAGGAAACAATTGGACCTATTTCTTGATAGGTCACCTTTTGCTTGAAGTGTTCCTCTAAAACAGTGGTTCCCAACCTTTTTTCCTTGGCGCCCCCCCTACTTATGTCTAAGAAAAGCTGAACCCCCCCTCCGAAACCGAAGTTGAGGTAACTCTCGAGATAGAGCCTTACTTTCTTTTTTGATACAGAGGAGTTATCAGCACTTTTACGTTTCTCCGCCATGTTTCATTCATAAAATAGTGATGCCGTGGCGGCAGGAAAAACGAGGATGATAGCAGCTAGCAGCTGACCTGATGACAGCAAGGGCCACAGGTTAAGAGGTCCCGGAGGTTTGGCCTACTAAGTAGCCTGCCTACAAGTTTAAGCAAGAACAAAAATATATAGTTTTTATACAGACATTTGTATAATTTATATATTCTAGTGTATTATCATAATTTGTTTAACATGTGCAAATATTTTTTTTTTACCTCAACCTCAAACCAGAGACCCCCCCTGAGATCTTTGCCGCCCCCCTGAGGGGTCCCCGGACCCCAGGTTGGGAACCACTGCTCTAAAAAACGGTGCCAGGCAGTCTGTCATGGAATTTCATTGCGGGGGACATTCATAGAGTCCTGGGAAAATACTATTATGAGTATGCTTTGCCAGAGTGGAGGTGGAAGCCCAGTCAGTCATCATTGTTGCATCACAGCATGCATCTCCAAACACCGCCCACCGTTTGCATTAAAGTGTGCTCATGTGCACTCTCGCTGATCAGCTGTTGTTCACCACTCACATACAGACAGTATGTGAGTGTATCTAATGTAATCACAAGCAGTCAATGTACAGACATCAAGGCCCACATTAGTGTAAACACTGATGTACAAGTAGCTTGGCACAGATGCACTCAAGTTTATACACGCACACTCACACACAGTGGGTCTGGCACCTTGTCGGGCACTCTGGCACTGTTAACCCCAAATTCCACTAGGGGTGTCTGGGCTGCATTCTGGCTGCGCGCCTCCGCCGGAACAAACACGGTCACTCAAGACAATGCTTGTGATTCCACCAGCCACAACGCAGCGTATCCCAGAAGCGTCTCAGAAGCTGCTCTCTGCTCTGCTAAAATTACTTGCTAGGTCTATTTTGTTGCACAGGCTGGGCAGGCAGTGCAACGGCTAGAGCATGTTCATTTTCTAAATAAACACCCTGTGCAGACTCCCGATCGTACATCACTTCACTATTTTAACAACTAAAACACAGCCACAAATCCTTGATCCATGATCTCTTCTGAACGTTCCCGTTGTGGTGTGACACACGGCAGAGGACAGAACAAAACCACGGCGCAGCCAGAACATGGAGCATCTTTGCCTGGTGGAATCCCCCTGTTCCAGGTGGTGTGATTACATGAGGGCATCATGCTATGTAATTCCTGGAAGTGACAGGGTTTAAATGTCAACTCCTCCTGCAAAGCTTGCTACACAAACAATCATTGCAAGTATTTCTGAAATGAATTAAATGCTTTCTGCTACTATGGCCAGCCTCTGTGTACTCTTTGAGAAACTTTGTTCCTTCAGCGCAGTAGGAAAACACAGATGGCCAGTTTGTTGCCATGACTATCAGTTGGTGTGATAGGGGTTAGGGTAATCTTGGATATTTTGCCCTTTGTCTCCTCAAGCTTACAGTGGTTTAGAGGAAATCTTTTCCAAAGAAATGGGGTAGCTTGACCTCATGAGGCAGCCATGTGATTGGCAGCAAGTTTGAAAACACCCAGAAATAGAAACACGTTTGGGACCACGGTCAGGCTGTGCACTCAGTCTGCCCTTCCATAGTTTTGTTTGTTTAAAGTCAGATGACATCCCACTGTGTCTCCACTCTTATGCAACTTTTTAGCCATGCTAGCTGGCGGCTATATGCATGTATGTTGGTCTGTTGGCTGGTGGGATGACCACCACTTCACTTTGGTCCTGACCGGAATATCTTGACAACTATTGGAGGGATTGCTGGGATAAACTGTTGTACCGCCATGGTGCCCTGAGGATGAGTCCTAATTACTTTGTTGGTCACCTGACATTTCATATATCCTACAACAGCAGGTTAAAGATCTCAGCATCTACTAAATGGATTGGCACACAACATTGTACAGATATTCATGATTCCCAGATAATCCTGACATTTCTTCGAGTGCCCCCATGAGGTTGAACATTTGTGGTTTTGAGTTTAATGTCTCAACAACTATTGGATGTATTTCCATGATATTTGGTTCAAACATTCATGTCCCCATCAGGATAAATTATAATATCCTTTAACTTTTCAACTGGTGCCATTGTCAGGTCAAAATTTCACTTTGTCCAATGTTTCGGTTGATGACATTCCCCTCAGCCTCAGCTGTACTTTTTGTTCATAGCTAATAAGCAAATGTTAGCATGCTAACCCGCTAAGATAGGGTGGTGAATTTGAAAAACATTATACCTGCTAAAAATCTGCTTGTTAGCATTGTCAGTGGGAGCCTCTTAGGATACCAACATTAGCATTAAGCACATAACACCACTGTGCCTAACTACAGTCTCACATACTGCTACACTCATGAACATTTCATGGCTCATTTACATGACTTGGTCCAAACTAGAGTGACACAAAATAAAGAGCATCCAGAACTTTTGCCAATAGAAACACTTTAAGAATCAGATCAGTTGGATTCAGCGCAGCAGAGTTTGTTATGAAAATGGAAATTGGCCATAAGTCATTTCACCATATGAGTGAACTCGAAAACAGCTATCATTCAAATACTAAGCAACTTGTACGACAGATCAAGCTTGAGCAGTAAAGGACTGGAAGAAACTGACAATCTTGCTGATACAAAATGTGTGTGGTATAAAGTGTGGTGAGTAGTGTCACCTGATGTAAAATGCAAATAGAGTAATTGAAATTGGGATCTTTGACAGCAAATTACATGTTACCTCTAAGTAAGACCTAATCTTTTGTAAATAAGCTGTGTAAATAGTTCACACAGTATCTCTGCTACCATTAGCTCTTTGAAATGCATGAATCAGCTTTGTCCTTCCTGCAAGGTAGATTTCTGTATGTAACAGTGCTGGATAACATGTTTTCATTCTGTGCGAATCTGGCCTGAATCGGTTCAGCGATTAGCTTCACATGGAGAAAATGTGTTACAGAACAGGGTAAAGAAACTGTGTTTTCTAGCCTAGTTATATCAGTTGGAATTTAGAGTCTTCTTCTGTTGCCTTCCTGCTTTCTTCTTGCCTTTGGTTGCCTTCTCTGTCTTCTTTCTCTGCTCTCTCCTTTGATCCACCCCCCACTTTCTACTCTTAAGAGCTACAGGCGAAGTGGCTGGGACAGCCAACCTGTTTTGTTCTCTTCTCCAACAGCCTGTTGGGGTCAGAGGTTAGAGGCCCTGAGACAATGCTCACTGCTACCCCCTGGTGTTCAGTATTATCTACAGTTGGAAGCTTTCCGTGCATGTGAATGTGTTGAGGCTGTGGAAATTGCAGCCCTGCCAAGACTCGACCTGGAGGGAGAAATAATCCAGCCAAGCCTGATTAAATAAAAAAAAGTCTCCTTATCATGACATTCAAGGCTATTGAAATGGTCTCAACAAGTCTTTAATTAAATTACAAAATTAAAAATGGTACCTTTAAAATCCCTAAAATGGCCTGAATACAATAATCAGGACATATATGGATATATGGACAGATTATGAACAGATTTACTCCCAATAATTTGATATTTCAAACAAAAACTGTGAATTGGATCATTGTTTCATTGTGTTTTATTAAGGCTTGAACGCACAATTAGTGTATAGAACCCTTTCCCCCATGACCACATTGGTTGTGCAGCCCATTTAATGTAGTGTGTGTGTGTGTGTGTGTGTGTTCTAATGTTGTCCATGTGGACTCTGATGGAAGTGGAGCTGTCGACCAACTGTGGACCGAGCCTTCAAGATAATTTTACACGTCAGTCACATGATGTGTGACCTACATCAAATAAACTGTGTCCTAGAGGTAGACGACATGACACACACATTTCAGGTCATTAGGAATAAGTCATTTGCACTAGCAGTAGTTTAGATATGGGCCACTTTTTGTGTCTGTCCTCTGGGAAATCACCAAGTCTGCTTTGATAGATACCCCTCTGACCTTTATCACCTCTATACCCCCAGGTCTGTCTAAGTTCCTTCAGGAGCCATCGCCCCAAACGGTACCCGCTGGGGGAGCTGCTCGCTTCAAATGCCAGATTGAGGGAGTACCCACACCTGTTATTACCTGGGAAAAGGACACAGTGGCTGTTCCTGAGGAAACAAGGTGACCCTTTTATGTGTTGTTGTTGTTGTTGTTGACCTTTACTTTACTCCATCTTCTCTTCTGTCTTTTCATTTTCTCACAATGAATGATTTATGTGATTCCTCAGGTTTGTTTCAGGATTTCTGCCATTTCAACCCAATTATTTTGAGTGCATATTCTTTTAGTTATTGTTCTTTTTTACCTGATACTTTTCTCTGTATGTGTTCCGTCATTAATATCCTAGTATTGATCATTGATTGATCATAATATCAAGTAATTTATTGACTGACATGTCATATAATACATGATTTTCTAGTTTAATGACTTCCTATTAAAGTAAACTAAACCATAGTTTAGTGAAATACTTAATCTGGGAAACACACACAGGCTAAGTTTGAATTTTATGCAAGCTGACCTCAGTGAATATGATGTGAAGATGAATGTACTGCATAACTCAAGCTGGCAGTGACCCTACACATTTAGGTTTAAAATTGAATTTAGAGTGCGTAGTTTCTGCCGCCCTCATTGTTTATCAAGCTTAATTTAGCACATATATATATATATATATATATATATATATATATATTAGGGCTGTCAATCAATTAAAAAAAATGAATCTAATTAATTACATACTCTGTAATTAATGAATCGAAATTAATCGCATACATAATTAACGGTGCCTGAACCGATACTTTTTAAGAAAGTAAAAAAAGAAAAAAAAAAAAAAAAGGGTACTAAACAACAGTTGGTGACATTAAAGAACGGCTTGTTTATTGCTAAGGCCATATGGTCAAAATTAAATGATTTAATAATAATGTATAACAATAACAATAACTTATTTCACTAGTAAATTGCTGTTGAACGACAAAAACAACCTCCAGATGGGAAAAGGACATTTACAATAACTTCAGATGCACCACGAGGCTGTAGTTTACCAGTTTCATTGAATGCACCGTCTGTGTTGTTTTTCCGACGGCTAAAAAAACAGTCAAACTTTACACCGTTTAGCGTTAGCTGTCAGCATTTTAACCATTTTTAATCCAGCTGCTAGCTAGCGGTAAGCTAACGTTAGCTTCTGTTGAGTATAGTGTTAACTAGCGTCACGTGCAGCGGTGTTTGTGTTGCCTGTATCGTCTGTTTCAGAGCATCAGAGAGAAGAGCAGACATATCAGTGGCACCAGATTTCGGTAGTCAGGGTTGGCAGGAAGAAGGTTTTTACAAGAAAATGTTCCAATTAATGATCCAGGCAGCACATTCTCGTCTCCCTCCTTCATTTTACAGTCCAATGGTGGCTAGAACGGCTGGAATGGATTAATCTGCGTTATTTTTTTTAACGCGTTATTTTTTCTCAGATTAATTAATCGAAATGAACGCGTTATTTTGACAGCCCTAATATATATATATATATATATATATACACACACACATATATATGCTTTTTACTAATAAACTGTTTTTCAGAAGGGTAGTTACTATTTTTCAGAAGGGTAGTTACTGTTTTTTGAAAGGGTAACAAATGATTAGTTACTGTTTTTCAGAAGGGTAGTTACTGTTTTTTGAGAGGGTAATGAATGATTTGATATGATATTTTCTCATTATCATTTTTAATGATTAATGAATGCTTAAACAAAGGGTACACTGCCTGGCGAAATCAGATGCCCGTCCAAGCCTGTTTCTATATGGGACTGTTTCAAAGTAAAGATTCAGGATTTCCACTGCTATAAGAAGAACATTGAAGAATAACTTATAACAAGCTACTCACTATGAACCTTCCATGCTTTTAAAGATAAGAAGAAAAACATTTTTTTTTCAAAATATATGTCTGCTGCTGCATCCTTGACAGATCTCTCTCTCCCTCTATCACGAATAGTCTTATTTATGGGGCCACTTAACGATTTTGACATTTGGCTCCTGCGCCTTAGAATTTGTTTCCAGCCTTATTGCACAGGACTAAGTGCTAATGGCCGCTGTAGCCCAGCATGACCTGCAAACATTATGAGGTCTTATTGGTGGGATGTAGTTCTCCGACCTGAGTCGCTGTTAATGGCCTCTCTCAAAGATGAGCCAAGGGATGGCTGATACATAACTGGCATTTTCTTTCTCTGTTCTCTCTTGCTCTAATGTGCCTTTTTCTATCTTTTGACCCTCCTGCCATATCTTTGTCTTTGTTATTATCACTTTTACATCTCTAATTCTGTGTTTTCTTATTCTTAGTTTTTCCCATCCACTGCTCTTTATTCTTACTCTCTCTTTTTTCTCACCTCCTCTCCACTCCCTCCCCCTTCCTCCCTTCAACAAGCTGGTCACATTTTGGTGGGATTAATAGGCTGTGATAAAGACCATAAGTGGTTGTGCTATGGCATTACATTGCCAGGGACCTGGGGGCCTGGAGTAATATGCCTGGAACATGACCTCCTTAAGAGAGGAAGCGGTAGAGAAATGTAGGATTAAAGTAGTAATAGTAAATGCCAACAGCACAAATAAACATGGTACCCAAAAAGATAATGTAATCATTATTTTTATATACTGCTTTTTGGGATATTATATGCTTTTATGAACCTCGAGAGCTCGTCTTTGTCCAGAAATCAACTTTCATCTTTACTGTATATACCTGTATTTAAGTCACGTTTTGAGTTGCATGACTTGTAATTGCAACCCCTCCTTGTTGTGGTTGCACACAATAGCCTCTCTCCTGAATAAATAAGGATGGAGTCCAGTGAGGACTCAGCAGGATCCCCACAGGGCACACAGCCATTTATTTGTTTTTCTCTCTGTAATTCGTCTTCTTACTCTTTCTTCCTCTGTCACCCATACTCTGTTATGCCCTGTGTACAACAGGTTCATTTCCCTTCTTAACGGGGTACTCCAGATTCTGGAGGTGACCAAGGAGGATGAGGGTGCCTACCGCTGTGTCGTGTCCAACTCTGCCAGGAAGGACATCAGTCATGAAGCCAGGCTCACTGTCACCACAGGTGAGGTCTGTTGCAGTGTGTAGTGTTTGAATAGGCATCCAGGCCCCGCTGGGAGCTGCAAGGCCAACCTCAAAAAATGTAATGTGAGTTTCAGGACTAGATGCTTGAAATGTATTAGGTCTCTCTAGTGCTAATAAAATGGCTCTCTCTGGCCATGTATTGTGTGTAACAAGTGTGTGTATTGTGTATTTGAAACAGCAGTGGCTAATCTAATCCAAATCGAAAATATATTGTTTTTGGCTAATATTTTGCAGGCTGAACTAGAAAAACAGTTTTGCATAACAGATGTGGAATTGCATTATTTGGACTATGATAATAAAAGGTTGCTATAATACTAAAAATCCCCTCAAGACATTATATATAATAATAATTTGTATATAATAATAATTTGTATATAATTTGTTTCTGATTCAAGTTTCCACATCATACTTGTTTAAGTTGGATTTTGAACAATGATTGTCTTCCAAACTTAACACGCCTTAAACTGAAATTTAAATTGAGCACAACTTTGTCTCTTCAGCTGATGAAGGGAAAACTAATGTCAAACTCTGCTCATACATCATTCTGCACAATGATGGTCAAACATTTAACTAAAACATTCAAGTAAAGTAAGCAATAAACAATAAGCAAAACACATTTGTTCTAGTGGAGGTGGCATTATAATTGTTGAAGCCATTTCTATGGAAGTAATAATATTTTGAGTTTATTTTGTAAGACCTGAGAAAATCTGTGTTGCAAAATGGAACGTAAAATTGGAATGTAAACAGTTGACCAGTGATCTAGAATAATGTCATTTGATTGGCTTTTAGATTTAGTATAAAAGAAATTGAACCCTGTGAAACAGCCAGAAGCCACTGGGCTTTGGAGCAACACAGTCTTTTGACCTACACGGAACCACAGTTAATTTGTAAGAAAAGTAAAGATCCTAAGTTTTTATAATTTATGTTTTGAAATTCATAAGTAAACAGTCAAACGAAGAACTTTGGATTCAAGACTTTTATTTACTGACGTTTTGTGTTGAGTACAAAAGAACTTTGAGGTCCTAGGCTAGTGAGTCAGCTTCCTGCACTCACAATAATAGATTGTATTATAATCGAATAGAGTTGTTGTGTTCGCTTTGGTTTAGGCTTTGCCTTCTAAGAGCTGTTGCTATTGGGTTTATCCCTCACGCATGCACAGTTGTGAAGATTTCTTTCACGCCCTTGTGCCCTGCACGGGCCTCTCTTACGTTCACAGTTACTGTATATAACAGCTGCATGAACAGCTGAGTTCTGCTCCCATTTTTACGTCAGTGATACAAGCAGTAAACTTTGTGAAGAAAATGGGGTTTTCTGAAGTCCCGCAGCTGGAGTAAGGCCTGGCATCTATCCTGCTTTCAAAAGCCACATTTTTCAGCAGCAGGGAAGCCCACACTGCTGTCTCCCCGGGACCAGGTCTATGCTCGCCTCACGAACCGCTCGCACCAGTGTGCCGCTTAGGTGGCTGAGACTCAAAACCAGCCCCCTCGGGGCGTCCAGGCACACTCCATAAGAGCCTTATCCTCATCCACAGCCCACCTCAGAGGGATGACAGTGGCTGACATCTGCACAGCGGCATCTTAGGCATATCCGTTCCCTTTCATCTATTTCTATCTGCAAGGTGTGTCTGAGTCCTCCATGACTCATTCGGTCTTATCCATGCTAGACGGCAGATGATGCGCTGTTGTCTGGCATTTAATATTGAATGTGAACTGGATCAAATTTGCCTGGTTGCCAAACGCGCACCTAAAATCCCATCATCACAGATTAGTAGGCTGCAAAAGCGCCAAGTATGATATGTTAACGTCCTATCATTCTATCGGCAGTTCTCCACTGTCCTAGTACGCATCTCATTTACGAAGTTATGAACTGGTGTATGTTATCAGCTTGTGGAACTACATCAGCTTTGCCCTTAACCATAATACCAACAGCTCCTAGAGGGCGAAGTCTATACAAAATACTTTGTAGAACGATAGTCACTAACATTAGCTGAAGAAAATGCTGATTGTTGGGAGCAGAACTCAGGTTACACTGCTGTTATATACAGTAACTGCAGAGGTAAGAGAGGCCAGTGCATGGGCACAATGGGCTATGCCTATACTCATAGAATCTGGAGTTACAATAGGTAACTGTCATTCTCATTGATAACACATTTGTGAGTGTTGTATTCCAGTAGAGGTGCAACGATGAATCGATGAATCGATTAGTTGTCAACTATTAAATTAATCGCCAACTATTTTGATAATCGATTAATCGTTTGAGTCGTTTTTTTATTAAAAAAAATAAGATTTCTCTGATTCCAGCTTGTTAAATGTGAATATCTTCTAGTTTCATCTCTCCTCTGTGACAGTAAACTGAATATCTTTGAGTTTTGGACAAAACAAGACATTTGAGGACGTCATCTTAGGCTTTGGGAAATACTGATCCACATTTTTCACCATGTTTTGACATTTTTATAGATCAAACAACTAATCGATTAATCGAGAAAATAATCGACAGATTAATCGACTATGAAAATAATAATAAGTTAGTTGCAGCCCTATATTCCAGGGATGCAGTAACTTCAGCTGTAGGAATAGAATAGCTGATGCTGCAAACATTGATGCTGTCAGTGAATGGGGAACGTACAATATCGAGACCAATCTCTCTATTCATTCCCTTATAATACAACCAGAAAGGGGGGATATAATGGGTTTAATGTGATCAAAGAATTGCATTAATAGAGCCACATATAATCACTTGAGCACCTTGGTCATTGATGTGTATTATGATGTGGCTTAGGGACCTGGGAATGTGAGAATAGAATATTTCAATATTTACTACTATTTACTATACTATCTACTATTTTTTATTAACAATTAGGAAAACGTCAGAGCCATATTGCTTGTCTGAAAAGATGTCTGAGTCTCAGGTCCTACAGAGGCCACCCTGCTAATTGTTCCCTTAACTAAAACACAACAAAACAAAACAATGTGAAGTTTAGTCAGTTATGTAACTGCCTTTTTATTATGACTTCAGCCTACTAAAACTTCAGAGACCTTTTACCATTTGTCCTTTATGCAATATTATGTATATAAATCCCCCTCTCATTTCTCATTAAAAGCATTTCTATTATGCAAAGCACTTTAAGCTGCTGTTGTTTTGTATTAACTGCAAGTGTTGTGGTTTTACTGTCCTTCAGACTTCATGTGCTGCAACAGATACAGATATCAAGAAAATAGTATTGAGGCATAGTTTTTATACTGTGCACTTTGATTTCAGTGACTGGCAGTGACTACATATTATATGAGCACAACACATCTCAAGTTATGTAAATCAAATACAAACTTTATTGAAGTCATAGGTGCTGTGAGGAAAACATGTATATATGTATTAGGAATCACTTCATCACCAATCATCTTAAACTGTATCATTGATCAATGTTTACAGCCCACAGTGAATAGACTATGAAGGCATACTCTACATAGGCTGTTTTCTGCAATTTACTATGATCAAAATTACTACACATGCTGACTCCACAGGCAAGAAGAAATCACATCCTCAAAATGTCATGTATGCTATTTCAGAACAACATGACAACAAACAAAGGATGAATGCTAAATTGTGGTGTAATTCTGCTCCAATCAATGAAACGCAATGCTGTCAATTAAATAAAATGAGTAATGCTGTTTATAGAACAAAGTCATGTCTTTCAGTATACTGTTTCTAAAGTATTTTACTAATTTGACATCAGTGTTCTCCCTTCTCTCTTTGATCAATCTCCCAGGGTGACTGTAACCTACAAGGACTTTCATTAGTGGATGATATAGTGCAGTGAATCAGTGAATGGTATTGTGAGGTGTGCTTTCACCATTAGGCAGCCCGGATTAAAGCCAATGTTTTGTATTATCTGCCTCTGTAGCTAGAGATCAGTCAACTGTAATTGGCTGCTCTGTGGGAACCATTGTGTCCTTTTCAAGTCACAGCCTTTCTGTCCTTTACGAGAAAGGCAAAAAGAAAGAGGGAGGGAGACAGACAGATAGATGAGGCCAAAAGAAGTGAGTCATAAACAGCATTCTGACTTTAAAAAGTTTGCATCCCATCTTTACAGCCATCTTAAATTACTTTTTATCATGCTTCTTGTATCGTCATTTGAGTACAAAAAATATAATCTAGGGTAAAGAATCCTCTCTTTGTTGCACAACGGATGCTCTACTCTTCTGATTGCCAAGGACATTTTTGGAAATGAGTTTTTTTAATGGATTTTCGCACCTGTATTGGCAAGGAAGCTGGTAGTGGTCTTGCTGCTGCCGTGAAACCCTATGAGGAAACTACTTAAGGCTCTATTGCGAGCCATTACAGATGTCAGGTCTTTCACTTCACTCGCTTGCACTTCAGAGATCTATAAATAGGACACCTCAACACCCATAGCAAAGCTTTGACGGCTTAATGTTGAGGTGCTCAAATCCACGTACTCCAGCTGCCTCAACCTCCAGGTTGTAATTTCTTCCATTTCTTCTTTTCTTTACCTAGTTTTCTACATGCTTTACGCTGCACCCACACCCATCATACCCAAGACCCTTATGAAGGAGCACCCTGCAGTGCAGTCCTCGCAAAGGCGGACTGACCCACTTAAAGCCTTATGCATAAGCAAGGATTGCTTTATGTAATCTAAATGATTAATTTATAATGTTTACAGAATGCCAGGCTTCTCTCTGGAAGTCATTAGCATTATGTGCTGCTGCTGAGTCTGCCTAGACTGAGCAGAATTGCAGGGAAGTAAGGCCCTCTCACATTAGCGGACTGATACACACTCAAGAGTGTCTGGTCCCTTTAACCCATTAACAATATGATTTGCATAACAACCTTAGTCACTGAAGGGCAGAGATGTGCCTCAGTTCCATAATTGAGGCCGTTCTTTTAACTGAGGTAATGGTTTAGCTTTTTTCTCATACAAAGATTCTTTCACATCATCTCCTCTCAGTCAGTCCTTTGGTTTAGGGTTCATTACAGGTTTTGTACAGTATGTCTACAGTCTGTTGTGTCAGATGTATACTGCTACCTGTAATAATATGTGCTATAAGGGCTTCCATCCTGTTTCCCAGCAAACTTGTACATCAGAACCTTTAATCAAGACTTTCCTCTCAGTATCCATATTCACCATCCACTAAGAATTGATCAAGCCTCAAGCAGATACCAATCAGCCAACTATAGGGGATTTTTTTTATTATATAATCAAGTGACTTAGAAAAGAAAGGAAAGGAACTGTATCTTCAGTGTTTTGTTGAGAAGACAAGGGCCTGGAAGCTTTTCCGCTCACCCTTAGTGGAGTTTCTACATGCTGGGGTTAAACAGTAATTGGTGAGAGATGGTATGAACTTTTGCCCAATAATCAGACCAAATTGCATTCATAGGTGAAGAATGAAGTATTTGAATTGCTGAAAAAACTGTAGATGTGGGCAGCGATTCAGAAGTCGGGACCAGGCTGATAGCATCTCACATTCAGTCAGTGGATTCAAACAGGCAACGTTCCAGCTACAATCACAAACATATCTAATATGTATTGGTTATATTTATTGGTTGTTTTTGTCATAGGCTCAACAGAAGCCCTGAACAGAGTTGCGATTGTTGCACCACCTCAGAATGCAATAGTCGTGCTCGGCCGTCCAGCTGTGATGGAGTGTATGGCACAAGGCCAGCCGAAGCCACTGGTGTCCTGGAGCAGACAAGGTAACACTTGCAAATGCTCTTCGTGGTTCTCATCCTGTTTGTATTTCTTTTTTTACTGCATCTGTCACACGTTCCTTATCTGTGTCTCGCTCTCTAAATATCTGTCTCTCACACACCAAGAACAAAACATTAAAGGGGTGGTTCAGAATTTTGGACATAGGACCTCATTTCCAAGTTAGCCAGTGTGTTATTTATCAGTGGACAGTTTTCAACACTTTTCATCCAGTCCTTCCAGTCCAGAGTTCGCTGGTGCTAGGCTAGCGCAAGTCAACAGTATCTGCTAGCCTGCCATTAAAAGCAGTCTTACACACTCCACAGTACACCCGAGGCAAATAAATTATAACGCCTGTAGCCTATGCTACCAACTACAGGGAACAAAGTATAACTATTGCAATGCGATGCAAGGGTAGTTTTATTTCTAACATTATTTTATCAACAGACATTTACATCGATAGTCTGGCGTTATAATTTATTTGCCTCGGGTGTACTGTGGAGTATGTAAGACTGCTTTTAATGGCAGGCTAGCAGATACTGTTGACTTGCGCTAGCCTAGCACCAGCGAACTCTGCAACTGGAAGGACTGGATGAAAAGTGTTGAAAACTGTCTCCACTGATAAATAACACACTGGCTAACTTGGAAATTGAAAATGAAAATTTTGAACCACCCCTTTAACACATAGGGCTGGGCAATAGGGAGAAAATCAGATATCACGATATTCTTGAATACTTCGATATCGATATTGCGGCGATATTCTAGGGTTGACAATTGGTGCTTTAACAAAATATCTTCACACTTAGATTTTAGATAAATACTCATCAGTAATGTGGACATAATGTCTAAGTGGGGAAAAGGCAAATAAAGGAGAACAGTCTGATAGGTTCAGAAAAGGACATCAAATTACTCTAATGCAGCCTTTAAAACCAGGAAAAGACAACACTTATGTCATATCACGATATTACAATATCCAAAATCTAAGACGATAGCAAGTCTCATATCACGATATCGATATAATATTGATATATTGCCCAGCCCTATTAACATGTCAGGATAAGATTTGCGTACCTGTGGCTGTAAAGTTGTTGTTTTACTGATGATAGCTGTCTCCTCTCAACTAGTCCTCCCTTGTTTTTATTGTGTGTGAGTTATTCGTTACATAAGATCATATGTTACTTTGATTTACACCTCCGTAGCGTTGACACACACACACACACGCACACACGCACACACGCACACACACACACACACACACACACACACACTTGTAGTCCTGGTGGGAATGATGTCATGTGAAGCTTTTGGAATTCCTTCGTGCTGTGCTTTGGCAACATCTCTGCAATTTGTTTTGAGTCAAGTGTTGCATCTGAAAGTCTTCCCCATTCACTATTAACATTTCACTTTACAGGGAATTCTGCAATTCAGAAAACTGCACTACACTACACTACACTATTCAGGTCATGTGCAATGCAAAGTGGTAACTGGTGCTTTGTCACTACTTTCTTATTTATGTTGCATTGTGAGATAATTCATTATGTAGGTGATGATAATTTTCTGTAAAGCATCTAACAAAATGGCGGACAAACTAAATAGGGTCTATTAAGTGAATAGTGAAGGATTTTACACAGCCTAGTTGTGTGCCAATGCAGACACCTCAGTGAACCCAGACTAAAAAGTCACAGAGCCACCTGTTGGTCAGCTTGTGGAATTACAGGTCAAATGCTCTGCTGCTCAAAGTGCTGCCTTTAGTGCTGTTTCTCAGGCAACTGAAAGCCTGAGAAATGATCTCCACTTTTCTCAAGACCAATCTCTTCATCTGTATTATCTAAGACTGTCCTGTTTTTTTGTTTTGTTGCTTTTGTCTTTGATCAGATGGAAAGCCTATTTCCACTGATGTGGTCGTCCTTGCAACAAACCTGGTGATTAGAGACACAAGGCGTCACCATGCCGGTGTTTATGTCTGCCGGGCCAACAAGCCCATGACCAGAGAATTTGTTGATGCTGCTGCTGAGCTGCATGTGCCTGGTAGGATATGTTTGTACAGTATATAATGACAAATTAGATATTATAGACAGAGTAGGGCTGGGCAATATACTATATCAATATGTGAGGCTAGATATTGTCTTACATTTGGGATATTGTCACAAGTAATATGACACAAGTGATGTATTTTTTTGGTTTTAAATGCTACATGACAGTAAAGTGATGTAATTTTCTGAACTTACCACACTGTTCTAGCTGTTCTGTTGTTTGCCTTTACCCACAGAGTCATAGCCATGGTACTGGTGATTATTTATCAAAATCTTATTGTGTAAATATTTTGTGAAAGCACCTACAACCCTACAATATTGCCGCAATATTGATATTGAGATTTTTTCCATATTGCCCAGCTCTATCTGAGAGCTGTTTTAGCTAAGACTAGTCTCTGTCACCAGCTTCCCCTTAAGTCACCAAATAATTGAAGGTCTGATAGTGCTGGAAAAGAACAAATAGAATAATTCTACTGTTTTTTAACACTTATTCCTATCTATGTAGTCCCCTAACTTTATCAAAGTCCAATATACAATATTTGGGGTGTCCATTTAATTGTATAGTTCAAATATAATCAGTGTCCCCTTTATGTCGGAGCTTTGTTCCCTACTTCCAACAGCCCCTCCGGTGATTCTCCAGCCCCCAGAGACAGCGTCCCTCTCCCGGGGAAACACAGCCAGGTTTGTGTGCAACAGCTCTGGGGAGCCTCCTCCAGTGTTGCACTGGCTAAAGGACGGTCATCCCATCAAGACATTCAGACGGGTAAAGACCCAAAGCCCTGGAGTCCTGCTCATCAACCAGTTGGCGTTGGAGGATGCAGGCTACTACCAGTGCATAGCAGACAACGGGTTAGGCACGGCATGTGCCACTGCCAAGCTGACAGTCATTGTGAGGGAAGGTCTGCCCAGCTCTCCTCGCCACCTGTCTGCCACGCCCTACTCCAGCACATCTGCCCTGCTCATCTGGGAGAAACCCGAGTATAACTCGGACCAAATCATCGGCTATTCTGTGCATTGCCAACGCGCCGCAGGTTTGTCTCTGTTCATAAGTGTGTGAAGCCGTGCAGCATATGTGTCCACATTTTCTTTAAAAGAATGTGATTTGAATATTGTCATCTGTTTCAGGTTCAGATAATGTGGAGTACCAGTTTGCAATGAACAACGACACCACAGAGTATCATGTCAAAGAGCTTCTCCCCCATACTGCCTACACATTCTTTGTGGTGGCTTACTCTCCCATGGGTGCCAGTCCGCCATCCCTGCCTGTTACCGTAGAAATGCTGGAGGACGGTGAGTAATCAAACTAATACACATGTAAAATAAGGCCAGCCTTGAATGCTTCACAGACTCACAGATCATAGCATGCCAGCATTTTTGCTCCTCAGGCTTTTAAAGAGACAATGATTCATCAGTATCATCCGTTCATGAAGTTTAGTTTATGTAGTTATTAGGGCTGTCAAACGATTAATTTTTTTTAATCGTGATTAATCGCTGAATTTCTATAGTTAATCGCGATTAATCGCATATTTTATCACATGATTAAAATTCTATTATTTAGCATTTCATAACTGTTGTACAAAGTACATATTAACAATGGAAAGCAATTATTACCAGTGTATCTTGATTGGGAATCAAATGAATGCAAAGAAAGTTACTTTATGAACTTCACTTTAAGATTTGTATTTGTTATTATTTATTTACTGTAAACAAAAGAAAGATGTGTGAATCTGTAATTATTGCACAATTCCTCCAAGTACCTAACTAAAAAACAAAAAATCCCTATCCTTACCAGAGTCAATATAGTGTGCAGTAACTTCTAAATAATGTTGATTACTCACTCACGTCCAGTGATCACCGGTTAATGAAACAGCGTTTTCAGCACCTTGCAGCAGTTCCAGTTGGGCTGCTTTCTGTGTCGTACAGGCTGTGTATGCATGAAAACTACTGTCCCCCTCGACTGCAATGAGACGGGTCAGAACATGCCAACCGTAGTACGTCTTTAAGACCCAAGTCCTCTACGATGCTGACAGGTCTGCAGTTAGTTGCCACCCGTTTCGCAAGAGCTGTAGTAATTTTTTGGGATTTGGTTTCATGAACAGGTCGGCAAGTAGCACTCTCCAAAATACTGCTTTGCCTGAGTGGGTAGCATGCTAGTGGGTAGCATCAACTTGAGTCACGTTAATTAGCTTGTAGGTGGTAGCTCAAGGTTGACATGCTTCAGTGATATTTTAATTCGGCTTTACACAATGTGCATATGACTTTCGACTTGTCTACTGAGCCGTCCGGGAGTTTTGGAAAATAAAAAGCGCCATTCAGAACTGTGTTGCTGCTGTCTTTCTCATCATCCCTGCAGACTGTAGCTGCAGGAAGTATCACAGCTTGATGATAAGTAACGGTGCGGCAAAGGGTCAAAAGAGTAGCCTGTTAGGCACAACACAAAGCCGAATGAAGTGTAAAATAAATTAATAAATGCCGGCATCGCGATTAACGCTAATTAATGCTGACAGCCCTAGTAGTTATTTAAAAATGTGTAGTGTAGCTCACTGTAGACTCAGCTGAACATTTTTTTTAAAGGTTCACTAAGTATAGATTAGTTATAGACAAAGTGTGTTTTACAGCTGCCCAGTAACTGTGCAGATCTATAGGAAATGCCATGAATGTGTATCATCAAACAGTTCAGTATATTCTTTTATTCCCTCCTGCAGTGCCAAGTGCACCTCCTCAGCTGTCTATAGCCAGCACCTCCCCCTCAGACATCAGGCTGATGTGGCATCCATTGTCCTCCCAGAACAGCCGAGGAGCTGTTACCCGCTATCGAATTGAGTACAGCACTCTGGATCAGGGTGAGTAAGGCTGCGTTTACATACAGTCAGACGGTCGTCAGGCGATCCAGCTAAAACGCAGGGCTTCCCAAACCCGCTCAAAATGTTGAGACGGATTCAACTTTTGGAGAAACGCAACCCAACGTCACCTTGAGTTGGCCAATCATGTAACCACGTTCAGACTTGTCGGTCCATTTTAAGGCAGTGTGAGAGTCTTGTTTAGTAAACAGGAAACATCACTATCTCTATCACTGCCACAAGAAAGTTTTAAAAAACTATGAGGGTAAAAAACGAAACACAAGCACTAAACTGCCCAGGAGTTTCTGTAACAGCTGACTGTTTCCTGCAACAAGCTCGTCCGTCCGTCTCTTTTCTTTCTTTCTTTTCTTTTTGAAATTAAGCTGCCTTCAAGTGCTGTCGAAAATGTCGAGATCTATAAACGATCTCACCGAAAACAATAATTGTGAAATATAAAGTCTACTTGTGCTACATTGGGGGCTTAAAGAAAATAACATGACGTCAGACAAATGGGCCATTTCAGTGAAACTTTCATTACGTACAACCCTGAATCCCGAGTCATTTTCTTTGGTCTATGCGTGCCCTAACCCCTGCTAGACTACAAGTTGACCTTAACTGACAGTAAAAGCAACATTTACAATTTACTACATACTAATCCAAAGTATTTATCATGTCACAGTAACCACTGAGAGGGAATTGTGTGTTTTGGATGTTATTATCATACTGTCAGTGATGTGTCATTGTTTTTGTTCTTATATCCACGGCTATCTGGAACTCTGTGCTTGCCCGGTTGCCTGGAAGTACAGCCGCAGGTATACAAAAACATATTTTTAGTTACATAAAAAAAAATTCACGAATATTACAGTACAGACATTCCTGCTCTTACGTCACAATGTCTGTTGTTGCTATTTAGAAGCCGGTGAGCCTCAGTGGTCGAATGCAGGGGCCATAAAACGGTTTCATTTCCTTTCAAATTCTTAAAGTGCCCATATTATGAAAAAATCACTTTTTCTGGGATTTGGGGTGTTATGTTGTGTCTCTGGTGCTTCCACACACATACAAACTTTGAAAAAAATCCACCCATGCTCTTTAGAGTGAGATACAGTTTCTGAATGTGTCCTGCCTTCAGTCTCTGGGTGAGCTGTTCAAAATCGGCACGGCTTGTGACGTCACAAGCCGAAACGAGCAGGCTAACCGCAACCATTAGCTCGTAGCGTTAGCGTTAGCATGCTAACGCTAATGCTAGCATGCTAACGCTAGCATGCTACCTCGTTCTCAATAGCAAAGTACTGCTACAACACACACAAGTTCACCATAATCTACAAAAGAACTACTTACATGTGCGCCCTCATTTAGAAGTCTCCCAGCTAATCCTGCCTTGTAACTGACCGAAGTTGTAGAAAGAGCCTTTCTTTTACTGTCTATGGAGCTAGCTAGCTGACATGATCTACATCTGAGCTACTGAGCATGTGCAGTGCAATCAGAGATAGTACAGAAGAAGAAGAAGAACAGAGGTCTCACTCTGTAGCTAAAACAGAGACCAGCTGAAAAGAGGATCTGCAGCAGTGAGAGAGAGTGGTGCAGTACAACAAAAAGATGGTGTTTTTTGAAAATTAAACCATGTAAACCTATTCTGGTACAACCTTAAAATACAATTATGAACCTGAAAATGAGCATAATATGGCTGCTTTAACAATAAAAGTCCCTGCTTATTTTGTTATTTAAAAGCTTTTATTATAAAGCAGCAAAAGCAGGAAATGTTGGGTCTTCATCAGCAGTAACTTAACACAATTCCTATAAGCGAACATGAAACGTAAAATAATGCAGATATAGAAACTGAACTTCAAACCACAGACATTGAGTTAGAAGCTTCAAAAGTATTGAGAGCTGAACACACAGAGACTTTAAAACATCTTTCTCTCCTGCACAGTTCCCAGCTACCTGTGGTAGACATCCTTATTTTGGCACACATACAGACTGTTGGCAGTGCTTTTTCATTAGTCATCGCACATTTCTAATGTATGATTTATGTGAGAGTAACAAGCCTGCCTATATGCAAACGGAAAGGATGTACGTGGTTATTTGCATATAGAGCGGGGAAGTGAGATCCGATCACAAGTGGTCACTCAGGACGCATTTGGAGACACATTCTTCTGCCAGGTGTGAACACACGTACTTTGAGCTGTCCACTTGATCACTCAGGACGGATTTTAAAACCAGGGGGAAACTCTCTCACAAGTGGGCTAAACCCCCTCTTAAAGAGTAATCGGATCTCAATGCGTCCTCAATGCCTCCTGGGTACATTCACACCTGTACTTAGAGCTGATCAGATCACTCAGATCGGATTTTAATACCAGGTGAAAATGGGGCTCAAAGTTGACACACTCTATAATTCAGGAGATATACCCATCTTAGTTTCTTTACAGAAGTTATTCATACAAAAGTACAAGACAGCCTACTTACAAATGTTATGTTTCTGTACTGATAATACTTAAGATCTTAGAGTGCAGAGGCTCAGAAATTTGCATGATAGGGTTAAAAATATTATATAGAAAGTGTATGTATTATTATTCTGAATACCGAGCTCACCAGAATGTACAGAGAGATTAAGTTCACTCTGAATGGACTCATTTTCATAACATATTTTCCTTGAAAGACAGTAATATATTTGAATGAATGGAAAACAACACAGTAAAGAACATTTAAAAAAAAAAAATCCTGTGTGATGCTTGTTATCTGTTGAATCATCAATTATATAAGCTGTGCATTTTTTCTAAAGAAACATTCAGAACATCATACTGATTAGATACTCCATAAGTAGATACATATATGTGAGTGTTGTATTGTGTGTTCCCACAGTGGACAGTGTGTTCTCAGTGGAAGTTGGGGGTAATGAGACTCAGTTCACACTCAGAGAGCTGCAACCCAACCAGGCCTACCGGCTGAGGATAGCAGCTGGGACAGGCGTTGGCTTTGGGGTTCCCTCTGAGTGGGCTCAGCACCAAACATTAGCCCACTACAACCACAGCGACCACAGCATGGGTAAGGAAGACACCAGACCAGGTTCACACTAGTGTTGTAGTATTTTTGAAATGACGTAGAATTCTGAGAGCTATAATCCATTATCGAGAGAATAAACTATCAGTAAAGTCAAGTAAAAATGTACTTGATGAGAATCACTTGTTTCCTTACCTTGCCAATCACATCTTTCCATCTTGTACTTGTCGGTCTTGCTAGCTTGAATTTTGATAGCCTTTCTAGCATTGCAGCCCTCTTGTTTCTTCATTGTTGCCAAATGTTTGAAATTCAAATTAATACAATTCATAGATGTTTTTTTTTACTACAGAGTTACATAGACTGAATGTGAATTGCTTACCATACACGTGGAATATGACGTCAGCTAGTAGCAGCACTATGTAGATTTAGACAATGATCTTTTCCACAAGCAACAGGTGGAAATGTAGCAGAAGTCTGTTGGTTAGTGTTATAGTATCATGTGGAATTCTTGGTCATGTCATTTTTTTTTCCATTACCATTTGCATACATTTTCAGTGATCTTTGCCCCAACTGAGCTGAAAGTCAGAGCCAGAGTGAAATCACTCAATGTGACATGGCATCCCTCGCCCAATCACACACTGGTCTCTGGTTACAAGCTGTCCTGTCGAGAGGTGGAGGCTGATGAATCAGCCAATGAAAGGACAACACAGACCCACACCACTAGGCTTGGTAAGAGGGCCAGGTATCATCTCCTCACCAGGCTGGGTAAGTTGTTGACAGAGGCCTCTTCAAATGTAACTTGCTTTTAATACAGTAGTAGTCTGCTTTCAACTGTTCATTGTAATTTTTCTAACTTTGCATTTAGCTCCCTTTGACTAAATTTTAAATCAAATGAGTCCCACTTTGCTTTATAAATATATTTCATAAAAAATCTGTCAGCTATTTTTGCACACTTGCAGTAGGTGTAGCTTTTGGACAGCCTCGTTCTATTCCGAACAAGATAAATGCTTTTTTTACAGTGTCGACCCGGGCCAAGGTAAGGACTGAGCCCCAGTGGGGCTCACAATCAACCAGTTGAGCTACCAGGGCGCCCCTCACAAGCACCCTTTCTTTTGAAAAAGACCAAAAATAGACAGACACCTCTCATGAAAGGCAATTAAGTCAAGTCTTTGTTAGTCTTTGTAAGTTTACTTATAAAATATATGTATACAGCATACAGCAGTTTTCATTATTGTCTCTCTCTCGCTGTGTGTGTGTGTGTATGTGTGTGTGTGTGTGTGTGTGTGTGTGTGTGTGTGTGTGTGTGTGTGTGTGTGTGTGTGCGTGCATGTGTGTGTGTGTGCGTGTGTGTGTGTGTGTGTGTCTGTGCGTGCGTGCCTGCGTGCCTGCGTGCCTGCGTGCCTGCGTGCGTGTTTGTCAGTCCCTGACCGGCAGTACGAGGTGAGAGTTTGGGGATTCAACAAGCAGATAGATGGAGCAGCTGCTGTGTGGAAGGGAAGGACAGACAAGGCCCATGACAAAAGTAAGATTTATCTTACTGTATGTGTGCTTGTATACATAAATTAATTAATTAATGAGTGTCTTGTGTGTGTGTGTTAAAGCATCATCGCTGCTCCTTCCGCGCCCCCCTCCATTGCCCCCAAGCAGCATCCAAGCCATGGCCAACAGCTCCACCTCCATCTGGCTGCGCTGGGAGAAACCACGGTTTAGCCACGTACGCATTATTAACTACACAGTGCGCTGCAGCCCAGCAGGAACCACCAACGCCTCCCTGGTTTCTTATTACACAAGGTCAGAAACCAGCTTTGACAACAGAAACTTAATCTTTTTATGTAATGTTTAAGACATAATGGCCCTGGATATCTCAACATTTGAACAATACTGCGTCCTGCATAACTTCCTTTGTATTCATGTTTACATCGCTTATCCCATTTAACAGTGTAAGTGAGAGAACACATCTTTTGAAGCATGATGTTTTAATTTGTTCACCAAAAAGAAGCATTCTTAAAGCACTCTTTATTTGCGTTTGAAGTCTATAAATTGCTTCACTAAATACAAGCTTTTAGTTTACATTTTCTGCTAGAAGAACCAGAAGGGCATTTCTCTTTAGGTGACATGTTTCCATCTGTAGGAGCACCTTAGCCCCTGCAGTTCTTTACACCAAACAAACCAACACATTTTTAGTGTTAGTGTAATAAGAGTTCTATTATCTTTCAAGTTGCTTCAAGAGGCTCTACTATCATTTATATGAAGCACATTGCATTGATTTTGCCCTCTCACTTAAAGTGGAACTACTACTCTATGCCTAGTCTATATCAACGACATTTCATTTCCACTATGGTTACTATGGTTAACTGCTCTTTAGATCTAATAATAATAATGATAATTTATAATAATAATAATAATAATAATAATAATAATGATTTATACTGTATTAATCATGCAAGGGAAATTACATTGTAAATCCAGACAGCTAGTTAGACTATCTGTCGAGAGTTTCTTTTGAACGTAAACGTTCCTACATGTAACAAGTTATTTCCCGAGGCTATTGCACTGTTGCTCGGTCCCAAGACGATTGTGATTGGTTTAAAGCGTTGTAGAGAAATTCCTCCACAGCGCTGTGGATGAAGGTCTTGCAATGCAAGACTACTCTATGCTTATATCCCTCCTGTTTTCACCATTCTTTGAATGTCATATTTATTCAAGAATTATCTTAAGTAAGGATATGGAGTTCTTGGGTTAAAGAGGTGTATAAATATTCACAAAATAATAGGTAGGGTAGGTAAAGGTAATAAAGAGTTAACAATATAAAGGTAATACATATTGTAGCCTAGAGCGGTCCAACAGGTTGTACAAACTAACAAGACTAAATTGAACAAAGTCAAAAGCGCAGAATACAAAATATGCAGCACACACTCAGGACTCTCCCGTGTTTGTGTGTTGCAGCTCTGCTCAGGAGATACTTCTCGGGGCCTTGAGGCCCTTCACCCGCTATGAGCTGGCGGTGCAGTCTAATGGAGTGGACGTGGTTGGACCCTTCAGCGGCACAGTGGAGGAGTCTACCCTGTCTGACCGTGAGTCTCGGCTGTGCTCCTGTCAGTGTAGTCAGTTAAGTTTGTATTCTGTTTTAGGTTTTAAAGAGCCAACGGTTAAAGTCCCTGAAGATATTCCTGTAGGAGTTTGTGGCCTTTAAAACATTGCTTGGTATTGTAAGCATTATATTTGATTTTTCATTCATATTATTAACTTTTTAATTCTTTGTTTATTTTCTGAAAAACACTTTGTTGTCTGAAGGGTGCTGTATAAATAAAGTTATTATTAACAGGTGCTGGCATCCTGACACTCTCGAAGAGCTATGCCATAGGGAAAACACTTTTTCTTTTTATTTAATTGGTTAGGAAATACGTTAGCAAACTCACTCACGTATGCACTTTTTTTTCTTTTTTCATTCACTTGAAATTGATAAATGAAAACACTCCTTGCGCTCACAAACTTGGCAGTGCCCTTGAGCAATTCACTTAACCCTGAACAGCTCAATGGGAACTACACTGTGCCAAAAAAATTAGAAGAGTGTAGTTCTGCTGGGCAGCTACAGTACTAGGTGTAGATGTGTGTAAATATGTGGGAATGTGTTTCGAATGCAGGATCAGTGAGCATTTTCTGTTTGACTAAAGGTCAAATAAAAAAGCAGGAGGTTAATTTCAGGGGCCTTATCCTTTTAAATTAATTTAAAATCAACTCAAAATAGCCTATAGTTATTACAGACCCTAAAAATGTTACCCTGTCTACTCCGGCTGCACTGTCACCTGCCTGGACCTGTGCCGGAGGCTCTCCACCTTCACCCGGACATCGCCTTCCAGCCCCGCCGGAGATTCACCGAGGGTCCCGCTGGAATTTCAACCACAACAGCTCAACAGCAATAAAGTCCATCTGGTCCAGCTCTCGTCGCCCTCCACGCTCCACCAACCGGGCTGTCGACCACAGCGTGTTAGCCCGCCTAGCTCGGTCGGCTAGCACAACCACCAGCTGTGACAACACCTCACTCAACTTTGCTCTGCTTAACATCCGCTATGACAGGCAAGGGACATCTCATCCAGGACTTCATTTCTGATCATAAGCTAGACTTTCTTTGTTTAACCGAGACATGGCAACAGCCCAACGACTTTTCTCAGCTGAATGAATCCACTCCTAGTGGGTTTGTTTACATATGTCAACCCCATGGCTCCGGCCGGTGAGGAGGTCTCGCGATAATCTACCGTGAGGACATATTCTGGACTTAATCTGCTGCTCTGGTGTCACCCTTCTGACCTTACAGCTGATGAACTCCCCATAACTGTTGTTGTAAACTGTTCATTTACAGTGAAACTCACACTCTCCATCTCTAAAATACCACGCCTTATTTCATTTTGGAATATAAAGAATATGAACCCCGCCACTCTCACTTCAAGTATCCACTCCTCCTGCCTCCCTGACACTCACAATCTATCCACCCCCGATGATCTGTTCTCTCATTACAACACTGGACTCCATAATATTCTTAATTCCCTTCTCCACCCCTTGGTTCACCCCCGATCTTCGTCTCATGAAAGCCAAAAGTCGGCAGCTTGAACGTCTTCATAGAAAAACTGATCTCACTATTCACAAAGAAATGTACAATAACCACATCTTACGTTATAAGGACTCCATTGCTAGCACCAAAACCCACTACTACTCCAATATAATCACTGCCAACAAAGGAAACTCCAAGACACTGTTTTCCCTACTTAACAATATCACCCAACCCCAGGACTTTCTCCCCCCTCACTTGTATACAACCTCCTTCTGCAACTCCATTATGTCCTTTTTCACAGAAAAAATAAAGAACATCGACCAGCACCTTGGATCAATCCCTCACCTCAGCATCTCAGCCGACTTTCACCCATCCACACACTCATTCTCCTCCTTCCAGCTCCCCGATATTTCAGAAATCACAGAACTCATCCAGAAATCCAAGCCATCCACTTGTCAACTTCACCCCTCCCCACACAACTTGTTAAAGCCTGCCTTCCCTCCCTGGTCCCCCTCATTTCTGCTATCATCCACTCCTCTCTCACCACTGGAACTGTCCCTACATCCTTCAAAACTGCTGCCATTACCACTATTTTGAAAAAACCTGGTGCCGACCACTCCAACTTCAACAACTTCCGTCCTATATCCAATCTACCCTTCATTTCCAAAATCCTTGAAAAAACAGTTGCCTCTCAACTCCATTCTCACCTATCCCACAATAACCTGTATGAACAGTTCCAGTCCGGTTTCTGCCCACTCCATAGCACTGAAACAGCACTTATCAAAATCACCAACGACCTCCTTACGGCAGCTGATTCTGGACTCCTCACCATCCTCATCCTCCTCGACCTGAGTGCCGCCTTTGATACCATCTGCCACACCACCCTCCTCAACAGGCTATCTTCCATCGGCATCACCCACACTCCGTTAGACTAGTTCACATCTTACCTCTCTGGACTCACTCAGTTCATTCAACTCAAGTCTTTTAAATCCATTCCCTCCTCCGTCACCTCAGGTGTGCCCCAGGGCTCTGTCCTGGGGCCCCTACTCTTCATCATTTACCTCCTTCCCCTCGGCAATATCTTCCGCAAATTTAACATTCACTTCCACTGTTATGCTGATGACACCCAGCTCTACCTCTCCATCAAACCCTCATCCACTCTTCCGCCCACCTCCCTTACTGATTGCATCTCTGAAATAAAAACCTGTTTCATCCAAAACCTCCTCAAATTAAACAGTAATAAAACCGAGGTTCTCCTTATTGGCACTAAATCCACTTTATCCGAAACCGACAGTTTTTCTCTCACTATTGATAACTCCTCCGTTTCACCCATTACATAATACATAACATTACCCGGTCTGCCTACTTCCACCTACGAAACCTCCCTTACCGCCCACACTGCCGCCATCCTTGTCCACAGTCTCGTCACTTCTCGTCTGAATTACTGTAACTCTCTCCTCTTCGGCCTCCCTCACAAATCCCTCCATAAACGTCAACTGGTCCAGAATTCAGCTGCCCGCATCGTAACTCGAACCCCCTCCATCCACCACATCACTCCTGTCCTCCAACAGCTCCACTGGCTCCCGGTCCAGTTCCGTATCCAATTCAAAGTCCTCCTGTTTACAATTCAAGGCCATCCACAACCTCGCACCCCCATATTTGTCTGATCTCCTCCAGGTTCCCACTCCCTCAGATCCTCTTCCTCCATGCACCTGTCTGTCCCCTCCACCCGTCTCACCGAGCAGAGCATTTAGCTGCTCCGCTCCCCATCTCTGAAATTCATTATCACCCCAACTCAGAAACATTGATTCATTCCCCCATTTCAAATTGCAACTCAAAACACATCCGTTTAAAACTGCCTATTCCACTTGATGTCAATTGCTCTGCCTCTTTCTGTTGTTTCTATTTTATTCTTTATTTTTATTTATACTTTTTTTGCTGCTTTTAAATGTCTTATATATCCCTGTACGGTGTCCTTGAGTGCAGATAAAGGCGCCTTTAAATAAAATGTATTATTATTATTATTATTATTATTATTATTATTATTATTTATAAAATGTGTCACATCATGTCCCTTGTCCCCTCGCTCTTGTACCCAGGTGGCAGGGACACAAGGTTGTCGCACAACATGTAAAATCCCCCACCAAGAAAATATACATTCTGCAGCTGTGAGGCCTCATTTCTGGGTTATAATTACTGACCCAGTCCTCTTCTCTCCTTTAGGGCCCTCAACACCTCCTGAGGAGCTGCGGCTGAGAGCTCTGGACTCCTCCTCTGTGCTGGTGAGCTGGCGCCCTCCGCTGGAGCCTAATGGTATCATCATCAGCTACAGGATCTTGTTCAGTGGCAACCTCAGCCAGCCTGAGCACTTGTGGGAAAACCTCTCTCAGGATGGTGGGTGGCATGACACGACTCTGAATTCACTGCACTGAAAACTGTTAATCACTGAACTTTTAGCTCATAGTTTTATTCAGTTCACTATGTCAACTTACCACTTTATTTTTAGAATCTTGTTTGATATTTATTTTGTTAATTCCATGCCTGAGTGAAGCTGTGAGTTACGATGGGCCTTGACAATGGTTCTCTGTCTCTCTCTCTTTCTCAGGGAGCATTACCAGTGTGGAGGTCCAGGGTTTGTCCAGTGACACTCATTACTTTTTTAAGCTGGGAGCATCTACTGAGGTGGGGCCAGGGCCTTATTCACCTATAAAGGATGTTTACACCCCCCTTCAGAAATATGGTTCGTGTCAAATAGCACATATATAAGTGACATAATAAAAGAAGTAACAGTAGTTTTTAGAGCAATGGTAGCAGTAATCATGGTTATGGTGGTAGTAGTTCAGTAAAGCGAGGTTAACGTGTGAATGGAAATTGACAGGAGTGAGAAGGAGAAAGGTTGCATTCTCAATGTCAGGAGAGTTTAAGGATGCACAATGCTTAGTGAGAAAGGGACAACACTTATCACTTTACTAGGGGCAGAGGCATTTCTGTGGCTGAGGGCTGAAATAGAAATTGACTACCAGGAAAATGAAGAGAAATTGTCACATCTCTCTTTTTTAATGTCTTTATATTCATTAAAAGGAATACTATCAATGCTACATAATTAATTGGTGGGTATTATTCCAACAACATGATTGCTAACTGTTATATTCGACTTCCAGTGCATATAAAACAGAAGTAACAGGTCATTTTGTTTTTGTTCTTTATTTTCATAATTTTGTTTGCACAAACAATTCTCACAAGCAGATATGGAAGGAGATAGTTTATAATAGTTTGACTTTTAGAATCCACTGAATAATTTATTGTGAAATGGAAGAGTATAGCATTGAAATATTTAACCATCTATCTGAATTTATGTAGTTGGGTCTACGTTAGGTTCCCTTCATTGAATTGTTCCTTAGGTAATTTAATGTGGTGTAATTTCAAAAACTTAAATGTTAAGTTTTTTATTTTTCATTGATGTTTAAGTTTCTCAAATTCTGATTTAAAGAACATTCAAATTTAAACCTCTAACTACCCAGGATACTCCTTCCTCTTGTATACTAAGTTAATGAGACGCAGAACATATAAATGACAGAACATTACCAGCCGTCTAATCAATTCCATTCAGACTTGACGTTTTTGAAATTGCACCACTTTTTAACCTTCTGGAAATGTCAAAAAGGAGAAATAAAACCTGACAAATTCAGATAGATGATGGTTTTGAATGTAAAAGCTATGAATTCTGTGGTATTTACATTTTTACATTACGTTTTCAGTAGTGGTTAAATTACACAATTAGGTATTTAGTTGCTTCTAAGATTCAAATAATATGGCCACTTTTGCTTCCATACGCAGCAACAAGCATATACCGAGCACACACACAGACACACACACCCTTTCATACCCATACACACACAGACACACTCTATGAATATCTGCACATTAAACTTTTCTGATGCAAAAAGCAGCGAGAATGCATTCTTGTTGTACCCAAATCCTAAGACAGAGTAACAGGTTTATTTTCTTCACATAGGCTGTAATAGTGTTGGCAGTATGCTGTGTGAATGGGAGTGAGATGGCTAGTGGGTGGGTGAGAGCTCCCACCATCTGTTTCCTCTCCTCTCTATGTCCAGACCTCCAAATATACTCAGCATAAATGAATATCAATGGAGGCCTGCTGTCATAAGTTGATGTTGCCTTATATCTTTATACTACTGTCACTTTAAACTACTTTTAATTAAATTAAATTAAATTACTTTTAAATAACAAAATCAATACGCCAAGTCTATTTACATTAGGCCTGAGCCAAATAGTTTTTCGAACTAGATATGTTATTATAATTCTTAGTATTTTTAGGATGGAGTTCTAGATATGAGCCAAATATAGCTACTAGCAACACACATGAAAACCAATATGGCATATTTCTGGGAGTGTCAACATCTCTGCAATGTGTCAACTTTAATTGTGTGTTGCCCTGATTGTTGTTTTGTGTTTGTTTTCAATTTCATGTTGTTTGATATTTGAACAGAGCTGGACATCCACGCAGTGACAGGCATCATAGTCGGTGTGTGTCTGGGGCTGATATGCATCCTCCTCTGCATGTGTTTCAGCTTTCGTAATGGCAAATCTAGGTAAGGTAACTCTACAGTATCAGTACTTGTACTGCCCCTACAGTATGCACATTTACTCTTGTTTCACTTACTTAAAACAACTGTTGTCTTACCAACTTAAAGCCAGATTAAAAAAAACAGGCAACTGTATTAACTGGCAGTCTTCTATAGTGCCCAACTCCTATAATATTCCTCTTATCTCTGTTCCTTATAGTGAGGTATCTGGTGGCCTGGACTCCACAGCTGTGACCCCTCAATACAGGCGAGGAGGCTGCCCCGTTCCCTCCAACGTGCCAGAGTGCAGCAATAGCCACGAGCTGGAGACACTGATGCCCCCAGGCAGCCAAGAGTCTGGTCAGCCGCTAGAAGAGGCCTCAGAGGAGCAGAGCCTGATGGCAAGTGCTAATCCAGGGGAAGGGGAGGATACTCCTGCACCTGAACCCAAGGTCAAAACCTGCAAGGGGGTAGCCTTTCTCCAGATGGGCCTTGGATACTCTGTTATTTTTTCACGTGTTGATAGAGGGATAATAGTTGTAATTTTGGTGCATCCACTGTCTTGCAGGCTGCTTGGAATGGCTCTGTGAGTCATAACTGGGCCAACAGAATCACTAGATACAGAGACACCATAACAGAAGACTCTCCAACACTCATTAATGGAGCTCTCAACAGGCTAATTACTGATAACGGCACGGTAAATGAACAAACTAAATTCAATCAATTTTAGCTATGAACCTGTCTCCGACAAGCAACTTCAGCTGTGGCATCACTGGGTCAAATGGCATTTCTACTGTTTGCTAAGCAACCCCCCTTTTAATAACTGTCACTATGCCTGTCAAGATTTCCGTTATTGCACGGCACATGCACATTTTACAATGGGGCATTGCATTGGGGCAGATTTACCACTTGAAATGTATAGTTATTCTTTTTTAAACAATAGGCCCATTTTCTCTTAGAAAGAGGTTAGCAAAAGCGGGGTTCTTATTTCTGGCTGCCGAACATCAATTGTGCTGGCCAAAATGACAACTGTCTTTGACAGATTTTATCAGGTAGAGCTGCTGTCAAAAAAACAGTCTCCGGCTGACTTTTTAATGTTTCCAACTGACTGAAACTCTGTAAAGGGTTCTAAATATGGACTTGATGGCTGCATATATGATATTGTGCTAAAGAAAATAGGCTGAAGTTGCATGTCCCAGGCAAAAAGCCAGCAAACGTAATGCTATTATCAGTTAACAATGCTAAGGTTGCTTCCCCAAATCCAATAAAAGAGAAAGCTAGAACTGCTAAACTTACCCTAAACTGTGATAGCAGACCGGCTTCCACAGAGTGGGAAACTACCACAAAATGGATGTGCTAGTCATGACTAGGGCTAACTAATGTGACCCTAGTTAATGATGTGCTCCTTGGCCCTGGCAGTAACATTTAATACAGTATGCAGTAAGCTAGTTAGTCAGACATGCTAACAGTTATAGCTTAGAGTTAGAGTAGATAAAAACACTGTTAATCCATTTTTTTTTTTTTTTTTACTTTTGCTTTAACTTTTTTTATAGGGGGAAACATAATTTGGATTATTAATTACTAAGCTATGATTCGCCTATCACTGTTCGGGGGAGGGTTTTAGCAAACAGCCCATTGTGATCATTGCTGATATCTATGAAAAGAGTCGCCATTACAGACTTTACATGTACTTAATCAAAAAACATTACATCTTTTAAGTGACCCAGGTAGATCAACTATTAGAACAACCTGAATTAACAGTGACATTGTTTTGTTGCAGGACTTAGAAGATTGTCTATGTACATCTGTGTGCAGTAACCAGGTGGAGGCAGAAGTCATTGTTCACTCAGAGCTGTCAGACCCAGGGAGGGAGAAAGAGGAGGAGGGCACCACCAGGGGACCCTCATTATCAGAGGACAGATATTCCCTTTTGAGTCAGCCAAGCCCACCAGGAGAGGGGGACACTCTCAAAAAACTATCACTGGCCCAAAGTCCCTCGAGTCATCCCTTGATAAAGTTGGTGGCTAATCACAACGGGGAGCTGCAAGGCACGGCAGGCATAGAGCCACAGCCGGACATGGGGCTAACCAATGGCTTCCACTCCCCAAAGACTGTGCATTCTGTGCTGAGGTCAGAGCATCTGGAGAATGGGGACTCCAGACACTGCCATTTGGCACCTGGGAAGGCCATCTCTGCAGGGCTGTCCCCTGCCCCCTTTGTCAGCTCCGGCTTTGTCCACTCTACCTCAGCAGCACACGGTTATCTGTGCCCGTAGCCCCTGCATGGAGGGCATCGACCCTTACATACACATGCAGACATCAGACTGATTTTCTTTTCTGATTTCTTTCTTTCTTTACATACCCAGGAACAATCCATAGGGATTACTTTTATGCACCTCATTATTGGATTCTTTTCTCTTCCTTGCAAAGTTTTTATAGGTACTTTGAATCCATTGTTTCATACGTGCATCTATAAACAGTATACATATACAGTATATTTTTAATAGAGTACTGTATACAGTATATGTATGCATTCACTAGCATTGCAACCATATTTTCCTCTGTTTTTTTCCCCCTGTCTGTAGGAAAGAAAAGAAAGATTTAACTTAACCAAGCAGATGGAACTGGATTGAAGGAGGCTATTCCCACTGTTGCACATGGCTTTGTTCCACTCAGGAATGAGAAAGCTAGTACATATGCTCTGAGTGAACATCATGGATGGAAGGATTGGAAATGCAAGCTTGATGGGTCTCCCTGGGCTTTGTCATGTGGATGCTACTTTACTGTAGCACTGAGGAATAAGCCTTAAAGGTTATCTGCACACTCTGAGAGTGCAGAACACCTGTGTCTCTCTCCAGCCTCCTGCTGTCTCAGGGTCCATGGTATCTCACACAAATTCAAACGGTCTCCCATAAACACACATTTACACACATTTTTCCTGACTGGAGTGTGGGGGTCTCAGGTGCCTAATTATTGTAGGTGCGTTTATAACCTCTGTATATTTCTATAGATGATTCTATTGAATACAAGTACAAACACATGTCAAAATGAAAAAGAAAAAACACTCAAAATGTAAAAAGATATGGAGTATACAGATTTGGTACTAGGCATGGGCCGGTTACCGGTTTCAAGGTATACCGCGGTTTGAAAAAGTCATGGTTTTAAAACCACTAACATTTTCTGTCATATGTCTAAGGTATGAGCTGTTTTTAATGAGTCTTCAATGACAGAAAGTGCACTTTAGAAATCCCTCTCCCTGCCAGTGTGCAGTGTGTTTAAAAATAATATTATTTTTTTTACCCAGACATTTAAAAAATAAAACATTTTAAAGCTGTAATTGCAATACCGTGAAACCATGATATCTCATACCAGCCCATGCCTATTTGGTACACATGAAGTATTCTTTTCCAAAATGTCATATATCCATGTGGTGTGATTTTGTAAAACAGGGACACTCAGTTGAAAAGTCATATGGTGGATATCTCATTTTGGAATCAAAGTATTTACATGTTCATGTTGGTATTGGTTTAATTATGTTGCTGGGAGAACTAGAGAAGTTGTAACAACAACCCATTTGTAGACCACTTCGGCTCCCAGTTAGGGATGCACCAATATACTGTGCCATTAGTTGTCATTTAAAATTTCCCTATATATGAAACACTATGTTTTTAATTCAAGGGGAATTTGAACTTGATATATCTGATTCCAGTTGTATGAGAACATTTCCACAATGCTGTACTCTGCTACAGTACCAGAAATCATTATACATTTCTGTATTTATCAGACAGGTAAGAAGTTTGATTAGAAAAAATAAATGAATGTGCTCCAATTTTATTTACATTGACCCCAAACCATTCAACGTATTAGTATCAGATTCAACTTATTCAATCAGATTGCTTTCCATAATTGACTGAGATGTGAAGCAGAATGAGTCAGTATTGGTTTTGTCAGTGTAAACGGGGAACTGGTGCATCCCTACTACTTATGAACAACACTACCTCATTTCTTTTCATAACGGTTTCCAGTGTGGTTTTATTAGTTGTATGTAACTAGCACCTTTTCAAGAACTTTTTCTGAACTTGTCTAATTTTACAGTCTTTGGTATTAGCAGAAATAATCGTCCGACGCTGACTGTATGTTCTTGTTATGTCAAAGACATGTTTGGCGCTTTAGTGCATTGCAGCTTCTTCTCAGATCTCTGAAGATTGTACCACTCAGTATTTCATAATTGTTAAAACCCTACAGAAAACATCAACACCCAGTTTCTTTGATACGAAGCGGAAGCACCTGAAACTTAAGTCCAGTCATTTTCATCCAATTACAGTTTTGGACCTGAAGTTCCAGTCAAAATACCGCCAACTATGGACAAGGAAAGTACACTTGTGCCACTTGCAGGCATTTCGTGTTACTACTACATTTTCCCCCATTTTTTTTTACAGGTTTTGTTTAAAGGCCATTTTATGCTTCTGTGTCAAATCGACGGCGTACCCCCGCAGACCCCTCTGCATCTACGCCGGACCCTACACCGTAGCCTGACGTGCACCTCTCGAAAAATGTAACTACATGTCACAGCAACGCACATCGCTCGGCCGTGGATGGGTAGCGTTGCATTTCCCCCGACTCATTTCCTGGTTCTCCTTCTCCATAAACAACATGAAATCAAGGAGATGGTTAACTTTTCCTGCTAAAGATTTCCCACCGTGGTCAGAAAGCACAGGGGAGACACTTTGTTTCTCTCACTATGACTCTAGAGTCGGTACTCGCTCCGAAGCTAATCGCCGTCACTCTCTCACTGATCCCTCGCTCTATCACCCACTTCCCACACACACACACACACACACAGCACGGCTCGACGCACACACCAGCGCACAAGTATAAACATCAGGCCACTTACGTAAGCTACGCCGAAAGCTCTGCGTAGAGCCTCGCAGAACTGTAAAACAGGCTTAAGTGTGTCTGTGTTGGATGTTTTATGGAACACATTTGAAATAATACACATCTATTATTTAGCTAACAGGTAACACAGGATGTAAAACCACCAAAAAGTACTCACAAAGAAAACAGTGTACTATGAAAGAAAATTACTGTAAATACCTCGTCACACCAGCATTTTAAACAGCAATTCCATTTGAATTAATCGCTAATGTAGAGTTAACTTCAGTGAATAGCAAGCCGTCTTGACAGTGCTGATCTTTGAGGGGATGGAGAGTTCAAAATGGAGGATGCTATCGTAGATATCATTAACTGTTTTTCAGCATCCAGTTTTATTTAACCTCCTCTGTTGGTGTAAAAACTGTTCCACAAAAGAACAATGGTAAACATACAGCAATGAGACAGGAATCGATGGTACAAAAACGTCATCTAAATAACTGTGAACTTGTTGTCCTGTTAGCAACTGACCAAAAAAAAAAAAACTAGCTAACTGACTGTTAGCAGGCTTGTTAGCTCAGAGAGCGTTATTTTACCTCTTCAATAACTTTTTACTGAAGGAAATGGTGTGCAATGGTGAACAAAATGCCAGGGGGAAGGCAACAGAATGAGGGAAAGTAGAGAGAAGCTCAGGGGGATATTGTGACTGACTATCGCTAGCTCAGCGGCGCAAGCTAATTAGTTAACGGTTAGCTCACCAGCTATAGCAATTCACCAACTAGCCCTGCAAGTAGTCACTACGTCACCAAGCTTCTGGCCCCATTTATTTCACATGGACAGAGTGAATATCATTTTGTGGTGTGACCACCGCTTACTGTAACACTCATTGCCTGCAAGTGGCAAAACTGTTAAAGTTACAGCAGCTTTAACTTTTTTTTGCCTGTAGGAGCCGATAGTTGACTTGCCCTTTACTCATGAAAAATACTTTGTGAGTTAGTAACACGTTTGTTCCTAGAGGTGCTTCAACATCAAAGACTATTTTAAAAATGCTAACACCATACTATAACTCATTTCATTTGTGGTGGGAAGAAAGGACAAGAGTTACTCTAGTGTGATATCAACTGTAGATTAAGTTATGTCGTAAATCTGTGTAATTCTGTGATAATGGCAATTTTGTCAAGGTTGGAATCAGTTAATAATAATAATAATAATAATAATATCCACTTAAAAGATTAACAAAATTAAGCAGAGCATTGAGTCCAGCCCTGTTGTGCATGATGTCTCATCTTCTCTCAGGTGGCTTTCTTGTCATCCAGCAGGGAAAAGGAAGTGGATAAACTCCTTCTATATTGCCAATGTTTCTACCCATGTCCATTCAAGTGTCAAAATCTCACCAGCTAAACTCAATCATATCAGCAACAGAAATGTAAATGGTTCCTCGTGACATGTATGAAACACCCTGAATATGTTTCTCACCAACATAATGTGTTTTCTCTAAAACTTCTTTTGTTCTTCATTTTCCGAACAAAATGCATGGTTGGTACCTCAAGGATATATAATATTATTATTATTATTATTATTATTATTATTATTAATAATTATTATTTGTTTTAGCCTTGCCATATATGTACTTAACATCACAACAATTGTAACATGTTTTTGCTGCAGTAGCAGTCATATAGGGACAGAAGTGAATGTGTTCTTTGAGTGGGGTTTGCCACAACAGGATAATTCAGATTTGACCAACTGTCAGTTACAGAAATGTTTATTAAATACCTTATCAGACTTAAAACATGTATGGCACTCACTGTACTATGCTTTTTGGCAAACCACACATAAATGCTATAAGGAGCATTTAAACAGCAAGGCAGGAAGCTGCTGCACCACTCAACTCATCAATCTAAAGTGACAAGCATGTTTTACTTGTGGCCCCATTCCAATTAGTGATGCCAGAGCAGGATTCCATCAACTGTTAAAATGAAAACACCTGCTGTGAAATCATTAATTTGTGTAACAATTTAAATGTAGAGAAAGCAGTGCAGTTACAGCTTTCCACCCTGAGGTTCAATGACCATTTGCCCTTTATATGCAGTAAGCTAAATCAGCCCACCAAAACTACATGTGTATATTTTTGATCCAGGTTCTTTACTAATACTGTTCTATATTGATGCTGTTTCTCATCATCCTCAAAAGCCTGTATGTCCTGAGTCCAGAAAGAAGCATAAAATGAAACATAATCTCAAAAGCATTCCAGTTTGATACCTTAAACATACCTCTCTCAGTCCAGGTCAGCAATGATAATGAACCTTAAGAAGAGAAGTGCTAAAATCCCAGCATATGTTCCTGCTCTGCTCTGATAGATTTCATGTAGGCCTGGGTTCAGTTCTTCCATTCACCGTTTGCAGATACTGACGCCTAAGCTGCAGTTTTTGCAAAACTGCTTGGACAACAACCAAGTGGATGGAGGTCACTGAATCAGAGCCATTAGGATAGTGTTTCAAGTAAGTTGTCAGTTACTGTGACAAAAAATTAAATTGACCTTTCAAACATTTTATGTGAATTTTGAAATCTTCTGAGTATGAAGTTTGTGACGTTGTCCCTCACACAATATAGCCATTTTCAAAGGAAAATAATTCACAAGTTTTTATTTTGAATGTATATATCTCTAAGTGGATACAAAGCAACCATTGCTTTGCACATAGCAACGGTTCACCCTTCCAGTCTCTATTGTCACTGGAGACAGAGCGCAGTCATTTGGCAATCAAGTAGACTAACATAAAGTACAAATTATTTGCTGTGATGCTTTTCTGTCCAGTAAAAGATCAATTAAATCCACACACCACTGCACCAATTTGTTTAACGCACTTGGAAATTGATTTGTGCCAGTGAGTTGCAGTATTTGGATGTTATTCAGACAAAGAAAGACACTCACATCTGTAATGCAGGAGTTTTTATGATAATGTAGCTGTCCAAAATCCAACGTAGAATCTTAGTTGGAAATTGAAATGGTACAGTGTAGATGAATTTTAGTTACATACAGTATTTAAAATGAAGGGTTGTACAAATATTTCAAGTATTGATGCAGTAGTAGATCATTATGGTGTGTGGAGCCGACACATAGGGTCTGAAATGGGGATTAGAATAAAACCTGCCTCCAGCATAAAAGATGTATGCTCTCCTATAAGAGCTCTATTACCAGCTTTTAACCACTATCTTTATATACATTAACTTTCTTCCTTTTGTTTGTCTTTTTGTTGGCTAGAACAATCAGATTTGATGAGAAGAAAATGACTCATGCTCTTATTATGTAGAGATGATAATTACTTTGATAATTTGTTTATATCATCCTCTTTTGTAAGGGTTTTATTAAACAGTATACCTCATGTTGGTAACTTGTTGATTTGATTCTGATCAGTTTCTTGATAGTGCACATTTTGTAACGAGTAGAACATATATCTGTGAGCATCCTGTTGTTTTGTGAGCCAAGAGAGGACAGGATCAACTGTTTCATTTTACCTCAGTGAGAGTTTTTACTCATAACAGTGGCCTGGATGGTCCAGTCTAGTGGTGAAGGGGTAAACAATTTAGGGGAGAAGGGAAGTGGAAGTCATCTAAATTGACTTTTACATTGTTATTCTGCAATAGTAGTTGCTTATTAAATAGTTTAAAAGATGGGTTCACTCAAATGGTACTCATGCTTCAAACAAAAAGCAAAAATGAGTCTACTTCTGCTGAATAACAGCTTAACAGTCACTTTTTGGACGAACACCACTGTAACACAACCCAGGCGACTGAAGTACTAAGCAAGGAGAAGGGCTAAAGGGACATCCTCCCCAGGCAAGTCATACCTCTCAGTGCAGACAGCCATTTCAAAATAATTGTCTTTTTTCTTCTCAGGTGCCCCATCTTTGCATAAAATGGTAGAGGATCATGCCAGCATAGCCGACTCAGATACACATCATTTGTTGTCAAACAATGTCTCATTTTCTTCTTTTAGAAAGTAAATCAAGGAGTTATGCATAAATGATATTTTGTTTTGTACAAATATCTCAGTGTATTCCAGACTCTCTGGCTTTTCTCTGTACATTCTGGTGCTTTGGTGGTGAGCTGCTTGTGACAACTTGACAAGATGTCACATTGTTTAGCATTGTTTGTACATCTTCTTAGTTTTGTGTGTACCAGCTCAATCGTGCTTCTCAGAATGTGTGGTTATGTGCCACCAGCGACGTTCTGCAGCTACTCAGACACCTTTGTAATCATTGTGTACTGAACAAGACCTCATCCACGTCAAAAGATACTAAGCAAACTGTAGGAATCACTCAATAGATTAGCACTTATTCTTGGCCCATGAGCAACTTTGGACTTTCATCTTTACATTTCTAGAAGTGCAATTTTTTTAGTCTGTAAAATGACTGATGGATTACTCAGTGTTAGTCATGATTTGTGATAGAAACATTTCTTGTTCAGAGGTATCATCACAGGATAGGTACTTGTGGTTTGTAGAAATATTTCCACTGTGTTACCATCATGTGAAAATATCAAAACTCTCAAGATGTCTGTGGAAACTACTCTTCTGTAAATAAACATCAAAGAAAGAAAAAAAGTAAGGCTCAGTGTGATTTTTTTGTTGAGTTTTTCAAACTCTGATTTCTTCAGTCTAACTTGAATCTACCTTTCATTTTCCTTTCTATCACTGTATTTATCAGTCAATTTAATTCCCCATGTTTTTCTGGCATTTACGTTCCCAAAATTGCATTTACTGTAAGATGTCAGGGGACTTTGCTTCTTGTGTTATTTCTAGTCATATTCCAATCATTCTGACCTTTATGTAACCTGTCTCTTAGTTATGCTGTTATAGTTCTAGCCTGCCGGGGGACTTCCTTCCTTCCTTTGACACTCTGAGCTGCTCTCGCTTCTCTCTTTCCATTTGTTTCCATTTGTGTGCATCCTTGTCCCAGAAATGCTTGTTACTAACCTAGCTCTGGGGAGTTTAAGCTCCTCTTAAGTTTTTTTTCGCCCAGCATATTTCCTTGGATTAGGATGGCACCAAGATCTTGGTTGCAGCTGTCGCCGTGGTCCTGCTGCACTCCCTGCTACACCCTGCTACGCTCTGCGGTGCCCTGCTGCGTCCTGCTACATCCAGCTATGCTCTGGACGTAGCAGGACGTAGTGTAGTCACTGTTCCATTATCTTTATTGTAACTATTATTGCCACTGTTCATCACATCCCCAACCGGCACCATCAGACACCACCTACCAAGAGCCTGGGTCTGCTGAGGTTTCTTCCTAAAAGGGAGTTTTTCCTCGCCACTGTCACACTAAATGCTTGCTCTTGGGGGAATTACTAGAATTGTTGAGGCTTTGTAAATTATAGAGTGTGGTCTAGACCTACTCTATCTGTAAAGTGTCTCGAGATAACTCTTGTATGATTTGATATTATAAATTAAATTGAATTGAATTGAATATGTTATATCTGTAAGATACATTGTATTGTGCATTTGAATATAGTCATTTATCACTTAAAAGAATCAATAATTCTTTAAATTGCATACTATAAATGTATAGGAAGAGGAGAAACCACCCAGGGCTCAGGCTACAGTTAAAGAAATCCTGCATAGTAATAGCCGGTCTTCCAGCTTCTGTTTGGGCACACACATCAGCTGCGTAGCCTGACATGCCCTCAGTTGCTTTGTGCCCCACCCTTTTCACTCCAGCAAAGCCTCTGGGTAATAATCAGTCATACTTAAAGCTGTCATTCTTTTATGAACCACCGGGTGGCAGTGTAATCCTTCCCAATGATTCTTGGAAAGAAGCATAGTAACCTGATGCCACTCCCATTAGGAGAGATTGCTGCCTGAGTGTTGAGCTGACCTCATAGCTTCCTTGGCTGCAGGATTGTGTAAATGTATTGAATATTATATATTCATTCCTTCCTTGCTGCTATTCATTACCTGGAGCAAAAGTAAAAAATAATAGTGAAAAAAAGAATCTCTCCATCACACCAATTTCCCCGCAAGAAACTCAATCCTAATGTCATCAAAACCAAAAGGTGTGAGAAATATGTGCGCATGTGATTGTGTGTGCATGTGCATAATGGGGGTGGGTGGGTCTGAGTGTGTTTATGTGTGCACAGTGGAGGCAGACAGACTGACTGAAAAAAAAGACAGGAGAGGGAAGTGATGGAGATAAGAGGGTAAGATAGACAGAGCTAAGACAGGAGCTGTGAGGTGACATCACGTGGCAGAATCCCCAGAAGAGTTAGATAAAAGCTCCCGCTGAGCGACAGAGGGGTCGGGCTCACTATCTTCAGCCACTCATCACTGTTAATCAGAAGGCGAGGCTCCTCTGCAGAGGTCTGATAGGGCACACATATGCACAAACCCACACATGAACACACAATATCACACACAGGCATATACATAGAAAAATACAAACATGCATGCATGCATTGTTATACTTTACTGTAGTCGCCAATGCACCTGTCTGAATGTGTAATGTGTATTGTTAGTGTGTGTGTCCCAGCAGCGGTGGAGTGGTCTCTGGGCTAGTTCAGCATGCCTCATATTTCATCGCAAAGGCAGGCAAGTAGAGCACAGCAAGTCAGGTGAGGGCTGTACTCTGCCTATTGGGAAATAACTAGGAAGCTCTTGAATCAGCCCATTCATTCTGCCTCTTCCTGCTTCTGTTAATGTAGTAGTGTACTACTACAGTCTCCACCTTCAGTGTCAGCTCTTCTTGTTTCCCCGCTGAACTATCCGTGCTCTCTGACAGTTCAAAGTGTACAGTAGAAGACCCCTTGGGTTGGCAAGTATTTGCAAATCATTTTCTGTGTGCTGATAGAAACTGGGGGTTCTACTATCCAGTTAGTCACAGTACATAAAGAAAGACCAGGAGCAGAAATGCCACTAGCATTAGAATCAAATGTTGTCTTGTATTTTTATGCATTATCCATGCAATTTTACATCTTAAAACATCATCCTGACATTTCTACAACCATCGGCCCTGAATGGTAAAATCCATCTTGTCCTCTATGTAGGTTAAAACAAGGCTTATGTTCATTAGGTTTGAAATGTCACTGTTTATTTATCTTCAAATATTGGCTCGTTCAATTTCAACCTCTTACTCTAAAAGCATTATATTGACCGCATTCCATTTTCTTTGACTATTCCTGCTTTACATCCCCCATATAAAAGCTGCTAGTGTCATAGTGGGTGTAGGTGTATGGCATGTACTGATGACATTATGTGTACAGGTCTGCCGCATGACCTCAGCTGAATGTCATTCCATCTCTGCCGTCTTCCCTGCTGTTTAAAAAAAAAAATACAGAGAAAGTAAACCAGAAAGAAATATTAAAATAAATACCTATGAGTGTGTGTCCGTTGTAAAAATGTGCTTAGGGATACACCTGCTGTGTGTGTACTTTATATTTAAGCCATTTTTTTTCTCTTCATGTGAAAACTTAAATGGTATTCTGATAGATTTCACAACCACACACATGTAGTTGTCTACATGCATATCCCTGTTTCCGTCAGTATCTACATTCGTGTCTGCTGTCTTTCCCTGCATTCATTTGGCTATTCTCTGAAATTACTGTAAGAAGTAATGCTACTTACAGATGAGACATTTTCTCAATGTCAGCCCTACTGCGAGTTATAACCTGCCAATCAAATATTCCCCAAACCAAACAGAGACATCCTGAGAAGAAAGAGATGGAAGGAGGATAAGAAGGAAGATAAATGGATGAAGTCAGGCAGTGGGGGATTGAACGAGAGGATGGACGTGGGGAAAGTCATCTGCTTTATTTGGACTATACATATCTCTGAAATTATATTAAATCCTGTGTGCTTTACAATAAGCTTTAATATACCCTATAAAGTAGCAGTAAAAGGTGAGCCCACAGGGGCATGGCTTGCAGAGAAACCAGGGAGCTGTCAGTAATGGCTGTGGACTGTTTGCCCCAGCTCCTTCACTCCCCTGGGTTGTGTGTGCTGCTCTCCATTCAGTGTTGGCTGGCCACAATAGGACCCTAGAGGGTGAGCAGCTTTAAAACTCACTGTATACCAATTTTATATACTATAACCACGGGCAAAGTGTGACACTCTTATTTGAAGTGAAGAAATGGTGCATTCTTGACTCCCTTGACCAGACAATAGGAGGATTGAATGAAGGATGCAGGAGGTTTATACAGTTACAAATATTCAAGTTTTTTTTTATATTTCTTTTTTACTTCTAGCAGTCTTATCCTTCATTTTTCTCACCTACTTGCAGTCCAAAGCACACAGGTCCATGGCTGATAAGGGAATGCCTTGAATCTGGCGTTACATTGGGCCAACAGTGAGTTGATCCACCTATAGTTGTGAACCAACCATGGCAATGAAAACCTCCAGCTTTGGGCGATGCATGTGGATTAAAGCCTGCATGATGCCTGCCAGTGAGAGCCTGCTCAGAGTAAAGTGCTGGCTCGTGGCCATCAGTCATCCGACAAGGCTTTTACTTGCCCTTACATTATATCGGCTCTGACCTGATGTCAAAGATGCAGAAGCTCAAATCTCTGCATTCATTACACCAGACCTGGCAGAGTCATATAAACATGCAGGTCCTCTAAACTCAAGGGATACAATTCTACCAGTGTTTATGCCTGCTAGCAACACAATGTTATGCCTTTCTTATTGTTTTGCAGTCTGTCAACAGCAGTGACATCCAAGTTTATGTGGCTAATTCTGTGTGAAATATGTGACTGCATGAGAGTTTATGAGGTGGATGCAATGCACCCTCTTTGCATTTTTCCCCTGCTTTTGTTGTTGGCTTTGCTGTATTAATGCACAGGAAATACGACAGAATGCTATAGAAATAACTTGGGTTGTTTCATTGCCAATGACAAAGGGCAATGACAAAAAGTCAAAAAGCTATTTCTTGGACAAATAGTAGCATTAATGGGCATGTGTTGCATCCAGTGATAATAACCTCAATGCTAAATACTTACATTACATTTTGAGTGCACAAATTGAGCTTGTCTTCCATTACCAGTGAAACGTCTCCAGAGTTTGTCAACCTAATCTCATATGATGTTTCTAAATTGTGATAATACTGGCGGGTTTATACATTTTTAACACATCCATGTATGCAGTTTGGAGCAGCAAGCATTTCTGTCACACACATTATCCTCTCATCATGTGTTGAAAATTACGAAACAATTACCACATTCTAAACATAGATGTTGTGAGAAGAATGACTCATTCTTTATCGAGCTTTGTGTAGTACAAAGTAGTACTGACTGTGGCAGTGTTTGGTAGTGCAGCCTTGCTAGCTGGGCCTGATGCAGGATACTTATTTCCACATCAGTGAATGGTACAGGCTGAATCTCAGTGGGCTGAGTGACCCACTTTTCAGCTCTCCAAGTGTATGTAAGCGTTGCGCGCTGCAGCACACAGCACTTGGCCGTTATCTAGAGTCACTCACATGTCTCTGCCAGCTTCTCGTGGAAAAGGGCTGGGACAACAGCAAGGCATGCCAGCCATTAACGTCACATCCCAAAGAGCATCAAGAACATCAATAAAAAAACATTTGTTGTGTATATTGCATAAGCTTTAGTGTTACCATCACAGACCTGATTAAGAACCTTTGATATTGTTGTACACTTTGCTGAATTTGAAATTAAAGAAAAACGTCGAAGGTTGGCTCATTGGTCATCTAATGTTATTCTGCAATAGTTGGGCCACCACTGTCATCTACTGCAGTGGTTCCCAACCTTTTTTCCTTGGCGCCCCCCCCCTACTCATGTCTAAGAAAAGCTGAGCCCCCCCTCCGAAACCGAAGTTGAGGTAACTTTCCCTTACTTTCTTTTTTGATACAGAGGAGTTATCAGCACTTTCACGTTTCTCCGCCATGTTTCGTTCATAAAATAGTGATGCCGTGGCGGCAGGAAAAACGAGGATGATAGCAGCTAGCAGCTGACTGATGACAGCAAGGGACCCAGGTTATGAGGTCCCGGAGGTTTGGCCTACTAAGTAGCCTGCCTACAAGTTTAAGCGAGAACAAAAATATATAGTTTTTATACAGATTTTTGTATACATTATATATTCTAGTGTATTATCATAATTTCTTTAACATGTGCAATTTTTTTTTTTTTTTACCTCAACCTTAAACCAGATAAAGACTTGCGCCCCCCCTGTGATCTTTGCTGCCCCCCTTAGGGGTCCCTGGACCCCAGGTTGGGAACCACTGATCTACTGTATCTCCAGTAGAGAAGTGTGCTGATGCTAATCCATATCCTAGCGTATGCTAAATGTCCTACTAACTGTTTAGAAAGTGCTTTACAAAGTACAAAAAAAAACAAGGAACAGTTTGGGGTAACCGGCAGCAGTCAGGATATAAACAATTTGGGAACTGATAAAACACACATACAAAACTGGCAACCAGAAGGCTACAGCAGCAAAACAACATAGACCTAATAGCAACAGCAAGCTTCCCTGTATTTGTGTAAATGTTCACATTTTATTCAAGTCTTTCAAAAATGCTCACATGCCCATTTGTACTTTCCATCTGTTATAATCACTGTAATAATTTCTCCTGGCCATACTGACACTGAAATGATCCCTTAATGTGAGTCTAATGTGAGAGATCAGAGACAAAATCCACACTCTTCCTTCTGTTCAAAAATGCGTTCAGAATTTCAGCAGAAGCTAATATGAGTTTGACAAATCAACTTGTATTGCTATCCAATGAAGCTCAACAAGGAAACACTGTCCAGGACAACCTGATTTGGTAGAAAAAAGTCTAACTTTAGAAGATACCCACCTGATTTGTTAATCTTTGCAGTAGCTTTTAGAATAACTCTGGACAGCTAGCTAGACTATCTGTTTAATTTGAGTTTTCTGTTGCACGACTAAAACAACTTTTGAACGTACACAGTTCCCCCAAAACAAGTTCCTTCCAAAGCCATTTTGCAGCAGCACCGAGGCTCCGTGCGGCACTTAGCCCCGCCCATGAGGATTGTGATTGGTTTAAAGAAATGCCAATAAACCAGAGCACTTTTTCTCCCATCCCGGTATGCTGTGCAGACTAGCCAGACCCTCCCTGGGTTCCCGTACCCACCCTGCCAACATGTTATGAGACTTAAGTGGAAATCAATAAATAAATAAAAATGCTGTCGTACTTCTATTGATAATTTACGCAGGTACTTTGATATTCTTTATCATACTAACGATATTAGATTTGACAGAGTTTAATGGGAATACCTTAAGTCTATTCTCAGAAGATTTCATTTTGGCCTTAAGTTCTGTCATTGGATACATATTCTTTACAGTGCCCCTATAGCGGTGGTTAAAACTAATGCCAACTACTCTAAACCCTTTGTACTTTCAAGAGGCACAAGACAGGGTTGCCCACTGTCACCTGCATTGTTCGCTATTGTTATCAAACCTTTAGCTGCATCAATTAGAGCTCATGATCATATCAATGGTGTGGAAATTGGGATGGAGGAGCACCTCATATCTTTGTATGCAGACGATATTTTGTTGTATATTCACAACCCAGTGAATTCAATTCCATTTTTGTTATCTTTGTGTGAAACCTTTGGAAAGTTATCAGGCTACAAAGTTAACTGGGATAAAACTGAGATAATGCCAATTTCCAATTTTGATTGTACTTTACTCAACAATCAATTCAATTGGAATTGGTCTAAACATTTTATCAAATACTTGGGTTCATCCCTAGAAGAATGGAATGGAAGATACATTTAGTTTGAATTACCTTCCAGTAATTAATAAAGTATCAGAGGAGTTAAAAATAATTGGCCAACTACCCATTTCACTTATGGGGAGAGTAAATATAGTTAAAATGTCTGTTTTGCCTACATTTTTATATTTATTTCAAAATCTCCTGATTACTCCACCACAACATTTTTTTTTAAAAGATTACAAAGTCTTATCTCTTCCTTTATTTGGAATAACAAATCCCCACGTGTCCAGGTGTCTGTTTTGCACTTACCATATGACTCTGGTGGCCTGAAACTTCCCAATTTTTATTATTATTTTTTGTCATCTCAGCTCAAACAGATACAATCATGTGTTTTAGATACAACATGGAAAAGAATAGAATCCTTGCACATTGGTCCATATAACTTGGAACATTTACCATACATTGATCTTAAAGAAGTGGTTAAAATCACTAGAAATCCTGTTATACTGAATAGCCTCCATATTTGGAAATGGTCTCATAAATTGTTAGGATATAAAAATACTCTCTCCCCTTTTTTCCCCAATTTGGAGAAATCCAGGTATTTCTTGTTGTGGGTGATGATACTTTTAAACTTTGATATGATAAAGGTATAAGAGAAATTTGACATTTGTTTGAAAGGGGGATTTTTCTTTCATTTATTGAGCTTCAGCAAAAATATGGAGTTCCTTTGTCCCATTTCTTTACATATTTTCAAATAAGGTATGTAGTCAACTTGAGCACGGTTCTTTGCCAGAACCTGAACCATCAAAAATTGATTTTATAATGAACAATACGGAGAGAAATAAGGATAAACCTATCTCAAAGATTTATAGTGTTCTTATTACAAGCTCAAGGGTAACTACAGACTATTTAAGACAAAAGTGGGAACAAGATCTTCATATGGAAATACAGCAAGAAGATTGGTCTTTTATTTGCAGGAAAGTACATAAATGCTCTTATAATTTAAGGCATAAATTAGCACTATTTAAGATAATGCACAGGGTCTATTATACCCCAGAGGAATTAAATAAAATGAACAGTTAGATATCATTCCTCTGCTGGCGTTGTAAGAAATAAAAAGGTACTTTTTTTCATATGCTTTGGTCATGTAAACAACTTTCATTATTTTGGAAATTTGTTACCAAGTTGATATCTCAGTGTTTAAATGTATCTGTTCCCCTTTCACCTCGTTTATGTCTTTTGGGAACTAATATGTCTGACAAGTGGAATAAATATGAAAGTATGTACATAGATCTTGCTTTGATGGCAGCTAGGAAATGCATAGCTTTAAAATGGAAGGCTTTCAAACCCCCAGCAATAGTCCACTGGTGGAATGAACTCTCAAGCTACTTTGTTTTGGACAGAATTTATTATAATAGTAAAGACAGAACCTCAGACTTTTTGAAGATATGCAGTCTCATAGAGAATTTGATTTTATAAATTTTTACATGGACTACAGGGATTACGACAAAAGTGTTATCTGATTGCATTTATTATGTTGTTTGATTTGTAGGTTTTGTGTCTTTATTTAGTTTGTTTTATTTTAATATGTTTGTTTATGTTTATGGCATTTATTGTCTGTTGTGTCCTAGTGTGAAGGATCTGAAATATGAATAATTAGATGTATGTTTGAAATATCTTTACATTGTTTATGCCAAATAAAATAAAAAATACCGCCCACCAGGTCCTCTGGGAGAGTTTTTGGAAGAGCTGGATGTCCTTTCAAACATCCCTGAAACTGGCCCTCCTTCTGGGCGACTTCAACATCCAGACAGAGAAGTCAGCTGCCTTTTTACACCTTCTCTCTTCTTTTGCCCTCTCACTCTCTCCTTCACCACCCACTCACAAAGCTGGCAACCACCTAGATCTCATATTCACCAGAAACTGCTCTACATCCATCCTCACTGTTACACCACTCCATACCTCAGACCATTTCTTCATCCCTTACTCTCTCCCACTCTCCCAAGCTCACAACCATATCTCAAGAGACACTATACCTGGCCGCCGTAACATCCGTTCACTCTCTCCTTCTTCTCTGGCATCATGTACTTTATCAACCCTCCCTCCATCTGACGCTTTCTTACTCATGCCTCCCAACGCTGCCACAGACACTCTCCTCTCTACTCTATCCTCCTCTCTTGACTCTCTCTGCCCTCTTACTTCACGGCAGGCTCGCAAGTCCTCCCCAGCTTCGTGGTTATCTGACTCAGTGCATGCTGAAAGATCAATTATACGGTCAGCGGAAAGGAAATGGCGGAAATCTAAACACCCAGATTATCTGCTTACCTATCAGTCTCTCCTTTTCTCCTTCACTGCCTCTATTTCTGCAGCAAAAAGCGCCTTTTATCAAACCAAAATTGAATCCTCTTTCTCCAACCCCAAAAAGCTTTTTTTCCATCTTCTCTAACCTCCTAGATCCCCCCAGTCCACTTCCTCCCTCCTACCAACCCACTTTGTCAACTACTTTGTAAAAAAGATTGATGACATATGCTCTTCATTCTCCACCACACTTCCTGAAATTATCTTTCCATCCATCACATCCAGTATTCTTTCCTCCTTCACCCCTCTCTCTCCAAATCAAATTCTTACTTTGATTACCTCTGCCCACCCAACCACCTGCCCCCTTGATCCTATCCCTTCTCACCTTCTCCAGTCTATTGCTCCTGACCCTCTTCCTTTCCTCACCCATCTCATCAACATCTCCTTGTCAACTGGCTGTTTCCCTACGCCCTCAAAGAGGCAAGAGTGACCCCACTACTCAAAAAACCAACACTCGACTCCTCTGAGGTAAATAACTACAAACCTATCTCCCTTCTTCCATTTCTATCTAAAACTCTTGAGCGTGCCATTTATAATCAACTCTCTACCAATCTCCACCAGAACAACCTTCTTGATCCCCACCAGTCTGGCTTCAAGGCTGGCCACTCAACATAAACTGCCCTCCTTGCTGTCACTGAGCAGCTTCACATCGCTAGAACAACCTCTCTCTCTTCCGTCGTCATCCTTCTGGACCTTTCTGCTGCCTTTGACACAGTGAACCACCAGATCCTCATTTCGACACTCCAGGATATGGGTGTTTCAGGCTCTGCACTCTTATTGCTCACATCTTACCTGACAGACCGAACCTACCGGATAACTTGGAGAGGATCTACCAAAGAACCTTGCCCACTCAAAACAGGGGTTCCTCAGGGATCAGTCCTGGGTCACCTCCTCTTTTCTCTGTACACCAACTCTCTCGGGTCTGTCATTCATTCGCATGGCTTTTCTTACCACAGCTACGCAGATGACACCCAACTAATTCTCTCCTTTCCGGAGTCTGAAACTCAAGTAGCTGCACGTATCTCGGCCTGCCTGACTGACATTTCTTCTTGGATGTCCACACACCATCTGATGCTCAACCTCGACAAGACTGAGCTCCTTTTCAGTTTAAGTGTCAAATGTTTTCATTCAAATTTGGAAACATTCCAAGAAAAGAAAGTGACAAAAGAGAATTTAGAACACAATGTTAAACATTCTATTACAAAGTGGCTTTGTGATGTCATAGAATGTTGAACAGACAGAAGGGGGTTTACTTAGTAGATGTCCGTTCAGACCACACAGTCATTACTTTGCAGTAGTAAAGAGTACTTTCGAAAAGACCTAAAGATGAATATCCAAAGTTTGTGTCCGTATGGAATGAAGAGCATAATGGAGTGTATTTCCAGGGCGACACTTCTCTCACAACCTACCGACATCCCCGGCTTTTTACTGCAGTATTTGTCAGAGCTGATCAGTTTTAGAGAATCGTTCCCTGAAGATGATCCTAAGATTGTTACCTTCTGCTACCAAGAGATGTGGGGTAAGCTACTGTTTAAATATATGAAATATTCTATTTTTGTAATGGTTTGTGATGTCCTAATCTGATAAAGGCCTTTGCAGTAGATCAGTCAAGTAATGCTAGTTTGAGGCAGTAGTGTAGTCTAATGTGTTGTAGTGGGTATACTGTACCACATATATTTAAAGGATATAGGCCTTTTTTTTTGGGGGGGGGGGGCATATCAAAGTGTGGGGTCTGGGTGTCCTGCCCCAGGCTTATTTCAAGCATCAAAGATTTAATTTCCTGCATTCTGATACACTTTTATGCACCATTTTATGGTGGGAATACCTTTACTTATCCTTTGAGAAGGAAAACACAGATGACATTCAAAATATATAAAAAATAGAATGAAATATAAAGCAGTAAGGGGGCTTTCACATCAGGAACCTAAGCCTGGATCACAAAAGTTGACCCCAAAGCAACGAGGACAAGTCTCTCTGCATGTTCTGCAGTGTTAGTTTAGTTTGCTGTCACATTACTCAACCCCATATTTGTGAATACAAATATCTGAAGTGAAGGTTCTGTCACAAAACTATTTTGTTGCATATCTTTGCACATTTTTAAGTGGGTATATGGAAATCCTGGAGATTTCTTAGTGGGTATACTGCGTATACCTGCGTATCACGTAGACTACACCACTGGTGTGAGGTTTCTCAGATTTATACAGACAGCCAACCAACACAGTTGCTGTAAAGGACTGCATATTATTTGTTCAGTGTTGTGTAACTGATGTGTCGGCCAGTTTGGAATCGGGTATGAAAATGCACTAAAGATTTAGTATGCATTTTATAGTGAACATCAAAACAACATTAAACAGTTTTAGGTAGAATATGTCACTCTGTCCCTTACTAAACACGTATCACCCAGAAGAGAACTTCTCAAATTCCAGTAAAACCCACTCCATTGTCCAACATCAAAAATGTTTTAACAATTTTAATACAGGGCTAGTTTTGTCTAAATTTTGGCACACACTCAAAGAATTTTGATCAGGAATTAAGGCAAAATTGGGACATCACTAAAATAAAAATAAAATAAGTGTGATCACCACTCAGACATGATTTGAAAAATATGCAGTATGTACTAATCTTGTGTTTTTGTAAATGGCCTATTCCAGAGAATAAGTTCCTGAAAACAACAGTGAATCCAATCACCACCACCAAGACGTCACCAGAAGTTCCATCTCAGACTGAGCTAAAGGAGGCCCTGAAGACACTCTACTCAGATTTGGTGTCTTCTGGTGAACAAAAAAAGTTGAACCCATTAGGAAAAGACAAATATCCCTCTGCAACTCCCACATTCGTAAAACCAGCACCACCTCACTGTGTTGGAAGAAAGGTTGGAAAGAATGTAGCACCACCTGTCCTTGTTGTTAAGGGAGAAGAGAAGCCTGCACCACCTCCCTGTGTTGAAAGAAAGTTTGGGAAGAATGTAGCACCACCTGTCCTTGTTAAAGGAGAAGAGAAGCCTGCACCACCTCCCTGTGTTGAAAGAAAGTTTGGGAAGAATGTAGCACCACCTGTCCTTGTTAAAGGAGAAGAGAAGCCTGTACCACCTCCCTGTGTTGAAAGAAAGTTTTGGAAGAATGTAGCACCACCTGTCCTTGTTAAAGGAGAAGAGAAGCCTGTACCACCTCCCTGTGTTGAAAGAAAGTTTGGGAAGAATGTTGCCCCACCTGTCCTTGTTGTTAAGGGAGAAGATAATCCTGCACCACTTCCCTGTGTTGAAAGAAAGTTTGGGAAGAAAGTAGCACCACCTGTCCTTGTTGTTAAGGGAGAAGAGAAGCCTGCACCACCTCCCTGTGTTGAAAGAAAGTTTGGGAAGAATGTAGCACCACCTGTCCTTGTTGTTAAGGGAGAAGATAATCCTGCACCACTTCCCTGTGTTGAAAGAAAGTTTGGGAAGAAAGTAGCACCACCTGTCCTTGTTGTTAAGGGAGAAGAGAAGCCTGCACCACCTCCCTGTGTTAAAAGAAAGTTTGGGAAGAATGTAGCACCACCTGTCCTTGTTGTAAAGGGAGAAGAGAAGCCTGCACCACCTCCCTGTGTTAAAAGAAAGTTTGGGAAGAATGTAGCACCCCCTGTCCTTGTTGTTAAGGGAGAAGAGAAGCCTGCACCACCTCCCTGTGTTAAAAGAAAGTTTGGGAAGAATGTAGCACCCCCTGTCCTTGTTGTTAAGGGAGAAGAGAAGCCTGCACCACCTCCCCGCAATATCAACATGAAAACACGTAGAGTGTCCATATCTAGAGTTCCTAGTCCACCGCAGAGTGAAGCAACCACTGATGATATCATGAAGACGCCAGGAACACTAGAACTCAAAACAATTCATAAAAAATCACCTACGCCTAAAGCTTCAACATCCAGTGCCACCAGTGACCCCTCCAAACTTCCCAATATCCCAATATCAAAACTGACACAAAGTCTTGTTATTCCATCGAAGAAAACCATAGGTTCCCTCTCACTTGAGAACAGGGAGGTGGTGCCAGAACGTAGAGCACTGGGGCCATTAAAACGAGCACCAAAACTTGAAGCAGGCAGAGTACCAAACACAGAGAGAGCCAAGATAAGACCTACAACACCAAAGTTCCAGCAGCCAGAGGAGTGGAATCTGTCAAACAGATTACCAGAGAAGAAGAGGATTCTGTGGACAAACAGAGAGAAAGTAAAGCCAGTAGCGGAGCGGAAAGTTCAGGGTGCAGCCTTCACTAGACTAGCTTCTGTAGTAGTGAGCACAAACAAATGTAATCTGGCACCTACCCACACTTGCCCTCATTTAGCTCCTGCTTGCATCATAAGATACAAGCGTATGCAGATAAGAGCCTTACCTTTCGGCCACAATAGTCCTCATTAAATTCACATCACTATGGATTATAATTAAGACTACTACATAGGGATGTTAATAATTAACCATTTAACCGTTAACCAACAATAAGCATTTGGATCAATATTTGGTACAAAAATAATAATTATTAAAAGTAATTTAAAGAATTATTTTCCTTTGCATGGTAAAAGAAAAATAGGCTATGCATCCTATTTCTGCCAGTTTACTTGCTAGTGCAAACTGTGATGTGTCAACGACAATGCATGTAACATTGGGGCTGCACGACTAGTAGGCTACAAGTCTGCAGTTGTGCGTGGACGCTGAACACGGAAAGTATATCTGAGGGCGTTTTCACACCTGTAGTTCGTTTGCTTTGGTCCGAATCAGTTGGTGAGTTAGTAAACTTGGAGCAATTTGCCCTCGGTCGGTTTGGTTTGGTTTGGTTTCACTCCTGAGGCCTGTACTACGAAGCGAGATTTGGCGTTAACGAGCTAACTTCAGGTTCAACCCAGGGTTTTCTGTACTACGAAGGTGGATTAGTTGTTATCGGGTTCAATCGCCGTGGTAACTTATCCTGAACACCTAACCTGGTCGGGAGCAGGTTATGTTGGAGATTAGAGATCAACCGGTGTACTGACCAATCAATACTCGACTGATAACGGCGTCACCGTTCTTAGAAGATCAGCTGGAGCTTGGTGGGCGGAGAGAGGTGCGCTCAGAAAAGTTAAAACATTTAGAGACCGACAACCCTGTTAACATTCCCTGATGGGTATATTTATGAAAGATATAGATTTGAAGCGGAGGGAATTACATACAGGCTATTTGTCGGCTTCTTCAGCATTGTGTTGCCAATACGCACATCGGTTAGAATTGTGTTTTGATATTTTTTTATTTTCTCTCACAGCTTACCACTGCTGGGGTTGCAACTGAAATAAAAGGCTAAAGCAATGACAGTTCATGGAAAGCAAAAGTGTAATTATGGTCAGATCTTGTGCTTGACTGATGGGAAAGTGACTAGTCTAATGTAGGCTATTATAGTGGGTGTACTGTACTGTATATTGGCCAGAATCTGCCTTTGGGGAGGAGGGGGGCATATCATAGTGGGGGGGTCTGGGTGTCCTCCCCCAGGGAAGTTTTAAGCATCAACGACTTCATTTCCTGCATTCCGATACACTTTTATGCAAAAAAAAAAAACATAGGCTACCTTAGAAAAAGCACGGATAACAATTCAAAATCTATCAAAAATATAATCGAAAGTATGTTACGTGTCATTGGGCATTTTTAAGTGGGTATATAGACATCCTGGAGCTATCACGTAGACTACACCACTGGAAGTGATATTGATAGGATAAGCGTTGTGATTTACGCAAAACAGCGTCGGCTTTTTATGCCAGCTTTCCTTCCTGCATTTTGCCTGTAAAACCGTGTCTGTGTTCTTCATATTTATGTAGAATTATAGTTTGCTCTTCTTATGTAAAATATGCGGCTCTGGTAGATGTTTTCGATTGGTCATGCTGCGCAAACACCGCCTCTTTTATGTGAACGTGCGCGCCGCTGGATTGGGAAGCCCTGGGTTGATTGAACTAGTTGTTAACCAGCGTCGTGATACAGGTTATGCGGGACCGCGGTTGTTAGGTTTGGTGAAGCCGGATAACTGAAAGAAATCCAGGACACGTTGATCTTGATTCGTAGTACAGGCCTCTGGTCTAGTGGTCAAACCAGCTCATTTCATAAAAATGATCAGACATTCTTTCGCAAGAGACGTTACTACATCTGCTCTGGTCACCGAGACTTCGCTCTGCTCTGCCGGCGTCTGTCTCCAATTTTAGCGGCAGCTGGTTTGACCACAGAGATGCGAGTGACGGACAGCAAGCTTGACTGCAGTCTATTTCTGTGATAGAAACACTACAAGCTGCTACAGTTTGCTGCTCTGCTGCATCGCAGATTGCTAAACACACCTGACTACAGGAGACATTAGCTTAGACTTGCGGAGTACATATAGTTGGTGCGGCTATCACCACACAAACGAACCGCTCCAGAGTTCGATTGAAAGCGTACCGAGACCACCTCTTCAAGCAGGTCTCGGTACGCTTGTTTGGTCCGCTTTTGGTGCGCACCAGAGTTCGATTGTCGCGTTCTCACCTGCCCAAATGACAAATTTGAAAAAAAAACTAGTTTGAAACTTTGTGTGAAAACGCCCTGAGCCTCCCAGGTGAACTAGGACTCAGTTGCCTGCTTGTTGGTTAACGGTTTATAATGAGATCGGTCAATGAGAGTCTAAATTAGCATCCATACAATAATAGCAGTGACCTCAAAGTGATTTTGAGATGCTTAAAGAAATTGGCCCTTAACTAATGTTTGTCATGGAGCCCACCAGGTACCCATTATCCTTGGAAGGGGGTTCCCTCTTGCTTGGTCCTTCTCAAGGTTTCTTCCTTCTTCACCTGTTAAAAGGTTTGGAGGGAGTTTTTCCTTGCCCGCTTGAAGGGGGCGGGAGCCTTAACACGTGGGCTTTGTGTCACTCTTGAAAATAGTTAAATTAGTCCTGGCAGTCTCTTGCAATTGCTGTACGAAAATAAATAAAATGAAAAAAAAACAAAAAAATCTATGATATGTGACATTTTATTCATACTAAAGAAATTGTCAAAATAGTCACAGAAACTTTTTCTTAAAATTTAAGGAAAAAACAAGGTCATTCAGTTGGGAAATTGTCTTTCATTTTGAAATTATCAAATGTTAAAAAGCAACACTGCAGTTCACTCAAACATTTTGAATCATACCAACCCTATTATAAATAATCCCTATTGACTATTGGTATTTATTTCCAAATTGTATTTACATCATATTTACACTAAGAAGAGACATTAGAATATCGGTTTTAACTTCAAACCTCTATCAAGACAGTAGTCTTCAGACAAATCTTTTCAGCTAATCAAAATCTAAAACAGGCGACCAAGTCTGATAAACAAACAAGAGAGGGAAAAGTCACTGCATTCTGTGTCATGGCTGACTGCAGATTCATTTTGTAGTTTTGAGGTTTATTATACTGAGATACATACCTGCAAGTTAAAGGATTTCCAATTTCTCTTGATACTTTTAAAGCCTCTACACACCCATGATCCATGCATACATGTGTTTTCACTTATGTCGCCTGATTAGACCTCTTCTCAGGACTGCGTGGGCGTGCACAAACTAGGTTTGATTGACAGCTCCCTCACATTCACCTTGTTATCATTCTTTTTGGCCCATTGCTTTTTGTGACATTGTAAAATTCCCAGCATAGCTCCATCCAACTTCAACCTGACTAGGTGTAATCAGCCAGTGTGAGTGTGCAGGGCATTTATATAATGAGATGGATGTGTCTTCATTGGTTAATCATTGAGTGCAACATGCACCTGACAGCGTTAGACAGGTAATAGTAATCCACCAATCGATCTAGTGAAAGTCCTAAAATGTAAACAGCAAATTTCCTTAACATTTTATATTGATTTTTATATGTTTTTGTTATACATTTACACAATAATATACATATGTGGTCTTGAAATGAAAAGTCAAACTGTACACCTAAATGGAAACTCTTAAAAAAAACTGCATTGTTGCTGTCATTGGAACACAAGTGAGTAATGGAGTACCATGTGCAGCTTTTACCAATTTTACAATAAATCGAGGAAAAATGAGCCGAGGAGTACTACTGAATATAGATAATAGAAAAAAAAAATTTCAAATTCAATACTTATAGAGGATAGACTCCATAATTTATTCAAAAAAACATTAGAGAAGCACACCCAAAAAATATCATATGGCTCATCATAACATTGCCTCGTTGCCTGCAGCCATGATACTAATAAATGGGAAAGAGTGGGCCAAATAAAAGCTATAGATTACACCTGTGTGTGATCTGTCTACGGTGGACAGCTGCACATCCTACTGTCTCAGGGGTGTGCATTTGGTCTGGGTCTCCATACACAGACACACACAAATGTGTAAATACAATACAAGAAATAGAAAGAGTAACATGTTGGACTAGTAAAAGCACTGTGTACTCTGGTATGTCCTATTGCCTCTACACTGCACTGCAGTCTTTTTTGCTGCAAACTCAACCTTTTGAGAGATGCTGCCTAATATGACACAGCAAGAAGGACAGTAGTACAACAGCGACAAGGACCTCCCTGCATCATCCAAAAAGCAAGTTTATACACTTATAGTTGGCAGTCCATTTGCCCTTTCTCAAATTACAGCAGATTGTCCAATTACACAGTAAACTTTACATTTACATGTGAGTCTGTTCAAGCTCCAAGGGTTTCACACAAAGCTGTCATGAAAATTGTTCAGGTCTGAGCAATGTATGCATGGCTTGTTTATTGCTGGGCTGATTTACGCTTGATGCCTGTGAGGTGCTTTTAGGGCCACGTGCCTTTAACATATGTTATGGAATTGCAGTGTTATCTGTCCTATTATTATTATTGCCGTATCATTCACACATGGGAATAAAGTGTGGGGATAGTGGTAGGAGTAATGGAGGAGGCGAATCTCATTACTTTGCAACCTCTGTGTGTCATTGCATCAGTCATTAGGGGTAATGGCAGACATGACTGGTATAGAAAAACAAATCATGGTTTGCCTGTTTTGATGTATGAGATGCAAAACACTGCTGTGAAAACAGCTCCTTATTGTGATCTGCAGTGTGCATTTGTAATCTGGTTTACACTGCTAATGCAAAAAAAACTGTCTGGGTTGAGGATGATGTATCCTTGCTGACTAAAGGCCTATCACTCATCGACAGGGTCCGTCTGGAGCCACCACCTCGTGATGTTTACACCAAAGGCGTTTAACATGGGAGTCATAAGATGATTTTCATTCATCACTCTTTCATTCTTCTCTAAGCTTGACAAGTATTTTAGTTCTGCGTAGTAATTTCAACAGTAGACCTTAAGCAATATTATCATGCTTGATAGACAGACAGACAGACCAAGAGATGTACTATACTGTTTGGTTCTGCCAAAAAAAAAAAAAAACTTTTACATGTCGAAAATCATTCAAGTGGAGGCATGTGGAATTCAGAGCTCTGAGAATAATATGATGCTTTGCACCTTCCCTTTGCACTTGCCTGAAATGCTGGTACATTGTGTGGAAAGATACAGGAAACAAGAGGCAGAGGTTAATTACATATTTGATATGCATTGTCTGTTCTGCATTATTTTTGCATCTCTCCGATGGATTTTAGATTTAAAAGATCTTGGGAAACCTTCAGAAGAGTCTGCATATGTTCGTCTTCGGAGGTCACTTCAATTTAATTGTTTCACTTCTAATTCAGAAGGAGCTAACAGACTGTTTGCTATTAAGTCTAACCTTAGAGCATCTGCAAAACAATTCAAACAAAAGATTAAACACAGAGGCTAGGTTATTTAAATCATAATTCTGGGCAGGGGCTAGCTTTCATCTGCTGGCAATCTCACTAAGGCTTGATGCAGGAATGGCCTGGGCTTGACCCTCATTTTCAGTTTGTTTTGTAAAACTAAGGTTTGGCACCCGTCCAGCACCCTAGAGAAATGTCCTGCACCTTGTTATCAACAAATCTTTCAGGGAGGCAGTGTCAGCCATCCTCTAGATGTCTATTCCAGTTTACTATGTAGAAAGACACAGCTATTTGGCATACACTGCATCAGGAACATTCAGCTCAGATGTGTTTCTAGCACTGGAAAACAACATACTTCTTTCCTTTTTTCTTCCTATTTTAGCATAAATGGTGGTGCATTAAACATCCCATTTGAAAGAACTAACACTGGTTGCTATACTGGATGAATGGCATTCTGTGTGTTTACTTTAAGTAATTGTAAGAGAACATTGAAAGTTTACGGTTTAGTTGAAGGTTCAACTATACAGTCTATAGCTCAAAATGTGCTCCATGGTGTGTTGATGACCATTTAGAACCCTGTTGTATGTACATAAATCACTGCCTCTGCTGGTTTTCACTGCAGATGTATGGGTTTCACCTCTGACATACCCACTGAACAAGAGCAAGCATATCTCAAAAGGCTGCTGCAAAACATCGCACACCATTGAGAGGAAACATCACTTAACCAGAAACTGTTGCAAACCACTGAAAGCACCATGAGTAATGTGTCAGTGGTAGACACTGCAAGCTGTCAATCATAGAATTGTTTATTAAATTGACTTTCAAATAATATAATGTCTGAACCTTTTTACTGCCCTGTGCGCCATTCCTGCTTATCTAGCAGGGGAAACAAATTCATATAAAGCATTTGCAAACACTATTTGACTTGGGTCAGCACAATAAGGATACAATGACTTATTGAAAGGCTCTATTTATTTTACAAGCATCCCATCTCAGACTGATTTTTCAGGCAAGGACATTAACAGAGTATCATTGTCCTAAAGAGAAGGCCTCGAGACACTCCCAGCCAAACAGATGACTTGTGCCACGAGGCCACGAGGACACTAGCTCAGCCCGAGTGTGCTCGGCTGATTTATGATTTCACCACTCTGCCGGAGCTGATATGATTATGCAGGCAGCTCCCTGGGCCCCAAGCAGCACCATAAAGGTTATTAGAGGTGCTACACCACTCCACACCCAGCCATATGGAGAGACCGTGGACAGATGAGTTTTTAACTGCCGCATCGTGGATCCAGGCCCTCAAAGGGGTATGGGATCACTTCTATGCAGCCGGTCAGCAGAATTAAATACCGCACCATCACTTTCACCTCCTCTTATACAAGTTTCTAATCTCAGGCCGAGCTTGGCTATCAGCCTATCTATGTGGTTCCCACGACGACCTGATTAGGTCTTGCCAAAGGACTGTGTGCAGGGCCTCTGGGGAGAGAAGGAAATCAATATAGGATTGACTCCCTGCTTCGCGCTGATTCTCTCAGGCTGGGTCATGTAAAGTTATTTTCTTTGCCATGCTTGTGTTTATTGGGACAGCCTGCACCGATATCCCCCGGCTTAAGAGAGATCACCAAAGATACTCTCAATGGCTTGTTAAAAGAAACTTCATTTGGAAGACAAATGACAAGATGCTAAAAGGCAATGAATCTTTATCTGAACAACCACTGTGCCCTGTCCTGAACTATTTGGTGAACATAACATGCAATCACATCTGAGCACAGATTGGACCAACACTTGGACTAAGACTGTTGGTTTTGCTCTTGCTTTAACCTAATTTTAAATCAATAACCACTGCCATTATTTGTATATTATCTCTTTTAGTATTTATGTCTCTATGTAAAAAAAAAAAAAAAAGTTAGAACAATTTAGCAACAAAATGAATGTTCTGTAATTATACTGAATTTGCCCTCTCTGTCAAATCACCGGCTCACTCACCTTTACAGTGTATCTTCAAATATAAGGGCATTATGGGCAGGCTCCCATGTTACATATCCAAATTTCTTTCTTTTACACAGAGTACTTATGGTTTATGGTCCCAGAACACTATTTCATTGAATGTACCTCAAGCCCGGACAGAGTTGTTCAAAAAGGATATCATGTTTGCTGCACCTTCTACTTGGAATGACCTACAGAAAACACTCAAACTACAGTGTCTAATTTCCTTAAATGATTTTAAAGGTTATGTTAAAACTATAAAACATGAGTCCATCCACACGTGCAAATGTTTTAATTAATGGCACTTTTATTTAATTGAAATGCACTTGAGTTGTCTTTGCCTCTTGTGTTTGTTTTGTGATTGTAAATTGTTTTATATGTAACTAATTTGTTCTGCTAGCTTGGCCAGGTCTCTCTTGAAAAATAGATTTTATATCTCAATGAGACTAACCTGGTTAAATAAAGGTTAAATAAATAAAAAAGAAAAATACTGTAAAACAGCATAATTGTATGATGGACACAAGTGGTGTGGCGGCTCACTGTGACCTCACAGGAAGAAGGCTGTAAACTGGCTTTGGTTTACTGTGTGTAAAGTTTGAATGTTTGCATTTGCTTTTAGTGATCCAGTTTTCTCCACCAGTCTAAAGACATGAGCCTTTTAAGCACCCATAGGTGTGAGTATCAGTGTATTTGTGTCTTTATATCTTTATGTCTTAGCCCTGGTTGGTGACTTGTCCAGGATTTTGCCTGCATTCCTTCCACATCGAGCTTCAAATATCTTGTAGGAAAATAAAATCCTGCCCTTGTGACCCTGAAGAGAAATATGTGAGCATGGAAATTAAAAGAATAAATTACTATGGACATGTTCTTTTTGGAATCATCCGATCAATGTATTACCAATAAACCTAGTGGATAATCAATAGCTAGACAGTCATCAGTGAGATTTATTTTGACAGCAGGCCTTCTGAAAGCACAACAATAGAAGTGTGTGGAGTTACAGCTGGCCTCTCTTGGGCTAACCTTTTTCAACTCATTATGGCCTCATTCCAAAGCATTTCATTATCACGCAGCAGTAGCAGTCCCAGCTGTATGCAACCAATATCTCTAACGACATTCTAATGTGCCATCGCTTTACCAGCTAAAACGAACAAACCATCAGCCATGATCGTCATTAACAATTCACCATAACATCACATTACATTACCTGGCTGGGTTCATTTTCACTGTGAACCAAGATGCCTTTCTTTACATGAAATAAAATAGAAATATCTGAAGGACCCTTAGAGCAGTATATCTTTATCTATCTTATCTTATCTCTATCTTTCTTTCTTATTTGTATTTCTGGTGGATACTTATGGTGAGGGTCCCTTTTTGGTTTCAGCTGAGTAACACTTTACAATACGGTACACAGGACTATGTACAGTATTAGATAACGATGAGTTACTACAGAACAGACTGGAAAATACTGAATTATAATAATTAGTTCATAAATATCTGTGAACAGACATACTGACCACTTTCTTAATGAGTAGTTATGCTATGAGTCAGCCACAGAGCGGCACAAAACTAGTTGATTTGTAGATGACTTATTACTTAATCATTACATAACAATTAGTTCCTTTTTTGTGCCCCCTCAAGTAAAGTGTTTTAGATTATACTGAGTTGTTATCAAGTTGTCCCTCATTACTTTATGATTATGACAATACAAATGATGGAATTCATAATTAGTCTCTTAATAACAAATCAGAAACAGTAGGATTCACAAGATAATCTTCTTAATTAGACCACATATATACTAATATTTACATTTACAAGTCCTATTCTGTAGCATTACAGATGCCATTGCCTTAGAAATGTTATAAACAGTATCAGTATGTATGTAGTGTAGTATGTACCAGTGTAACTAACCGTAAGGATTCGACCATGAAAAGGCAATAACTCCAAACACTTTTTTTGTATGAATCCAATCCAAAAAGAAATCTCAATAGATTTATTTGGTGTGTATTTTGTGTTGCTGGGCACACACATTTTACTGCTCCCCAACACCAGCAGAAATAATGTTTCATTCCAGTAAATTATTACATCTCTGGTCACTTTAGGTCCAGGACTGTTGAAAAGATGATGACAGTTAGCGTCGTGCTACATTATATAGTATATCCAGCATGAGTTATTCAGTAATAAACAATTCCTTAATTATCATGAGCGTTTCATAAATTAGCTCCCCATAGCGCTGGCACGAAATACGACCCACAGGAGCGTTTTCCATATTTATATCTAAACCAGAAAACGTAACAGTCGTGATTTTAAACACGTCGTTAACGTTATGAAACAGTCGCAGTTTGGTTAGGTTTAAGCAAAAAAGTGAAAAGGAAAAAGAATAAAAGAGTCTACCTAAGCATTTGGCTTGTGGATTAACAACCAATTATTTGCCTGGATATTACAGCTCACATGGTCCTTAATTGCATTGGTCCAGTAGACTGCTGTTTTATCTATAAGACTATGGGGACATGTCTTGCTAATGTGTTTTGTTCAGTAAGTTAGAGTTAAACAGATGGAAATGTGGACTTGGGTTTTGAAAGGTCATCCTACCCTTTTAAGCCAGAACAGCCAGGTCATGGTCCGTTTTCCATTTAAAAACTCATCTCTGAACCTGGATCTACCTAGATAGGTCAATCTAGTCCGTTCATAAAACTAAAATATGTATACCTTACATAGTGATAGAATTTGTAAAAAGCCAGTTTATTACAGAAAGACAGATTTTGCAGGGACAGAACCTTTTGTAGAGGAAAATCTCTGTAACAAAAAAGTAATTCTTAAGTAAAGTGTGTTTGCATTTCAGTCTTGCAAATCCATAATACTAGCAGTTGTAGCTACATGTGACAATGTTAACACTGCAGCAGCTTAAAAAAACACTTCAGTAGTTCCTGCCTGGAGCAGATGACCAATCATAGAAGGCCGGCTAGGTGTTACGTGACATGGAGCCGAGAGTATTAAAAAAAACTGTTGAAACAGGAGCGTTCAGAAGACTTGGAAATCTGAACGTTTTAGCTCACAGGGATTTCTCTAAAATACGTTTACCTCATTATTTGGCCACGTTTAACATGAAACTCCGACATTATAAACTATATATATGACAGAAAATATGGAAAAGCATAATAGGTCGCCTTTAAAGTCTACTCTGTTATCCCTCTACATAATGGCAGTGCTTTTCTTGATCTGTTATTTGACTGCCCAATTGTATGCAGCAAAGTGGAAGAAAACAATCCCATAATCATTTGAAGACAATTTCTCTGCCTTCCCCTTGGAGATATTACTCACACTATATACGCAATAAAGATGTAGGATCATGGCACTTCTCATGTGTATTCACAAGAGTTAGTCAGTCAGCGAGTGATCTTTGGCGTCGTGGAGGCTCTGTGGGCATAAAGGGATTCTGTCAGATGTGGAAACAAAGACGAGCGTGTAAAGAGGTAGAGTGCTGATGATGATGCATCATCTGACGGAGTATATACCTGTGCCATCTCCTCTCCTTATAGAGATTAATGACCCAGGCATCCATTTAAAAGCCATGTACAAGCCTGAACTACAGCACACCACAAATCTTTAAGTCTTTCAATGTACGTAAAAACAACAAATCCTCATTCTTTAGACAATGCAAAGTGGATCAACTCAATGAGTTGTGACCCTTAAATCAGAGGGCTGTGGGGCTGCGACAACCTTATATTGGTGTTTACAGAAGGTAAGGATTTGTTTCTTCTTCTTTTTTACCACCCGGCTGTTTGCAGTGTTGATGCCCACATTTAACATATGTTTCTTGTATCATAAAACAGACATTTATTTATTGAGGTATTTCTAAATAAATTCCTAAGTCTAAATGCCTCGCCTTACTCCAAATATGACTACTCACAATCACAGAGGTATGCATTTATTGATAATTAAATATATTCAATTACATTCGAGATTCAATATTTTAGGAAACCAAGACTTGTGTCATAAAGGATGTTCAGTATAGTCGTGGTATGTTCTGCCAGCTTGACAAACCTAATCTATTTTCTTCAGACATGATGTTACAGTAATTCACTGTGATATCTGGAGCAAAAATACCAAGAATAAACAACACCTGAAAAGCGGCCTGCAAAGCAGCAAGCTCACCTGAGGAGATGCCTCGGAAACAAGCTTTGGTGCTACAGAGGTTGCTAAGCTAACGAGCAGCAAGAATTGATGCCCTGGACAAGAAGGTGGACTCAAAATCACGAGGTGCATAAATAACTTACTTTCTGTCTACTGACTTGAAAGGTCAGATTAACACAAAAAAGGAAAAAACTTTTACCGGTTAGCGCTACCTCTGCCACTCAGGAAGCTCACTTAACTAGCCTAGAGGAAGCAACAAATGCATACTCCGACAGAGTGATGGACTGAGAGACCCACATGCTCCACTTAAAGGCAAAACTTGTAAGGAAGACAGCAGCAGTGAGCCATCCAAATTCTAGGGATCAAAGAAAACTTAGGTTCTCACCTAAGTTTCCACTTAGTGGCCAAACTTTTTCAAGAGACCCTCATTTCTGTACACACCACCAACATCCTGGCTTAGATAACCCCATATATTATTGATTCCCCTTGGCAAATGAGGTCATTACTTCAAAACTCAAATTATTCAGCAGCATTATTCAGCAGGGGAAATCAAATTATATAAGGATTTACTCAGGCATATGGAATATAAAATTAAGCATAACAAAAAGTTTGGGGATAGCATGGATTAATGTTTATGTCTTTCTCTAAACAATATACAGGGCCGAACTTCCAGGGAGGGTCATGTGACGCAATGCGAGAGGAGGCCTGAAAGTGGGCTGAAAATGAGCTCCGCTAGGTTCTGCTGTACTTATCCTTTAAATTTCATTTTTAACCAGATATTGGTTGTTGGCTCGAGAGTTAAACTATAGAAGGGGTCAAATATGTCAAAACATGGGCAAGACGTGGCGAAGGGACAAGATGGCGGAGCTATTGCTAATCAACAGACCCAGTGCATAAGCCAGGATATTAGTAATATCTATGCAACACTGATGAAGATATCCAGCGAAATGGAGGGATTGGCAGAAATTTGCCATACCACCACTTCAACAGAAGCCAAACTTTCCACCTTAATCACACGAATTGACGATATGGAAAGGCGAGTGGAATACCTTGAAGCAGCCGAGAAAGACTGGCAAGCTAACCCTCCCGCTAACAAGAAAGAGGTAGAGATGATCTGGGATAAATTGGGAGGACATGGAAAATCATGCAAGACATAACAATTCGGTGTATTGGATTTCCTGGAGGGAAAGAAGATGGGGATGCAGCTACATTTTTGGAGGACTTGATCCCCAAGTTACTTGACATCGAGGGGAAGCCTGAGATAGAGCACACAGACTCACTAGCCAAAGCCCAAAGTCAGGACGTAAACCGCGACCTATACGGGTGAAGTTTCTGAGATCTTCCGACAGGGATTTAGTGCTATGTGTGGCAAGGACCAAGACCAAGTTAAGCTGGGATGATAACAACATTATGCTCTTCCCGGACTTTTCGAGGGCTACTATGATGAAGCGGGACAAATTCAAAGACTGCAAGAAAAAGCTACATGAGGTGCACTTCCGTCTGATGTATCCTGCCACACTGAAGATCGCATGGGAAGGAGCTAGCTCTAAAAAAAGCCATGGCTTTCATAGATGCCATGGAGTGACTGTGAGTAGCCTATATAGCCCAGACTATTTCCAAAATAAGAGAGCAGTCTTTTAGTTCTTTTCATTTGTCTTTGTTGTAATTTAGTTTTACTCTCTGTATTCTGATTAATATGAGGGCAAACTCAGGGCACTGGTTAGACTAACAAGCAGCGAAGCCTGTGAGTTACGTTAGGTGGAGACCCAACACAACAGCTCCTAAAACAGCCGGGTTCCTAGAAGAGATATTAAGGTACTATAGTCAAGGATTCAAGGCTTCTGTGTATTACTCCATGTTGATTCAGACAGCAGGGGATGGGGTCATACTAGTTCTTAAGAGCATATGGGAGAGGGACCTAAGTCTGACACTGGAGGAGGATGAGTGGATAAAGATATGTACAAACATAAAATCCATGTCAAGGGATGCAAGAGTACGTTTAATACAATTTAAAATAATGCATTGCTTTTATTGGACCCCGTCTAGACTGTTTAGATTAGGTCTGATCGCAAATCCAAACTGCTGGCGATGTAAATCTAAAGAGGGTCATCTTTTACATGCCTTATGGTCCTGTGACAAAGTGCAAGAATTTTGGACATGGATACACAGTCTCCTTATTGAGAACTCAGGGATTCAAATAGAGTTCTGTCCCAGACTATTTGTCTTAGGGGATGATTCAGTATTAACCGAAGGGAGTAAGTACATAAAAAATTGGATCCAAACCAGCATCATGATAGGCAGACAGATACTTCTTAGAGGGTGGAAGACCGAGGGCGTAACCTCAGTTCAAGAGTGAACTGTTGAATTGGCAAGAGTGGCAGCATTTGAAAGGATGTCTTATAAGACATTTGGAAAATTAGAATTCTATGACAAAAAATGGGGCAAATATTTATCATTCTATGAAGGAAGAAAAGAGACTGTAAATTTAAATAATTCCTTGAGAGAGGCATCTATGGTATTTTGTTTTAGTCATTTATTTTTATTTGTGTGCATGTGGTATGTTGTTTAATAATTGTACCTTGTAGTTGTTATTGTATGGTAGGTTCATTTTGTTTCTTCCTAACATGCACAAGACATCTTATATGGGGACTATATCTATGTGTAACCAAGGCGAATCTGTTTGTGGTGATGTGTTTTGTTTTGTTTTAGGGTGGGAGGGGGATTTGTATTTGTATGAATGCCGTATTCAAAAAAAATAAAAAAAACTGTTAATCACAAAAAAAACAATATACAGGAGCGATACAAACATGATTAACAGTGAAAGGTAATACTGTTTGACTATAGGCCTAGAGAGAAAATTCAGATAGTGTAAATAGGTTTGTTGCTACCCAGGCACAAAGGTACAGCAGAGGTACTTCTCATTGATAAAATGCTGTGCTATCATATTAGGACTGACATTTCCAGTTCAAGAGTGGGCCTCAGGCTCCCGAGGGCTGTGGTGAATGGGTACAATCTATTGCATCAGTCAATCTTGGAAATCATATGAATTTCAGAGCACAGCATACATTAACTATGGTCAACTAATGCACTATAAGTTACGCACAGTTGGTGTTTTAGTAGCCAGTGTGGCAAACGGCCTCTAGGTAGTAAAGCATTTATTGCAGAGTCTGATATAATGAATCATTAGGGAAAGAGGAACTTGTTACTTGAGCACCCAAATGGACCAGAGGGAGTTGGTTCCTTTGAATGTATGCTTCTATACATCTGGATCTGATGGCCCGAATATAATCTGCCGTGGACTGTTCGCTGTGCAGCCAAAGTCTCCAGAGTGACATACAGTATCTGATGTTAAAATGAACAACCATCAAGAGGGGCCAGCCAGAGTTCATTCATATCTTACTTTGCTTAAATATCTTGCTTCCTGAGGCAGTCGTGTGAACTCTACCGGAGAAGTAAACAAAAGGAGAGCTACAAGAGGAAGCGAGAGAAGGATCATATCCCTGTAAACCTGGACACAAAGAGTAAGCTGTTAAGACTATGCTGTGAATTCATACTGATAGATATTTATAGTATATTTTCATGCACGGTATTTATCTATTTTGCTGGTAAAACTACTTTTTTTCTCTTGATTTTATAATCTCTGCAGTGATTAATCATATATAATAGAATATAATGCAATAATTGTACTACTGTGTGTCTTTAAGAGAAGTCTACAGTAATGTATGGTCACATACAGTAATGTAAAGGGAGTATATGACCATAAAACATGTCTGCAATCACTAAAATAGTTGCATAAAATAACAAATGTCAACATCATGGGGTCGCTTGTGGAAAAGTCTGTACAAACTCTTGTACAAAAAAAATCTATATTATAAAGTAGTGCATGTTTCCTGTTCTAATTTTCACTTGTGGAAATAGACTTGGTGTAAAGGTTAGAATGAATGGCTGGGGACACTGTAGTGCCACATGTCCATTTAGAGAACCACAGACACTTAAGCAGTTTGGTGGAAAGTGATGAAACCCCTCTCTGACCATCTGCCACAGGGCTTCCCTCTGTACTCTGCAGTCTGGACAGAAACAGGGGCAGACTGTGGTGACCTAATGTTGAAACTGAGACACTGCCGCCTTCCAGCTGGGCAGTACGTCCCCGCCTGGTTATTGATGGTCAGAGTGGGAGATGTAGCCATAAGGAAGTTGTACATCTTAAACTGTCACTGCTGATATTTGCAGTCTTGCAACGTGCCTGAATCCCAAATGTTATGCTGCACAAACACACACCCGCACACACACATACTTATGCATATGCAAATATACATTTAACCCTGTACAAAAATAGGCACATATGCAAAAAAAAGAAAAGCCATCACACCACACCGTATGTCATTTAGCAAATGGGCGACTTGCATACAGTGTGAGAATGGGGTGTCAAAGGTGGCGCTATTCCAGTGATTATGATTAATAGCAAAACTGTCACTGTGCAACAGCTATGGCTGAGTGCCTGCATATAAGATTATGTTCCACTCTATGAAGCTTTGTCACAATGGTGGTGGATTTGCGAGGCAGCGCATGCACACAATCATCTCCACACGTCAATTATATTTAACATGTTTGACAGCCATCATGCTACACAACATTTTATGTGGCATTACAAACATTATAGGCAGGTCATTCATGAAGCTGCCTTAGCCTTAACAGAAATTACCAGAGGGTATCTTAATGGTTGGTGGGTAGAAACAACTGTAAATACGCTATTTGTCATATAAATTGTCAAGAAACATAGCCCATTAACCCACTTGTAAAGACATTACTTTTGGTGTTAAATAATGAAACACTGTCTGATTTTGTTTTCCTTTTCAGATTCCCCTCAAGCTCAAATCCAGTCAGCTAGAGAGGTATTTAACAGCTCATTCCTGACTTCAAACCATGTAAGCTGCAGTGCAGAAGACAGAGCCAGTATTTACCTCTCAGCCAGGCTGTAGGTTGATCAGGGGGCCCCGGATTCAGACTGAGCAGAGAGCGATCCAACTGAGGCCCTAAAGCTGTAATTACACATGAACAGATGGCCTTCTTGGAGGACTTTCCTCCCTCAATCCCTTCTCTCAGACCTACTACCTGCAGCGCACCGAGCTCTCGCTGCCCTCAAAGCGTTGCTGCACAAAGATTATTGTCCACAGTTAATGGTGGCTGGCAGGTCGGCTTTACTGTTAGAGAGGTGGCTGTGTTACCAGGGAGCCATGAGCTCACTGAAACAGCCAAACCATCATGCCTTCCATGGGTGAGTTAGTTAGATAGATAGATAGATAGATAGATAGATAGATTTTACAAATTTACAAAAGTGCAGTATATAAAACAATGTGAGTCCTAGAGCTGGTATTGTGTTATTACTCTGATACACATACTGCAGAGAGGTCTTACAATTCCCTGAGAGAAGACATCCCTGAACATGAATATTTGTTTGAAAAAACATTTACTTTCTCTCAGATATAAATGAACGCTGCATACACTGACTGCGGCAGTGCGAAAAAATACACTATACAGTACAGTATAGTTGCTATATAATGACAGTTTTTCTGTGGACTCCCATGAGATAAAGATGGAGTGGATAGATGCTTCCTGTGCTAGCCATGTCCTTTGTTCTCTCTTTGAAATCATGCAGGTGATTTACGAGTGAGGAATACAAATAATGCCTCTGTTGTGTTGTGTATCACTGGTGCAGACAGAAGCAGAAACGTATTTCAGTCCAACTCTGGTTATTCGGCAAAGACAATGTATGGAAAGGAAAAAAGGAGAGCAAAAAAAGAACGTCTTAGAGAATGTATTTACCTGTTAACTAAAGCTTCATGCTTATGGGGCACCTCACAAATGATTCAGGGGCCCCAGAGCTCTGGAGCAAACAATAAATTGTAGATATTTACTGTTTCACAGGCCCAATTGAGCTGTTTTTAAGGGCCCCAGAATAAGACAGCTGTAATGATTTGTCAAATCAAAGTGATAAACTTGCCATTGAGCGATTTGGTGAACGGATTCTATTTGCAGGCACTTCCTTTTAATCAAAACCTGCAAAATGAAACTGTGCTCAGTCAACTGAAAACTACATCCAGATGACTGTATCACAGAAGGAAATAAATTATGTCTCCCCCTCCCTCGTCGTCATGTGTGTTTGCTATAAAACTGTCAACCAGCAGAAGCAATTACAGCATTGTTTGCGGCAACTATACGCTAACGGTTGGCTGCTCAGTAGCATGGTTCAGTTCAACATCTCATCTATCAGGGTCAAAAGACGGCAGCTCTGTCATACTGCACGCCGTTACAGAGGTTGTTGCAGCAATCCCTTGCCATGTCTAATCACCATAAGATCCCACCTTGTGCCTCTAGGGTGGTGGGTTACTTACTGCTCAACAAGTATAGCAGCCAACCTCTGTGCTTTAATGGCTGTCTCTTACTTCCCAATTGTGGCTGTAGACCTGCTTTTTTCGCTGTTTAATGGCAGAAGGAGGAGCAGGCTCCCCGTGCCCACCGAGACACATGGAGCTGTAATTACACTCAGCCAGAATGGTTATAGAGGGAAGGCAGAGAGACTTTACACCCATAGGACACACTCAAAACACATACTCAAGCACATACTATATATATAGGTCATGGGGACACAACACACGCTCAGTACATCCACATGCAGGTCCCACAATGTTATCTTTCTTACAGCACATACTGTATATGGTACACACACACACTGTCCTGATGATTTATTAAAGCAGTCAGAGGAGAGAAGGAGCAGCACCAGAGTCCAGTGATGGGAGGGGAAACCTAGACAACTTGTCACAGTGATACTGGACAGCGCTTTGTGGATCCAGCTAGAAAACACTGCTTTCAAAAAAGAAAAATAAGACATTAAAGTAAAATTAGTTACCTAATTTTAAAGGTATTACTGTAATTATAACCCGGAGCAACTTCAGGTTTTCTCCAGTTAAATACATCTGAAGAATAACACGGTACGATACAGTAACACATGATACGTTTCGTAGGATAATGAATCCCAGGAACTGTCTTGCAGGGACTGAAATGTTACAACACAGTTTTTTTCTCACAGCAGATATTTCTTACTTGGAAAACACAGGTGTGACAAATAACATTAATGATGGCTGCATTCAATTTAGGTGTGCCCGTGTCATTGCCCTGGAATGGTCCATGCTGGTCCACTGGCCTGGCTTGATAGCACTTTAATTTTTAAAATGTTGTATGAAACATGCCATGGACACTACTTCATTCCATAGTCCTTTTGACATAGGCATTTTGACATGTCACAGTAGGAAAAGCACAGGTGTAAATTATAAAACAAATGATGGTTTCAGGTTCCTGGTATTGTGCATGCTGGTTCACTGTCACCCTGAGCCATCGTTATTATTAGTAGTAACACCTGTGCTTTTCCTACTATGACAGACTAAGTGTCTGCTGTGAAAAAGGCCTGTTGTGGGACATTTTTCAGTGCACTATGTAGTGACACTCAAACAAAATGGCAGAGGGTAAATATAGTGCACTAAATAGTAAAGAAGGTGTGATTTTGGACATAGCCTGAGGGACCTTTTTTCACGGCAGACATTTTGACTTGATAATATTTTAAAAGGAAAAGCACGGGTCTAACTAATGACATTAGTGTTGGCTCTGTCTCATTTAGGTGTGTCAGTGCAGCATGCCCAGCATATAATATAACATTATAAATGTTATTACATGAATTATTGAATTTAGGCAATTTTAATGTATGAACTAGTTTTTCATAGGTAGAAAATTTCACATACAACCAACTTGGCTAATCAAATCTACCTAGGATGTATCAGGCTCTCACCAGACATTGACAAATATATCACTATACATGACGGGTCTCAAGATAAATGTATTCCAACATCCCCAACAGGTATTACGTTTTAACATCAAACACTACTAGGCCTAAGAGCTGATGATGAAAATACATCCAAGTCTTGCCTGTCCTGAAGGTCAGGAAATGTTTGATATTCAAAGGCATGGAAATTCAAATCCACAGGATAATCTAAATAACATGCATATGCATGCCATCATTATATAACACTATATTACATTTAGTTTGCATTCATTGATAAATATTTGAATAAGTGTTTCTTGTTGAAGGACTGTTTTCCCTTTAGAAACATGCTTCCTATATTTCTTTCTAATGCCTGAAGGAATAAAATGCAGTAGAATAGGTAATATACATTAAGTAACGATGACATATTGTATCATCTTGCTCCATATTTTGTGTTTTAATATAGTATTGCACTGCAGTGTTTCTATTAGTTCAGGTTGAATTATCTTGCTTCATGTGGTATCATATTATATGAAGTGTTGATATAAAGTCATTTTAATCAAGTTTATATATACCTTGCATATATATATGGATATAACATCCTGCTGTGAATGACTTATCCCTCCCTAGAGGTGAGCTTCATCAATCATCCCCTAAAGAATAAACAGCCCTTTGCTTTGAAGGACACAGAAAAGTCCAGGTTGGATGCTTCATGTCTGTCAGGCTGTTACTCATACATAACAGCTGGCTGCATTACATTATCACACAGATGGACATGTTTCTTTGGCCCATAACTTCTGGATAATGTATCCTCCTCTTGTTGAGCTTCACTGCTGTTTTATTATCCTGTCATATGCTCAATTAGTTGCTCCTGGAATTCATGTATTTATTAATCTAATTTAAAGTATATCAGTAAGAAAAATCAGGTGCCTAGGTTGGCTGCTTGCCAGCTCCTTGTGCACACGCATACACACGCAGATCGGACTGTGAGGTTAACAACATGGCTGCCATCTTACCATAAATTATATCAACCAGCTCATCCTCAGACATCATAATTTGCCCACCATCAGTTTGTCCTTTGAAATGTGATGCAGATGATGACTAAAAATTCCTGCAGGAGTTGACAATATGCAAATGAGAGGTCAAGGTTTTGGAAGTCAAAGTTGATGTAATTCTGCATCTTGGCAGCTCTACGGTAGGATGAGTCAGGTTAGTGTTTTTTTCTATTTTCCCTCCCTCCTGGGAGTATATGAGTGACAGTGTTTCCCTTCCCACTGCTTCAGTTTGCTCTTTTCTGCATGTTTTCCTCTTGTCCTTCTTTAACAATCTCTGATTATACATGGTGAGGAAACACGCTGGTGTGGCTGGCATACTTGGCTCAGGAAAAGAAAAGAACAGAAAAGAAAAGATTGCACACACAATTTCAGGTGGGGGATTGGAGCATTTTGGGGTTTAAAAAAACAAAACAAAAATGATGCAATTTCCTGTAATGTTATTCAATCTGAATTCAGACACATTCAACACCACATAATGCTGTGAATCAGTAATGTCCCACTATTACTCAGTCCCTCTAGGATTTCGCAGCCTTTTTTTTAGATTGTTGCGGCCCAAAAATGCCTGATTTCGCGGGATCTTTTGTAAAAAATTGCGATAAAAGTTGCGATGTCTTTTGTATGTTTGTTGCAATGAAGTTGCGGGAGACAGTGAAAGTTGCAAAAAAGTTGTGATTTTGTTTTTTGTATAGTTCTTTAAAAATAAAAAGGAAACTTGTTTTGGGGAGAATAAAACTACTCTGGGCTGAGATTTCCTAGTAACCTTACCAACAAAGCTCAGGATGCTGCAAATGTTGGTATAATATGAAAATGGCTGGTGGATTTAAGACAAAAAATAATAATTTATTGAATGAATCGTCTCATCTCCCTTTTTTCCTGCATCCACCGTATGTGTTGTTTGTGTGTGTCTGTGTGTGTGTTTGTGTGTGTGTGTGTGTGTGTGTGTGCAAGCGTCAGTCGCGGGAGGAACGGAGCAGCAGCTCCACCCGCTGCAGAGAGCCGATAGCCAGGATTGAAACGGCAGCAACTTCAGCGACTTTTAAATCGTTACAGTCTATATTGATGTTAAAATGTATACAGGTTGGCAGGACGGTCTGAAATGTTTTGCACGGTCTTTCGCTGTACGTTTTGTTGGTAAATGTGAGATGTTCGAGTCACACACGTCTCGTCTTCATGTCACAAACAAGGAAATGATCAACCCGTTCTCACTCCTGCTTGGTCATTGGCTCTCAGAGTGCATGTGGGACTGCTGGGATTGGTTGAAACTTTAGGTTATTGGTCAAATTTGCGAAAAAGTTGCAGTGATGAAAATTGCGAGTCGCACCAAATTCTGATTGGATGAATTTGCGTGAATTGGCGCGATCGCGACATCGTGAAATCCTGGAGGGACTGATTACTGTAGCCATAGTGAATTTATTTAAATACATCTAATATCCATATATATATATATATATATATATATATATATATATATATTGTAACTGTTGTATTGGCTATTCTAATATTTAATGACCTATACAATCTGTATCTATGTTCATGTTGATTGCCATGAAATGCCATTGATTTTAATCATCTGTCCTATAAACTATATCTGTCATTTAGATGAAGTGTGTGTTTTAATCCTGAAGAAGGCAATATGTCAACATGTCAGTTTATAAACCTAAAAGATAGGAGAGCGTGGCGTTGTGGTTGTTGGTGGAAGTCCTACATGTCAAAACGTCTGCTGTGAAAAAAGGTATATTGGATATACAGTGACTTATCTGCACACTTCGATTGTCAATTAAAGGATGTTAAAGCTTTAGTGCGTAACTTTTTGATATTAATAAACGTCCGTTACATTTAAGCCATTGCCAAATGAGTTGCTACAAAGCTAATTAAGACTATCAGCTCCACACAACTCTCTCTGTATTTCTCAGTATGGCTATGTTCGGAAGGCTGTCGCGTCCGGTGACTTTCCCGCACAGTAGATAATTACCTCTTCTGAAGAGTCCATCATGTTTTTTTTATCCTCCTGTCCTCCTTGGCTACTAGCAACTGCACAGACAGTGTTGTTATCATTATTTACAATTCCTCATGGGGGCGACAGAAACTACGCACTAAAGCTTTAAAGTGCCCATATAATGAAATAATCACTTTTTCTGGGATTTGGGGTGTTATTTTGTGTCTCTGGTGCTTCCACACACATACAAACTTGGGAAAAAAACATCCATGCTGTTTTGAGTGAGATACGGGTTTCTGAATGTGTCCTACCTTCAGTCTCCGGGTGAGCTGTTCAAAATCGGAAGGGCTTTTTACGTCACTAGCCGAAACTAGGTGGCTAACCATAGCATGCTAGCGCTAGCATGCTTGCTCGTTCAGAATGGCAAAACACTGCAACAACACACTAGTTCACCATAATCTACAAAAGAACTACTTACATGTCCCTATTCTGCAGGTATTTCACGCAAAATTGGAAGTGTGCCCTCGTTTAAAAGAAGTCTCTCGGCTAATCCTGCCTTGTACTACTGAAGTTGTAGAAACAAACAGCTAGCTAGATGATGTGATCTTACCTAGCTGCGCATGTGGGACTGCCAACAAAGATGTTACAGCAGTGAGAGGTATCACTCTGTTGCTAAAACAGAGACCTGAACACAGGGTGAAAAGAGGAGCTGCAGCAATGTGCAGTACAACATAAATATGGTGTTTTTTGAAAATTAAACCATGTAAACCTATTCTGGTACAACCTCAAAATACAATTATGAAACTGAAAATGAGCATAATATGGCCACCTTAAAAATAGTTTACAGTGCAGAACAACTTGGTTAAAATTATTCCGTATAGATGTTCATACATCAAATTATAGAGTACAATAAAAAACCTAGAAATACAACCCACAAATGTGTCTTTATTTATCAGTAATGAAATTCCCATGGAGAAAGATGAGCAGTGCCATCATGTCTGTTTGAAGGAATTTCATTGATCCCTCTGTGCATTATAACTCTGGACTAAAAATATCTCACACATACCCCAACCTTTTCTCTGACGTTCTTTACTGTCTGTATCTCTTTTCTATAGTTTCTCCATATCATCACTGGGCTCTCACGCACCTGTGTTACTTGGAACCTCTCATTTTCTTTCTTTGCCCATCTCTGTTAGAATTGTACTTTCAATTGTACTACAGCTGTAAAGAAAATACAAAAGGATGACACTGACAAATGGACTTACTTTGTCTGGCTTACTTATGTGCTGGTTCCAGGTGATTAGATTCACTGTGTGGGCTTTTGACCAAGGTGCCGGCGGGGCCTAGAATAATCAGCTTATAACAATATCAGATTTTCTGGTGGTTTTCTTCTCTGGTGCTTTAAACTAATATTTATATTATAATATCAGACATTAACTGCTCTCTGAAGTAACACAGATGGCCCAAATAAAAAGACATAAATGCGGAATTAATGTTTTGGCAGGTGACAAGTTTTTGAGGGATTATTTCCTGCCACAGACGTGCATTTCTTCTTGTGGGTGTTGAATGACTGACAGTAAGTAGAGAATAACTGATCTCAAAACATTTCATCTTGAGCACCATGAAATCACAAAAACAGAGTAACTTTAACAAAGCAAAGTCTTCATGTTTAGTGCAAAGGATTACAGTATCTTGTGAAAGTATCTGTAGCGTAGAGTCAGCATCAAAAGGCAAAAAGGTTTCAGATGCAATGTGCAGACACCACTAGGAACATTATATGCAGTAACTGGGGAGGAAATCGTTCAGCAGTGTCTCTCACCCTGGAATTTAAAACCATAAAAAATATTTACTTTTTCAGTCAATCCCGTAGTTAAAGCATCTGTCGTGATTCTTTAATTTTAGGGATATATTTGTTTATGTTTTAAAATGGCATAATGATCTTTAGAGTGAGTTTGGAATAAGGTTATCTCTTAGCCATTTTCTATTGCAACACTATTGCAACAGCATTGAAGGATAAAGTATTATAGTAAATTTGTTTAATTTCGCAAAATGTGCGTTGTGGTGTATTGCCGGATGTTTGTAACACAGCAAATATACACATCAAAATCTATTAAGCTGTGGGGAGTAGCTTACTACTGGATATATTGACTCCAGTGGGAGCTGTGCAAAGTGTGATATATTGCCTCAAGTGATGTCATATGAGACAGCATTGGTTGAAGTTGAAGACTGAAAATTAAAAATGAAAATCACGGTTGCATAGTTATAAATATAACACATTCGATGCTCTGACCAAAACTGCCGGTGGTCAAGTTGCATTGGGGGTGATAGAGATGCAAGGTTTTGACAAGGAAGAAGAATGTGTAGAATAAAAAAGATATCTCTGGTTCTGATGCATCACTTTTTTTTTTCTTCTGTCCATTGTGACTCTAACAATGTTACAGATGTTCCATGCTAAATCAGTGGAGTACTCCTTTCAAGACTTATATCATCTTACAGTGGATGTACTGGTTATAACCCTAAAATACCAACCATGGGAGCAAACAGATCTGGAAACATATCTGCAAACCAGTGCAATGCAAGGTGAAATAATTTTCACATTGAATGCAGCCTTTTTTTCTTATATACTAGCATTGATTTTTTTGTTAAAGATTATTTTTTGGCATTTTAGGCCTTTATTTAAGAGGACAGCTTAGACATGAAAGGGGAGAGAGAAGGGGAAAGACATGCAGCAAAGGGACGAAGGTCGGAATTGAACCCGCGGCCGATGTGGCGAGGACTGAGCCTCTGTACATGGGGTGCACACTCTACCACATGAGCTACCCAGGCGCCCCACTACTGGCATTGATTGATTTGATTTGCTCTAAAACATCCCATTTGAATGCCACTGACCACATTTGCCATCAAGCAGGTTTCACACCGCCGTGTGACAACTGCCCTGACAACCGCCTACCTGCAGGAGAGTTTTCCAAAAAAGCAAGTGACTTTAAAAGCGGTGGCAACTGCTTCATACCCCTACCTCTGTGATCAAAACCACTTGCCGTCATCGAAATGACTAGAGGCGGCAAGTTACCGCGTGGCGGTGTGAAAGCCCCTTTATGTATACTGAGGCAATTTCATATTAAACATGACAAACTTGCATGCAAACTTTGTTAAACTGTTCTTCAAGAGTATATTATTTCTTTTGATTTTTATATTGTAATTCTCAACACTAAATGCAAGAAATCAGGTGCAATGAGTTTGTATGAATAGTAGTTGTTCTAATTACCAGTCACCTGATTCTGAAGCTTCAATTATAAAAAAAAAAAAAACCTGATGATTGTGCTATGTGTAAAAGGGATGCTTACTGGACAACTGTTCAAAATGACCCAGATGTTTAAACACATTTGCACATACTTTATGCACATTGAAGAAAAGTAGACTTTTATACAATATCTCACTAAATATATTTACATGACATACAATTCGCCATCAGTGCAATACATAGGAATGTTGCATATTTACCAAATGTTAAACTCTTTCCTTCATGAAGAAAAATAACTCTAATGACAGAAGCTGATATAACTAATGTGTAAAGTAACATGTGCAACTTTCATATTGGTTAACAGCTTCACAGGAAATAACAAAACAAATATCTTAGTACCACCCTATCAATAATCAAATATAAAGCATTGAAAAAGTAATAGATCACATGTACATATTTATCTTCATACATGTAATGGATTGCTTTTGTACAAATATTTTATATAACTTTGGCAGTTTTTCAGGAACAAAGTTATCGGAAAAATATGAAACAATAATATCAAACTGTCAGCAATGTCATGTAAGCTTGCCTTCCAAAGCTCATGTTCACAGTGGTCATTCAGAAAGGCTGGAAGCTGATGGCTAAAAACAACAAACAAAAAGCCAAAGAAAAAGAAAACATTTCCGTCCTTTCTGCTAAGACTGTTAGCACTGGAGGCTGTCATCATTGTTGTCATGGTTATAAAATTACAAACACCTATGAAGGTTTACATAGCAGTCATCGCCATTTAAAAAAACACGGTCTTTTTTCAGGTTGACTTAAAATACAAACAGTTTGAAGGCAAGGGGACAGGACCCTGCTCGGTGGTCACTGTGGAATCATGGGAGAGACATGACCGAGAAGAGGACATGCACAACAGTGCTGTGTGGAAGAACGTGAAGCCAAAAAACGAGGATGCAAAATGAAAGACTTTGCAACAATCAAAACGCCACACGGTCAGAAAATGACTTACACTGGACAAAATAATCGAGCAAATTTCAAACATACTAAGTTCACCATAATTCATATACGTTGGTTTGTTCTTTTTTACACTGGTTTGGCACTTTATTGGAACAAATCTCTGTTCAAAAAGACTAAATGTTGTAAAAAAGGTATTTCATGTCTCGTTAACATAACTCGTAGAATATAGTACTTAATAGTAAGCATACGGTAAGTAAACACTAATACTGTAGTTTTAAAATGAACATTCCAACAGATGTTTTACGCACATGCACAAAAACAAACAAACACAACCTTCTCTCTCTCTCTCTCTCTCTCTCTCTCTCTCTCTCTCTCTCTCTGACTGTCTTGCTGCCTCGCCACATTTGGGCCTCCTGCGCTTCTCTTTGGACAATCACATTCTCCAGCTTTTATCCAGAGAGAACATCTGTTGCTACTGCTCCTTCTCCTTTTTCTCTTTAGCTCTCATTTAAGACAACACAACTCTTTTATTACTGCATTTTTGCTGCACATTATGACACTTCCTCCGCCGAGCGTGTGTCTGTCTTGAGACGCACAAACTCTTTGGCCACCTCATCGTTGGTCCTTTGAGAGAGTATCCTCATGATGGTGAGGCCAGTTTCGTCCATGGAGATGCTCTTCATCAGGGGGTAGCAGGCGGAGCAGCTGCCCTTGTCTGCCAGCTCTCTGAGCTGGATGACCGTCATGCCGATGATGCGGTCCTCGCGGGCAAAGCAGTAGTCCTTTACTGAGACGTGCAGCTCGTAGGCCTCCGGACCATGTTCATTACTTAGAACACTGGGAGAAAAAGAGAGAGATGAAACTCAAGTTTAAATATGTTCACATGAAGCAAAATCAGTAATGTTTTACTATACTGCAAAAAGGAAATGATTTAACCTGCATGGTTAATAGAAATGAAGGGTTTACCACATAATGACATGTTCAGATACTGATGTAGTTTTTGGTTATTGTTTAAACTTAATGAAAAGCCCAGTGTCATTCTGAAGAATTGTACATAAGTGCACACCAATTGCTGTTTGGACACTGACATTTGGCTTTGTTCGCTGTGAATATAGCGTGTCAGCAAGAGACTCTGGCTTGGTGACAATTCCCCAGCGGAAAGCCGCCTTATTATACAGTATGTGTGGATGTGATGAGACAATTCAGTCATACTTTGAAAGTGAAATTAATGTTTCTATTCCATTATTCTGAGCCAGCTTTTTGTTTTAGGTTGTTTTCTAATTATCCCCAGCGACTTTAACAGCTTCTTAAAATTCAAATGACAATGGCAGGAGTGAATCTATATACAGACAACACTGAGCCTGCACTGATCACACTGGTGTTGCTACAACTCAGTCTAAGATCACTTTAGCTCTGTGACTTTAGTTGGCGCGGCTTAGAATGACAGTGTCAAAGAGAAGACAAGCCTGTAGATTGCTAAAGCAGTCACTTGGCTTCCTTCAACAGTTTGAATGCAATGAACATAAGTGCTGGTAAAGCAATTGCATTCTATTCCCTGCTTAGAACAATTGGGAGTTAGGTTTTACAGGTATTATGTGGTATATAGGTTGCTGGAGGCTCTTTTGTAGTGTGCAGATAGCATACTGGACTGAATACTAGCGTTTGAAGATATTGCAGCATGTTAAGATACAGAATGCAGCAGGTACCGACTATTTTAGGTTGTATGTAGGCAGGCAAAATGCTGCAAAATAATAATATTAAAAACATAGTATATGTGCTTACTAGGTAAAAACATCTTCCGCTTGCTCCCCCTTCTCTCCACCTCTGTGACTAACACTAAGAAAGCACGATTACTCACTATTGGAATGTTTCATTATACTTTGGTGACCAATTGTTATTCTTGGTCTTGGTGCTGAATTTGCGCTTCTTGTCAGCCAGATGTGGTCCTACGGCGTTGACCTCAACAAACGGCCGGAACATGGCGTTGGTTTGCCAGGTGAGGTTGTTCACTGCAACCACTGAGAAATACAGAGAAAATAATAATTAGCGACAGCGTGGATATAGTTCAGAAGAAAGTAAAGATGTCATCTCCATGTCATCTCTAGAAGTGTTTTTATCTTTTTTTTCCCACAGAGAACTGTCTCAGTGCAGAAAATGTTGCTGAGATACTGTCTATTTATATTTCTTTTGCATTTTGTTCTATGGTGGTTGCCAGAGGTAATTCTGGGGAATGTAGAAAATGAATACAAAAATGCTAAACTGCATCTCTTCATCCTGTAATAATAGAAACATCCATATATGATTGCCATAGTAACCTAACTGGCAATCGTGTCGTCATGGTACTGCTGTCGGCTGATTATAGCTGATTGCCAGCTGTAGTGCATATGGTTCTACTTCAGGAGGTGGAACAAAAATTATTGCAGCTGTGGGGATGATGAGTCCGATTTTTGTTGCTGACATTTAGGAAACAAATATCAACAAGTATGTTATTATAGCAGTGGACTTCAAAAACAGTAGTTCAGTACAGTAGATTTTAGTTGTCTTGACTTTTCACAGCGAGACACACAATCAGGCACACGGAGAGAGAAACCGATGGACGGACAGAGAGAGAGAGAGACACACACACACACACACACACACACACACACAGCCACATATAAGCAACAATTACCACAGTTTTCCCCACTCATCCTGTCTCTTTCTATCGGAGATAGAGAAAGGTTAAGAGAGAGCCGTGACGAATGGCCAGGCGCACGATCAGGCACGTATCTATGCTACGCGACACTTACACGTGCGGTGTGTTCCAGCTGTAAGCCTACCTAACCAATAAGACTGACTGACGTGCGTCATCTTTTGTAAAGGTCTCTGTTTCTGCCTGTCCAGACTACAACGCAACCCCGGAGTTTTCTAACTTAAACAGGGTCAGCAGCGTTTCCAAATGTCTCTGTTTTAGTGGCTTCGAAATGCTGGAGTAGTGTGGATGTGAGGCGTAAACATAGCAAATAAGAAACTTTATTTTTCCTCACATACACTCGTACAAGGCTGATGGGAATGTCATGGGTATCTTTTTTTTTTTTTCGATACCGGTGCTAAAACAATACTTTTAAAAAGATTTAAAAAAAATATGTATATATTTAAATGTCAGCGACATTTAAGAATGGCTTGTTTATTGCTAAGGCCATGTGGTCAAAATTAAATGATTTATTCAAAAATGTAATAACAATAACTTTTTTCACCAGTAAATTGCTCGTAAACGACAAAAACAACCACTTGATGGAAAAAGGGTATTTCACAATAACTTTGAACGCACCACGAGACTGGCGAGGCGAGTTTCAAGCGAACGCACTGCCTGTGTTGTTTTTCCGACAACGGCAGCTGCAGACTGTTACGTCTCGGTGTTGGAGTCCTCTACAGTGAAATACAGTCACACCGTTTAACGTTAGCTGTCAGCATTTTAACCGTGTTTAATCCAGCTGCTAGCTAACGGTAGGCTAACGTTACCTGCTGCCACATGTATTATGTTAACTAGCTTCACATGCAGCGATACTTCTAATGCCTCTAACGTCCGTTTCGGAGCATCAGAGGTCAGCGCTGGCATTGCAGTAGCACCAAAATGAGGCACTGAAATCCGCGTTACTATTCGGTCCGGTAGATACCGGTTGTTAAGGCACCGGTGCCGTATTAGCACCGCGTTTCGGTACCCAACCCTACCTACAGTACAACCCCAACTGTGGTTATAGTTTTGGTTTTTTAGTATGATGACTTTAATTATGTCATCAGCAATCTTTCAGATGTTAATTTCCTCGTTTTATTTTGCACTATGGCATAAATGAGATTACCACCATGAGCTGTCCATGGTGAGTCTTTGAGCATTTACAGGTGTGAATACATCTGAACAGAAATGATACAAAGCATGTCTGAGCATAGGAAAAGCTCACCCTTCACGCTGACTTTGTGCTCTCCAGTGCCAGGGTGAGAGATGAGATTCACCTGCATCGACACCTCCCCCACGGATCCGTTGGATGACTGACCTGGAAACACACCAAAACAACAAGAGAATTGGCATAATGAAAATCAGTGAGAATGGAGGAGTGACAGAGATGGAGCCAGAGAGAGACACAGAGAGATCGAGAAACAGAAATAAACGAGAGAGAGAGGATGAAAGAACAGGATCCAAAACTGTGGGTGCAGCGTTTTGTGGATGAGGCATCTATAAATTGATCCACAATGTGGTGTATAAACACCTCTCTGTGTGTCAAAGCTAAAATCCTAAACCCAGAGAAAAGAAAAACAGTAGGTAAGTAGACTTGATTTCACCCCTATGGCAGCCCAGTAGGAAACAAAGCCAGGGGGTTTTCTTTAGCTCGAGGCTGAACAAGAACAACAAGAGAAAAAAAGAAACATGAAATAATCTGCCTGGTTTGAAGGCCATGCAGGTGGTGTGAAGGGATGCACTAAATAAATAATGTTTTGCACAATGAAATCACAACGGTTCAACAGAAATACAAAAAAAAAACTTTGGAGTTGACTACATGCAGACAACTCAAGTGGAAGTGAAAGTGAGAAAAAAGGTAAAGAGGAGGCAAGGTTGAACAAAAACAGAGTGTTCTTAGGAGGAAATACCCATTTTAGCATCACATCCTACATAGTTTGCATAGTTACATCAGTATTACAGTTTCAATCACATGGGGACATGTTGCTGCCAGTAAACAATTATAAATGATTGCTGATCATGTGTCTCACTTTGCCTGATGCAGGGAGTGCTCCTGCCTTGTGTTTGATCCAGCCCAGATAACGGACAAACAGATGTCGAACACTGCAAGGCAAGTGCCGGTGTGGTTGCTGAAAGGGCATGTTGATCCAATAGCTAATCAATATGTTCCAAACATGCAGTGCCCATTATAGCTGGTAATAAAGAAACAAGCCTCCTGATTTATTGTAATGGTGCCCTGAGAGGCTGGGTTTGGGGGTGGGGGTGGAGATACTGGTCCACACTTAAGCCCTGGACTTATGGTAAATTTAACTGAGCTATGGCACCACACACTTTAGCTATGTGCTAAAATAATGTTATAAATAAATAGATTCTGTATGTTTTCTGACTGGAGTCAGAGACAATACATTGTCAGTAAATTCCTTTATGAAATAATAAACAGGCATATACACATTTGACACTGGAATGGGCAGTTTGAGGGACATGGGAGGGTAAAGTGTGAATAAGATGAATGGCACATAAGGAAAGCAAAAGAAGATCAAACAAAGGTGGCAGCGAGGAGGGTCAGCAGATTAAGGAAAATGCTAACAAAAGGAGGTAACAGAAAAGAGAGGTGAGTTGTAGGCATTCATGGTTGCAATACCAATACTTTACTCTTAACCCACACAAAGTGACACATCAACACAAGATTCCTTTATAAGCAGAAAGCTGTGGAATATTCACATTCAATTACTAAATGAAGAAAGATGTGCTTATTTTTGCTAGTACTGTCCTGCATTGTAGCTTAAAGCAGCTATACAACTCCAGTCGCTCCCTAAGAAAGAGAAAAAGACTCCTGCAAGAATGGACATGGCATGGTCTAAATGTGTCAGAGCACAGGGAGTGGTGAATGATCAAAGTGTCCACTGTGCTTCATCAAGCATCAGCACATCCCCACACTGTTTACTGACCTAATGCACATCTGCCACCTCACTAACTCCACTTACAGGCATCACATTGGACCACCTCGGATAAAGAGCGACAACATTGTGTCAACTCAGAGGGAGGAAGAGGAGAAACACATTGAGCAATCTCAAAATAGCACACAGTGAAACACTGTGCGTCTATGCCCATCTGCCAGTCAGTGAGGGTGAGAACGCTAGTTGGGCCTGCTGGCTGACTAGCTTGCTCCCATTGCCATTCTGTTTCCTGCTGCCTGCCTATGCAATGTTCTGCAAGAATGAACACAAAGAGGCAACCAGGAGCTTAAAGCTTCAATGCCCCACCGGGCTGAAATTCCCTCTCAAATCTCTCCGAACACCTGAATGTATTTGTTACAAAAAGAGAAAAAAAAGGTTCCATATAGAGACAGATGAATGTGACAAGAATAAATAAAAGTGGGTTGGTCATGATGGAGGGAAAGAGCAGAAAGAGGGAATTTATATATTTACTGTACACTACACGTGTCTGTCATGACAATGTTTTTATGTGTTTCTAATAAGAGAGAGAGAGAGAGAGAGAGAGAGAGAGAGAGAGAGAGAGAAATGGGAGCATTCAAGCCCCTCAGGGCATGGGGTGAAGTGGTTATTCATTTACAGTGAAAGAGATAAAGGACTTAAACAGTGAGGGGAAAATGCAATCACTGCAATGTCCACTGCACATATAAGCCTAAAGAAAATAAAGTGACACAGACAGATCTTCAGAACACACATACTGTTACGTAAAGGAATCTAAGACTGATGGGAAAACAGAACTATGTGGAGGTTAAAATGAGCCTGGACGGGAGTCGCATTATTTTCAATCAATTCTAAATACCAACAGAAGCAGCTTCTGATTTGGTGGTAATAAGGCTTTCCTTCTTATTCATCACTTAATGAGTTGTTATAGAAGTGAAAGGCTGCAACAGCAGCAGCAACGAAACACATTGTGAATTTCACTATCAGAGTTTATCAAGTTTAATTAAATAATGTTTACCAACTACAGCAGTGTCTGAAGAACGTGCTAAAGTACTGTGGTACAATACCCACAATGTGCCACTTTCACTATCTAAGCATCTTTTAGCATAATTTGGTCTTGCTTACATTTCTTACCTTTATAGCAGTTTTCTTTTAGTCTGAATCTACCCCGGTGGACACTTTCTATGGTCACAGAACACAGCTCTTCACCTTAAAGTTTTTCATTATTTGAATGCTGAGGTAATTCCATCCCCTCAACTGACACATAACTGAGTCTGACCTTGGCTAGATCATTACCTTGAGAGGTTTGGGTGCATATATATTTCTTGATCAAGGCATCTGTAGGTTGAGTGTAAAGGCTCAGAGCATATTTGAGGGACTTCATATCGGGGCTCTTTTCGAGGAAGGTTTTCTTCAACCCATTTCCTCCAGCATGGAAGTATTGCTGAAAAACAAACAAAACAAAAAACAGGAAAGATTTACAATTTTCAAAGGTGAACAAAAGTTTGGAATAAATTTGAACATGATGGCAACTCCATTGAGTTTAAACACGACAGCAAGTTACACTTGGCTAAGGAATAGCCTAGGATTATGTGGACAGTATGCATTTAACAAGGCGGCACAAACACATAAAGAGACAAGACAAGAGACAGCAGTAATAGCCACTTGTGTAGCTAATTACCATACATTTAAAACCCATGCTTGGATGGTTAATGCACATTTGTGCTGATAAGCCTGATAGCTGAGGACAGACAAGGCTTTGCTTTCTTTTCAAATGCTGTCACCTCTCCCACATGTGGAAGGTGGGAGGGTGGCCACGGACAGATCTTATTAAGAAAGAAGGTGCTGCTAAAAAGAAGTGAAGATGAAGCACTTGGAGACACATTCCTAAACTAGCCTTTATTATTTTGTGCTTGTTATGTGTTTAACTAGCTCTCCTCTGTAACACATGATCATTATAGGAAAAATTTTTTATTTCTTGGGGTGTTTGCAGAGTTAGTGCAGGGTCTTTTGTCTTGATCAAAGTTAAAGAGTTGACACACAATTATCTTATACACTTAGAGGCACTGGACAAACATAATTAAAACTGTATAATAAAAAAAGAAAATCTTCATCACACATAGAATGACGCTCCCAATAGGGGCTGGTTGGTAAAAATGTTTTGCCTGGTGTCAGGTCTATGCTTGGGGACTGACTCAGCACAGTAGGAGAGACTGTTTTCTGTCTCACTAACGACTCATGAATCACAAAATTTGAGTGACACGTCTCTTCTGAACTATGCATAATCTGGTGGAGTTTATCCAGAGGAAAAAAAAAAACAATCACACTAAATGGGAAACTGCATGTGAATTACCTAAAGGTAGCCTACAGCAAATACATTTATTTTATAAAAAAAGTGTATGCTTTTTGTCACAAACAAACATTGAAACCAAGGCTAAGCTTACTGTAATTAACGTTGTAGCTGTACTTTTTAGAAATTGTATTGATGATTAAGGATGCAATTGAACATTGGTCTAGTAGAAGATACATTCTGAGAGCCTAAAAGAGTTCACACTTTATAAAACAAATAGATCAAAATGGTATAGGTTGCCCATATTAAGGATTTACCAACATGATATGATTTATGTGTATTCAATTCAAATAATTTTGTTGTTGGGGCATTTTAAGGTTTTCTTATGTTGTGGTTATATTATGTATATATATACATTATATTATGTATGTATATATATATATATATATATATATATATATATATACACATCAAACGATTACATTTCCTTAATCGCGATTAATCGTTGAATTTCTATAGTTAATCGCGATTAATCGCATGTTTTATCACATGATTAAAATTCTATTATTTTGCATTTCAAAACTGTTTTTAAGGCAAGGCAGCTTTATTTGTATAGCACATTTCAGCAACAGGGCAATTCAAAGTGCTTTACATGAAAACAGATTAAAAAATTTAAAACAGATAAAATACAAGAATAAAAGTTACAGTGCAGTATAAGAAATGAAACATTGAAGAGAAGTTAAAACAGTTAAATATATAAAAGCAGATAAAATAGGAATTTCTCTTTATATGCTTATATAGATTGTCATACAGTGTCAACAATGCAACTTCAGTATAAGAAATGAACAGTTATTTAAAGAAAGGCAACATCAAAAAGATAGGTCTTCAGCCTTGATTTAAAAGAACTGAGAGTTGCGGCAGACCTGCAGTTTTTTGGGAGTTTGTTCCAGATATGTGGAGCATAAAAACTGAACGCTGCTTCCCCCTGTTTAGTTCTGACTCTGGGGACAACAAGCAGACCTGTCATATTTAAGTACATATTAACAATGGAAAGCCATTCTTACCAGTGTATCTTGATTGGGAATCAAATGAATGCAAAGAAAGTGACTTTATGAACTTGATTTTAAGATTTGTATTTGTTTATTATATATTTAATCTAGTCACACATTTGAATTTAACAACAACTTTGAATGCACCACGATGTGTTTTTCGGACAACAGCAGCTGCAGATTGTTACATCCCGGTGTTGGAATCCTCTACAGTAAAATACAGTCACACTTTACACCGTTTAGCGTTAGCTGTCAGCATTGTAACCGTGTTTAATCCAGCTACTAGCTAGCAGTAGGCTAACGTTAGCTGCTGTCGATTGTAGTGTTAACTAGCGTCATGTGCAGCAATGTTTCTGTTGCCTGTAACGTCTGTTTCAGAGCATCAGAGAGAAGTGCAGATTAATACGATTAAAAAACATTAACGCATTATGCTCGACCCTTAATCGCATTGCGATTAACGTGTTAATGCTGACAGCCCTAATATATATATATATACATATACAGACATATATTAAATACAGACATATATTTAGAAAATACCATTCTAATCACCTACTCATGGCATTAAAACCGATGCACTGTATAGTGCATCACAAGTATAATGGTCAAGGAAAATTTAGCTTGATGTTGGAAGAGGTCCATAGTGTTACTGCTAGGCTGCATTCCCTCTGGCAAAAAGTGCAGCCAACCAGGCAGAATCAAATCAAAACATCACCCTGCCTATTGCAAAATTGCCTGTCAAACTGCCATCCTTCCTATCTCCCCATGTGAGGTTACACACCTCTCTCGAGTCCATGATACATCTACGCAAAAAGGTACTCCACATTTTCCCATATACAGTATTTAATACCTATATCTGACTATAAGAAAAAAGGGTCTTTTTGTTTTTTTTAAATACATTCTTGAAGAAAAGGAAAAATGGCATCTATACTGATGTGTAGCCCATCCTCATACAAATATATCTAGCACAACAAATCTGGATTTGGTGAGAATAAAACAGCTGCCAGTCTTCTACAATCACTCACAGGTCAAGTTTAAGAAAGGAATTAATAGTGCATTATTGGGGATCAGTTAAATGGACTACATGTCATCTTTCATCACATGCATGTTATCTGTTGTCATCACATATGCACTCCTCTATGGGCCAGAGTATTTACCCGTTATCCTACCCATTAGTTTTCACAGGTTCAGTCTGGATAAAATATTTTCAGTGGGATAATCACTAAATGCACTCATGGCCAAACTATTGAGTATATATACTGTGTCTGAGCCACTGCGTTTATATATCCCTGGCTCCTTACTATAACAGGCTACCTTTGGGGCAACATTTTCACTCAATAGTGAAATACTACTAGTATAATAATATATATTTGCAGTAGTCAATATGTACGGTATATTTGGTCCTTTTTAAATTAATCTATCCCATTTGTGTCTTTTGTAGATACAGGTTTAAAGCTGTTGTGCCTGAAATATGAAAAATATGATGCAAGTAACCCTCTGAATAGCATTTCTTGGAATGATCGGCCAACTCTCCTAAGGCATTACTGATCTGTGCTAATTGACTGTTCTCATTGTAATACTGATGAACAGAATTCAGGCTACATGATTGATCTAAACCTGCAGGTAGTTTCCTTGGAGACAGCAGAATCAATTAGTTTTATCTGCACTTTATGATGCAGTGTTCCCCCAGTGGCACCTCACCATAACTCTCTTCTTGTCCCTGTAGAACTGAGGCGTGGTCTTGAAGTTGTCTCATATCCCTTACAGTTGTATGGCAGTAAATTAACAGCGCTGCATTTCACACTTTTTTGAGGCTTTGGGATTCTTTCCATATTCCTGGATATTAATAATGTCTCCTCAGATGGGTCTAGACTGGCATTATGTGTTTTTGTAGAACTATAATGGAACTTTTTTTTTCAAGCAAGCACTTTGATCCGGGTGCATCATCTTCTTGCAGCTACATTGTGTCTTAGCAAGAAACATCAGGAAGATAAAAGTACTATCCAAAAGCAGAGATTTCGAACAATTCATGCCAGCCTGTAACAAGTCTCTTTTGCAATTTGTGAGGCGACAGCAAAGAATATCTCTCACAATTATTATATATAAAAATCAAAATAAACACACACACATTTATACAGAGTATGTTTTTTTCTCCATTTGACATATGCCTGTACTGTAAATGCACCTTTTCAAGCATCTAGACATTATATATATATATATATATATATATATATATATATATATATATGTATATATATATATGTATATTAGACAGGAGGAACGGAGGAAAATAAAAGAAGGGGGTCAATAACATTGTATCCCCTGATGTCCCAAGCACATGACATGAGCCACAGCCTCTACGTTTTAGTGTCTTTGATTTACAAAAATCATTGATTTACAAAATTCTAATTTAAGTCTGTTTACATACGTATCTCTGCTCTGCCTTACATGGCCAAGTTTAGCCATCCAGGTGTCTCTTGCTGTACAGCCAACAGTGTAATTGACAGAACTCACCTTGATGGTGGGAAGCACGAGGTCCATGGCTGCACACTGTCGTGGAGTCAGACTTCTGGCTTCCTCGCGAGTTACATGCTCCTGGAGGGATATCAGATCAAGTCAAACTCTCTACAGTTGGCAAAACAAGTCGCATTTGAATGCTTTATATTTTAAGAAGTTTCTCCAGTTTAGTGGTAATGACATTAGGTTAGCCATAATGCTTGAGGTTGAGCATTTACTGCTTACAAAACAGCACAAATTGCAGTCATTTAAACTGCAGTGTGTCTAAAAAAGCCTTGCTGTCTCACACAAGTTCTAAAAACCTATTTTAATAATGAAAAATGGTTTTTTTTCATGATTAATTAAGTAAATTTTTTTCCTGATTTGTGAATTGATTACAGTAAATAACTTCTGGCACTGCCTAATTTCCCAGGTGTGTCCCTTACAAGGCATACACAAAAAGGGCATTAATATTTTATGAAAGGGGCTTTGAAGAAACTAAATCACCGATGCAAACACTGTTACAAATCTTGGTCCTAATCTACACAGTTTCATGCGTCTGGCCCCTTGCGTGTACAAAAGTCTTGGTGTTAGTTGCTAAAATTTGATCAACAAAAACACACTAGAAGAGGCGGGTACAATGTGCAGCACTGTAGAAATGCACATACCATCCCTCAAATTTGAGGCTTCAGATGAAACAAACATATATATGTGTTTTGTATTCAGAATATGATATAGATTTAGTCAACTAAAAGTTTGTTTTAAACCAATTTTAAAGAGCTGGTGTGAGACAGAAAATGCTTTAATCAACATCTGCGCTAAGATGTTGTCTGTTTTTGATGCCAAAATTGCACTGGGCCCACTTGATTTGTATTGACTCAGTTCCAATCATATCCCCATCCTGTGAAAACAAAGTAATGGCAAGCCCAAAAATAACTAAAGGCTGCAGGCAGAAATAAATACTTCTCTCTAATGAAAACAACATGATGCAGATGTATGGACACCATGCTTGTTATTTGATGAAATAAGGACCTTTATTTGGATATAATTTGTTTTTTACGCAAATAGAATTATTCGCTTGATTTCTCATATTATTACTTATGAGTCCAGAATTGTATATTCTCTAAAATAAATGGTTATCTACCAAACGGAAGCTGATTAAACACTACAAATCCTTCAACGTATATATGCTTGGGCAGATAAGTGAAAATGTACATGGGATTTGTAAAGCTCGAAGGACATGATTGTCAGTCATAATTATAAATAACAAGATGACTAGGAAACCACTTTAATGGTTTGGCAGGAAGAAAGAAACACATCCATCTGTGTACTGACGTACTGTACCTAGAACTTCCCACAAAGGACATCTAACAGAGCACCACACAAAACACAAACATCAGTAAGAACATCCCAAGTAAACACACACGCACGCACACACACACACACACACACACATGCAGATAAACACACAATCAGTTCGCATCCCCCGTACTGTATGACTCAGAGCTAATATACCTCTCTGAGGTACTGTCATACAGCCGTTGTTAGTGAAACCACAATGTAACCACTGATCCGTTCCAATGCCTCACCACACAGAGCTCGTGGGATTAAACATCCTCCGGTCACATCAGGAATTAGATACCAGCCTGGCTAGTGTTGCACTAAATTACACTGTACAATGCAAATGCCTACAGTAGCTTACATGCCGTGCTTCCAAATTACATAATCCATCTATCCACATTTGTAAAAAAAAAAAAAAAAGTGTAAAAACAATTAGGTGCAGGTTCTAACTGATCCTTTTACAAATATACATTCCCAGCCAAACAATTATAGACTGTGGATGAGTGAAACATCTATTTTATAATTGAGTTAGCTTGTCATGATGTTATTCATGTTGACATTTAGTTACATATCTGGCCAGCTATAAAAAGACTCTGTAGTGAGTATGAAGGTAAATATGGTGCAAAAAGGGAGAGCTTGTAGAATACAATGTGAGAACTTGCAGAACAAAAAATCTGAACGTGTATGTTAAAATTTGCACTTGTAAAAATTGAATTTGCACTTGTAAAAATAAAATTTGCACTTAATATATTAATATAACCGGCAATTTCCACTGGATGCGGAACGTCGACGGAGTCATTAGGTTTCCATTAAAGTCAATGTGTGTATTTCCACTGACTGCAGAACGTCTGCGTCCCTACTCCGTCCCAGTTCCGTCAGTCCGCAGCCCTCCGGAGCAGATACGCAGAGCTTCTATTTTTGACGGACGACGGAGAGCTCCGCAGCAATTCAGCGCAATTCAGATTGTGCGGGACAGGAAGTCGAGCACAGAAACAAAATAAAACATCCGGATACTTTTCAAAATAAAATACACCGTGCTCACGGGAGGTCATATTTCCCTGCACTACACCTTGAAAACACAGCACAGAGTTGTTTCCCCTCTACTCCTCTGGATGGAAACAAACTGTTGTTGGTTTTGTGGTTCTGTTTATAGAAACTACATCCTGTTATATCGCACGAACATACGTGAATTCGCGAGATCTCGTGGTCGGCTGGCCGCAGCCGTTACGCAACAAATCCGGACCTGGTGGGTATTGACGGACGGCGGAGCACGCAGCCGTTCCGCAGCGGAGCCGGTCCGCAGACGTTCCGCATCCTGTGGAAATCCACGGTAAGTCCACAGGTACAAATTAGTTTTGCACCAAATGTATCGTCAAGAGTGTTGTGAAAGTCGAGGTGCGCAGATTCGCCACTTTGTGATGCGAGAGAGCACATAATATGTGAAGTTGCAGTGACAGATTCGAGAGGTTGTAATCACTGAGTTGTGGTTGTGATGGAAAATGAACCAGAGTAAAAAAAAAAGTATTCGAGTAAATGTTGCATTATAAGTTTGCAGCTGTCATTTTGTTCATGTAAATATCAATCTACACATTTGTGAATTTTTTTTTGTAACTTCACATTCAGAATACAGGTGTGTGAACATTTTCTACAAGTGCAAATTTCAACTTACAAGTTCAGATTTTTTTTTACAAGCTCTCATGTTTTTTTTCTTTGTATGACTTCAAATTCAGATCACATGTGTGTGAATATTTTTTACAAGTGCAAATTTTATTTTTACAAGTGCAAATAAAATTTTTACAAGTGCAAATTTTAACATACAAGTTCAGATTTTTTGTTCTGCAAGTTCTCACATTGTATTCTACAAGCTCTCCCTTTTTGCACCATATTTACCTTCATAAGTGAGTTTCTTGTAGTGCGTTAGTCTGTATATATCTGTATTATCTAGAATGCCTCTGATATACTGTTTACAATATAATACATTATCAACGTCAGCATAATTAGAGATTTCATGTTATACTGAGATGACATGAATCGGCTAAGCTTAGCAAAACTCGCCTTGGGTTCATCCAAAAATTACCTTCAGTTTGGACAGCTGTCCCAAGTCCTTGGCAGCATTGAATATCATCTGAGCTCCTTGCTGTTGGACAGACAGATATTTTTCCATTAAGCAAGGAAAATAATGTTGGAAACACTGAATAAATAAATATCAAAACAATTAGTATAAGAAAAAAATAAGCAACATAATATGTTGCTTTAATGTGATGTTGTTGAACTTAAACATTTAACACTTAAACATAAACTCTTTCTTGTAATTGTGTTTTAAAGCTGCACTAGTTATTTTGGAAACTCCAAGTGGCAGAGACGAAAATGTTTGAAAACCGCTTGACATGATGGCATTAAACTACACTTTCATGTTTCCATTGACAGCAATAACAAAGGAGTAAATAAGATATTCCTGAGATGAAAAATGTCAACCCGGCTCAACCCAAAGGATTAACAATTCACTCCACGTGTGTGAAGATTTAGAGATGCCATGTTTAATCTTCTGTACAGCATTTTGTATGTTATGAGGGAGCATGAGAGAGCTGAACAGATGGAGGAAATGAGATAGAGACAGGTGGAGAAGAGGAGGGAGGTGGAGGGCAGGCCAATAGATGAAAAGAATAACAGAAATGGGAAAAAGACAGATAAATGATCAAACTTACACTCTGGTCACTCAGTGGAGGCAGAACAATTGTTCTCTCGATAGTGTTCAGCACGATTTTCCATAGCTCTTTGAGGACTCGTTTCAGCACAGTCTTCTCACAAATCTTGGCAAATAACATCAAACTGCAAAGTGGCAAAAGAAGGGCATTTGTCAGGTCAACACTCGAAGCACGTGTCTCAAACTGAGCCAACACAGCTGAAAGCTCCAACAAGTGATGACGCCTTCATGAATTGTATAATTAAATAAAGAAAAACACCTGTGATTCATAGAAAAAATGCAGCCGCTTTATGCTTTAATCTCACCCTATTGTGCAAGCAAGGTCTCAGAGACAGGAAGAAGGATTTGGTATTTCCATATCATTAAGAGGATTCCCTGTAATACCCCATTGGCCTCAATGTTGCTTTGACAAATGGTTGAGAGCGATTCCCAGAGCTCAGCTGAAGCATATCTTCGCTATGGTTTTTCCAAGAATGCCACAGAAGTAAATGCAGTCCCTAGGATTAATTAATAGACATTCAGAGATATAGCTGGTATCTCTTTTCTGATGAAAACAAATGTAAAATGGTAGTAATCATTATACTGCTGTATTCATTTTAATGAGAATATTATTATTTATTTTTTTTAAACTAAAACTGGAAATAAAAACAGAAATAAAATCAAACTTAAAAACTCATCATGAATGGAAATCTGTTGGGTGCTGTTGGCCCCTATTGACACATCAACTTCCATCTCTGTGCAACTACCTTCAACTAAAACAATTAAGGTCTTAAAAGTAGATTTTGACACATTTGACATTTGGCCATCATTAGGTAGTAAGGAAGGACTCACCATAGTTGATATTGTACTTAAGTGGTCCCTAACACATTGCAATTAATTAAATAACTAGAGCCAATTGCAGACATGCAGTAAACCTGATACTTTTGGGGCCCCATGTGGCCTGGGAACCTGGGGAAGTTGCCCACTTTTCCCAGTTGGATAGCCTAGCCTTTGATGTACAAGAACACGGCCCATACTTTCAATAAGACTAGGCATACACATGAATGGGTAGAGATGGCTGAAATTTGTATCTTTATTAATTAACCTGACCTTATAAATTCTGATACAACCACATTACACCAAAATTAACAGTGGCTAAAATAAGATAATCCTTTATTAGTCCCACAGTAGGGAAATTTGACTAATTAAAGTGTTCAGAAGGTGCTGTCACACCAGATGTTTTGCTTCGATTTAATTTCTATTCCATTTTACTTTGCACAGAGTTCAATCTGATTGAACTTTGACACCAGCGAGTTTGAATGAGAGGGTGGGATTGGCCTGTCTTTTAGTAAACATTTTATCATTGGTGATATAACTCAAATAATACAAGCAGCAGAAAATAAGTGACTGGAAAAACAGTGACAGGGGTTAATACAGTAAAGTAATCAAACTGAATCATAAGTATAATTTACAAGTGTGTGGACAGCTGTTGTTAGCCCACTAGCCATGCTAGTTCCCAAAGCCTATTCAACCCCATTCACGCTTCTTCCTGTCCTGTCTCCTTTTCTTCACACTATCATGCGAGTAAATGTCACACTGACATCACCTCAATGCCAACACTCTCAAACTTGATGGCAAAGGATGGTGAGCCTATTGACTCTTTTTAATTAATGACTTTTATTTGCTTTGCAAAAGAGGTTGGCACTTACTGAAGACCAAAGTACAAAACTGCCTCACGTTAGAAGTTAAACTCTGACCTTGCATTCAGTATGTACCCACTTTTTATCCAGGAGGTCCATAAGAGGCCGGAGGACAGTCTCAGCGTCCATTGCAGGGTTGCTTCCTTTGGCCGTACCTTTCATCTGAACCAGCTCCTGGTTCATCTGCTTCACACAGTCCTCGATCACACCTTTGAAACTGTGTGATGGAAAACAACAATCCTTTAAATCCTTTGCTACTGGGTTCAAATTTTTGGCTGCAGCAGTAGACCAACTTTACGGAGGTGCTAGCTCAGTCCCGTTGGTCCTATAAGATTATTGAAAATAAGTTAAGTGGTGAATAAGTTGTTCAAGCTGAAATGTTTAACCACTTGCTTTGCTCACTAAGCATTAGTTTGAGTCAATTATATTTTGAGAAAATGTCAATAACTAAGCAGTCTTGTAGTACAATTTCTTTAAAAGAACAAGACATGAATGAATACTTTAACCGTATTGAAAATGATCCCACACACGCACACACACACACACACACACACACACACACACACACGTTACGTCACACTAATGCTCACCTGGAGCCAAACACTCCGCTGAGCTCATCCAGCACCGTGTTGAGTTTATTCTGCAGCTCCTTTAGCAGATCACTGGCCTCTGCATCCAGCTGTCAGTGGAAGACGGACAGTTACTACATCATTACACTCCATACACTAGCCCACACTGAGAGCTCAGCTCTGAATCTCTGCCTCAACTGGGGTGGGGATTTTAGGGGGGAGAGGACAGGCACAGAGGAGAGGTAACCTGCTTCTCTGGTGGCCTCCCACTCATTCTGCCTGCCATCTGTGCCAAGTGACGTTCTGAATACAAATGGCCGGCTCACCTCCGAGCGCTGCAATGATGACTGCTTGCCGAGTCATGAGACATGGTGTCAGCAAAGAAGCAGCCAACTAGGGGTCTCTTAAAAGGGAATATTTCTGTGCACTACTACGCAAGTTACAGTAGAGCAAGTATGCTGTCAGACAGCCTCGACATTATAACATTTTAGGGGAATAAAGCTTTCTGTCATATATACATAAAACCTTGTAACTACAGATGTTCTTCTGATACTGAAATCCTTGGACTGACTTATGTTGAGGAAGGAAATTGTTGCTGCATGTCAAATTCATTTGAGTGTGCAACTTTATTATTTAATATACGTTGGTGTATCTAGATTAATATCTGTAGCTACACTTTGCTACAAGCCTCTTAAATCCACACACTATGTGCCTACATATCTAGCTTGATTTACTGAAAAATCTGACTTGACCATGCAATGAACAATTTTAAATACCAGCTCACACAAACACATTTGCAAATTTGATTCACAGCATGTACGTGCCCATGCATGGCATGTGTTGGGTTTCTGCAGCGCCATATTTAAGCATGTGCATGTGATGGATGTACAGATGTGTGTGTGTTCTTCTTTGGTTTTGGGTATATTTTGAGAAAATGCATGGGTGGATATAGGATATTTGCGCTGTGCTGTGTGCATTGTGCGCCATTACGTAACTGCATGTATGAGTGCATCTGTACCACTGTTTGTCTCAATATTTATAAATTACGTTCGCCATGTACAAATGTCCAAATATTGATGTTTTGGATGGGGGTGGAGAACACACATCGCTGAGGCATGGTGCCTGCGATGGATGTGTGAGGCCAGGCACCGCACCACATGCACGACAGATCGTCATATTAGAACCGATAAGCTTAGCCAAGGAGCCGCTCATCTCACACGTTATAATGTTATGATGGCTCAGCTGTGAAGCGGATGTGTAAACTAAACCTTTTACAAACATTGGTATTTTGCAGACATGCCTCTATCTGCAGCTCAACCGGGATAGATGTATATGTGTGTTTGTGTGTTCCCATGTGTACACTTCGTACTGCTGTCATTTCAGTGGAAATGCATGCAGGAGTTTTCTGTCACAGAGTAAATTGACCACAGAGGTTGGAGTTGTTGTTTTACTCTTTGAGTAACGGATAACATCTTATCAATTGACAGCAGGAAAATACCATAGGCCTTGGTCTTTTATCAGTTCCTCTTGGCCTGGGGAAAGTTTTACGCTGGGCTCTAATCTGCAGCCTGGCAGTCTCTGAAATTGAGATTCGCTGGGGTGTTTTCCAAGAACACTGTGTCTTAATGGGAATGCTGCTACAGGAAATTCACCCCGTTGTCTGATACACTAAGACACCTGTCGCATGCTGAGAGGAGAAAATTCCATTCTGAATCCGTGTGGTTCCTAATGCTTCAATCATATGTCTACCTGAAGACGGCAATCGTGTCTGAAAAGCCTCAATTCAGAGGTACTTTGACTTGCCAAGTGAGGCAGTTTTGTAGTTTGAAAATATCAAAGATTCAGCTTCTGAAATGTTAGGTTAATAAAGGTCTTTGATTAGCTTAAAAAATGGATATAATGAGAGAATAAAATTATGAATGTGATATACATTAATGTATATTGGATACTATGAATATATCTGGTGTCTAAAGCCTTTCACTTATCGTAGCTAGTTTCACTCCATGCTGACTGACATCCAGAGTCCTCCAGAGTGCACAAACTCTCCCCTGGCTTACAGCCTATCAACAGCAGCCCAGCCTTGCTTCCCTTTGCCTGTTTCAACAATACAATATCTACTCACTGGCAGGTTGTTTTTCTGAATCATAGTTTGTCCTAAACAGTGACAAATAAATAAAGGTTTTATAAGCCACCATCTCTAAAGTGAGAAAAGCATATTAGCAAACAGGCCGACAACCAAAATAAAGCCTGATACCAATCAGGGGAGATCAGTCCATGATGATTCCATAAATGTGGGCACTGTAAAAGATTATTGCTAATCTTTCTTATTGGTAATGGTATGATAACAGCTCTTGGTAATTACATTGGTTCCCTGGGTGGTAATTGCTGATAGGGAACTATTCTGTAATGAATAGGCTACTGTGCAGAGAGGAAACTAAGGGAAAACCTTCACCTCAAATACTTACCAAAAATTACTTTTACGTTCTTAAAGATATACCTGATTGTCCATTAACAATGAACATCCATAATTTTACTTTTCATAGGGATGTAAAGACATCTGGTGTCATTATTCTTCAGACAATAATGGACTGGGAGTGATCCAGGTCTAGAACTGCTAACTGTGGGGAGGTAGTAGCACGTCAGCCGAGGGCACAGCTGGAGAGATTTGTAAGTGTTTGAAAAGCTCATTAAACACGGTCTGAAAAACCGTGCTGTGGCTGCAGCCTGAGAAATGGATAGAGATGATCAAAACCACAGCCAGCAATTTGGCGAGCCTCTGACACATTCTTTGCGTCGTGGAAAAAAAAAAGTGGACCACGAACTAAAATAAATATCGCACTTCTAAATTAGCTATGGATAGAGAAGTGGCTCACGGAAAATAAAAGCAAGCTAAAAAAAAAGATGGATCGGGTGGGTTTAGCCACTATCCCCAAAGCGCTGGGGATGGTGAGCTTGAGCAGCCTGTCCAGAGGGGTGATGGGTAATTCAGATTCCATATGCTCTGTGGCACATGCTGCTAGAGGGGGCGGAGAGTGAGAAGCATAGGAGCGTGAGAGGTGGTGGGGAGGCACAGGGGTGGGGGGGTGTGGAGGGAGGGCGTGCTTTTTCATATCATTCAGTAAATGTTGGGAAGGGGTGTTGAAGAGTCCTATCACACACCTTACAGAAGGACACAACCCCTTCCTCCTGGAGACAGAGAGAGAGAGCACAGAAAGGAAATGGGGGGAAACAGAAGACACAACGACAGGAGACAAAATGCAAGGCAAGACAGGCGTTAGATACTGGAGAGACAAATGCATGCAAGTCATAAGAAGCCATGGCTGCTGCTTCTCAGGTTAGACTGACAGGGAAAATACTTAATGGTGTTTCAAACCCAACACACAGGTTTGTAGGGGTTTAACTCAATACTTACAAAAGGGCAACACATGTTATACACAAGGGGGATTAGATGTAGGAAAATAGTGATGGAGTACAAAGAAAGTTATTGAGGAACTGTAGTAGAGGTAGAAGTCGAAAAGGTGATATTAGCAAACTGAACTACATGTCAGATAAGTCTATTGGATGGTTAAGTACAGAGCTGATGGAAGCATTACAGCACAGCATCACTGTTGGGGTCAATTCACTTTCACTTCATGTAAATGTCATCTGAAATGATCATTTACATGATCATGACACAGCATTTATTTCACAGCAGAACTGATCTGAGGATGGATGTTTAAGCCTTTATATTAACTGGCACCAACCTTGCCGAAGTGTCCTTCAGGAGAATCCTTTGAAGCCCTGGGGACACTGTTCTTTAGCTAACCTTGTGATTTGATCTTGCAGTGTAAGGATGCAGATCATTGCATTACTACATTGTAATAATGTATATATGATATGACTTTTCTTAAACTTCTTTTAATTCAGGAATATCATAATTTAATTGAAAGTGAATTGCCTCAAAACTTGACACAGACACAGCAGACAGATGCACTTAGGTAGGCACAGACCTGTTTGCCACCCATGGACTCAAACATCTTCTCCAGTTGGACACGGAGCTGCTGAATGTTGTTGAGGATGATGCAGGGCTGTAAAAGTACAACAATTAATACAACTAGATTGTTTAGTGTAGTGCAGTGTATGATTCAATGTGTCAGAAGAACATCAACTATATATTTATTGGTGTTGAAATCCTACAAAAAACACATTACATTTACTATTTTTTTTAAAGCTGTAAGCATTGTACTCTAACAGTTTGTAAGCTTGAGACTAGCCCATTTTAATGTAACACATTCTCGGAAGGGAAAAAACAGTAAAAATCCATCAGTTTTGGTTTCCTGACACATCATTAATACAAAGATGCTAGGTTTCTGCGCGACATCGACAGTCAGCAGGGAAACACAATACATAATACAACAGGGAGGGAAATGTCTGTACTAAGTACGTCAGGCATTATCGATTCTCAGCTGCACAAGTTTAACAGATGACAGACATTAATCACACTGCTTTTTATGGAGTCTGTGAGCAGAATTACTCACTTCAGTCAGTCACAGATTATGTACATTATCTGCCCAAAAAACAAACATAGAACGCCCCAAAATTATGATAGTGGTATAATGGATGGTAGTAAAATGATAATTCTGTGCCCCACAGGAGAAGGATGATTGGTGTCTTTCAATCCACATAGCAGCCAATAGTGTCTCCGCGGCAGCACATAATGGCTTGCTCTCAACTAGATTTATAAGCATATTTGTACGGGAGTGATAAGATATTTTAAATCTGAATGAAAGCGATGTAGATTTCCCTCAGCTCATTATATCTAGCTTGAGAGAAGTTAATAAATAGAAGGTAATAAATATAGAATAAAGGGTTTGGTCAGCTAACACTTGTATTGGATATGTTTTAATCTATCAGTTAAGTGGCAGGGGCAGCTGTGACATCACTTAGGACTTCATATACCAAAGAGAAAAAAGACAGCTATTTCCCAGTGGTTTGTTTATTGATTTACAGTGTTTGGTGGTGTAATGCTGTACGAATAGGGTGATGCTAAGATAACCAATTTGTCTGCAAATATAATTTTAATGAAATGTATTCATCTCAGAACATTGTTTACAAAAGCAGATCTAATTTTTATCTTATAAAATATTACATTCAGTATTGTGACTTTTTTGGGGCAGCCTCACAGCAAGAAGGTTCTGAGTTCAACCTGCCGACCGGCTGGTGTCTTTTTGGTGTGAAATTTGCATGTTCTCCCTGTGCCTGCGTGGGATTTCTCAGGCTGCTCTGGCTTCCTCCCACAGTTTAAAGACATGCAGGTTAGATTAATTGGTGACTAAAAAAACCCGTAGGTGTGAATGATGAATGTTTCAGCCCCGTGATTGACTGGCGACCTCCTGTCCAGAATGTACCCCGCCTCTTGCCCAATGTCAGCTAGGATTGGCTCCAGCCCCCCGCGCCCCATGGATAAGCAGGTACAGTATAGCTACAGTAAAGGATGGAATGTGACTTTTGTCTAATCTGTGCATTTCTATGTAAAATACTGTATACTTTCACCCCTTTAGGCTTTTGAAAATCATTAAAGCAAACTGAAGTAAGATCAAACTTTGAACAACTCATGTCCACACTATGGCCTCTGTGGCAGTAACAAGCCACAACAGTTGGGAGCCACTGCTCTAGATTATCATCTTTACTTATACTACTGCTCTCTTTTAATGTTTTATGTTTCAGTTTGTTGGCAGCAAAAACAGACACACAGTACGTTCTCAGGTTAGGAAAGATGGCTATGATGTGGGTCAAGTACTATATACGTGGCAGTACTATTAGGTTGAATTTGATGTAATCGTGCCACTGTACAACTCCATCTGCCTCTTATTTCCTTTTTTCCATCATCTGTCCGCTCAGTGCTGTCTCGAGGACATGTCCTGTTTTCTCTGGGACAATTGTAATGAGCCTGTCAACACTGTAAAGAAACATCTGCCTCCTCCACTAGTACCCTGTGTGTTATCTCTCACTTCAACTTCAACGACCAGTGAGGATAATTAGGCCCCTAAGAAGGCTCTGCATTTAGTCATCTATCACATTAAACAATAGACTGTGAGGCCAGAAAATACCAATGACTTTTCCCCATCAGCTATGGGTTGTGAGATGAATAATTGCATCTCAGTTAAAAGAGACAGTTTGTTAAGTGCATTACAAAAGGCAAGGCAGGGCTCAGCGTCGAACAGACTGAACTGCTGTTAGAGACAATTATCATGGAAACACCATCATCTGACTAACCAGATTTGCAATTTGACCAAAACCACTCAATGTAACCTTTGCTATTAATGCTTGCAAACTTACCACATTCTCCTTACTCAAATACAAAGGAAAGTCCTTGGATATGATTGCAGCATATTGCAGAAGAACTTTGTTGATAGTCTGCAGAGAGGGAGAGAGACACATTTATAATTACAGTTTGTTTGCCGTTCTATTATTGAATTTCTGGAACTCACTGAGAAGATCTAAGCAGTCACAACCTAATAACCAGATAATATCAAACTGAATAAATACGCCACAGTGACTCCTCAGATCAATGGCAAACTCTTTAACTGTGAGTTATTACGCCCCACAGGAGTATGGGGGGTGGGGGGGATTTCCAAGAGCCTGACCTTCGCAAAACGGCACATGAAGTGAGCCAGAGCCTGTGGGTTCGGACACTCCAGCTTCTTGATAATCTCAAAATTCTGGTTTAGTTGAGTGAACACATCCACTACCGAACATGAGAAGAGGGCGTGCTCCGAGGTTTGCTGGAACTGTTGCAGCATAGAGAGGAGGAGAGAGGGACATGAGGGTGGAAAAAGTGATGGGGGGGTGGGTGGAAGAAGGAAAAGAGAGAAAGAGACAAATGTAAGTTCTCAGATCTAAAGACCTTTAAGCACCTCCGAATAGTGAGACATTATGTTGGCACAGTGAAGAGAACGTTTGATTAATGTACCAATTACTGTATAACTACATCACTCACAGAGCAGAACTCTAGACCACTTACTGCTGATTACACTAACAGGTTTACTGTTATATGTGACTGCCAGGTAACTGCTGAGGTGCATTTATTAAAAGTTCCCACTTAAACCATCTGAAACTCTTTAGAGTTATCTCTTGAACGCATATGAATTCCTGCATTTATTCACGATTGACACAAAAGTCATAATCAATCATATTTTTCATGTGTTTAGGTAAAGATGAATCAAATCAATCATTTTAACTTTTAACTTTGTTCAGTGGACATCCTGGGTTACAATAATCACACAATCTGAAACTTATAGTGCTATGCAATGTTTGTATGCGCTGACAATGCATCAATATTTTGCGATAATTTCTTTGCCAAATGTGTTTTGTGAAGCTTTTCACACACTTCCTGTGATTATTGTCTAATATCCTTCAGTGCCTCTTACTGCCCTGAAAATCAAGGTTTTGCTTCCAGATTGTATTAATTTTTAATTGAAATTTCATTCATATTCCTGTCTTGTGATGTCTCAGGGCGAGGAGTGTTTTTGACCGTGTCAAATCTTCTCTTCTTAGCAGACCGTCCTTGTGAATAAGAAATAGGTCTTAAGTGGCTTGGTCGGTTAATACATAAAGATACACATTGACTTATAATTCAATGCTATACTTACTCCATCTTTCTTGTCCCTTTCCAGTGCTCCATTGAGGAAATCCATGGCAACATCCTCGTTCTCATCAAGCCACTGAATGACAAATGGCTCAAACCACCTAAAGAAAAAAACCTTTCTATAATCAAATCATAGCTGGAAGGTTTTTTTTTTAGCTTTAGAGGACTATATGAGTCAGGGCTTAGTATATAAGAAGAAATCTGAGGCCAAGGCTTTTTGGCTTTTTTTTTTAATTATAGTATTTTAGAGAAATCAATGAAAATGGATTGTATGCTGAAAATACCACACAGATGTCAGTGTGGTTTTGGCCAAGGCTGGCTCAGGTTTCAGTTTGTGGACAGAATTGACTTCGAGGCTCAGACAGAGGACAGCAGAGGACAGGACAGAGGAAGTACATTTGTTAGTAGAATAATAATGCTGAGCTTGTCCTCAAAGCAACGGATGTCCCCCCAAAACAGCTTTGTACTCTGGCTAAGGGCATCTGCTTCAGGAGGGAGAGCCAATAAATAATGTGGGTGTGGCGACAGAGAAAGAGAATAGACAGGCAGACGAAAGAGTAAGACTGTGTGTGTGTGTGTGTGTGTGTGTGTGTGTGTGTGTGTGTGTGTGTGTCTGAGACAGTGTTAGGAGGGGGAGGGTGACTCATTACACTGATAGACTGGGAAGATGGGAAAGGCCATTGCGTTCTGTGCTTGCATTACACGTGTTTACATGCAACTATCCCTGCTTTACTGCAAATGATTATGCATGCACACTGTAAAACAGGGCTACGTGAAAAGAAGAACTAAAACTTGCTTTTAGGCTATACATGTGTCTCCTCATCCAAAACAGTTCATCATCAGCTTGTTGGAATAGACTGCCAGCACAGATTACAGGAACATGACAGTGTTACAGATTCAGTTTTAGCCAGAAACTAATCTGAACTGCCACCTCCGTACAATATTCTGCACCATAAATGAACACTGAAATGTGTAATGTTGACAATTTTTTGAAGCAAACAAAATCATCTGTGCTCATCTTAACTTGTTCAACATTGAACAATTTGACATTTTACTTTTATTGCAACATTTCTCTCAACTCTGAGTCACTCAAACCTTTCCTCTTAGTTTCCTGTTTGTTTTAACAAGCAGCCTGTTCATGTTCTATTACGCATTAGTAATCAAATTCTACTATATATATATATATAATTATATATACACACACTTTTTTTTCTCAGTCTTTGCTGCAATTTCCCATAACAGTGTATGTATAATGTATGTGTGTATGCATGTTTGAGCGTCTCACATGTGGGTGAAAATGAGAGGACTTACAGAGAATACTCAGGTGGAACATTCTTGAAGGCCGGCAGGTCACGAACATACTCATTATGGAACCATTTGACTTTGAAGTGAAGATTCATGTATTCAGTACTTTTGCATAGGCGGTGCTTGTCATGCTCTGTAATGCAGATTAAAACATTAGAATCACGCGTTAGCATATATAGTATATCCAGTGAAGTCATAATTCTTAAACAGAGAAACCTTGTTTTTAAATACTTATGGAGTCTAACACTTACAAACACGTCTGGACTGACCAAAGAGGTTAAATTGTAGGGCAGCACGGCAACATCAAATTGGCAGTCTGACACAATAAACATGTTGCATGTGCTCTGGACAATAAAACAGCACAGAACTGCTCCCTCCTCCAAAACACTCAAAAGCACAAGTATAGACACACACTCACACACACTTCAGTCAGGAACACTCTTGTCATAGATTTAACCATTTATTGCAACAAATGGAAATACAGTTATACTTGGCGATGAAGACTCTGTTCTGATGATGCTCCCTGGATCAGCCAAGCCGCATGCTAAGATGACACAGGGAGCACGCTGCTGAGACCCCCCTGTACACAAGAGCAGGCCCAATCCAAGACATAGTTATGATGACACCCAAAACCGGGAAGGTGGAGGCAAGCTTTGCCAGCAGCAGCAGTGTGAGGCAGCATTGGAGTAGCAGGAAGCAGTGAGGAATAGGGAGACATTTAAATGGACCGCCTGATGTGAAAATGGCTGTGATTGGTTGTGACTGGCTGGAATGATAATTCAATTAGTGGGCCTATGACTTCCGTGTCCTGCATGAACTAACACAATGCTTAATTAAAGTAATACGATATATTATGCTCATTTTCAGGTTCATAATTGTATTTAGAGGTTGTACCAGAATAGGTTTATGTGGTTTAATTTTCAGAAAACACCATATATTTGTTGTACTGCACATTGCTGCAGCTCCTCTTTTCACCCTGTGTGTTGAGCTCTCTGTTTAGCTACAGAGTGAGGCATCTCACTTCTGTTCCATCTTTGTTGGGGGTCGCACATGCGCAGTAAGTACTGCTAGCTTGTCATTTGCAGAGCATGAGGGAGTGCCATGCTAGCAGTTGGCGAGCATTATAACGTGTGTTACAAAGTGACGCAAGTTTGTCACGGTAGTAAAGGCTGGACTACAATAGAGCTGTTTGGAGCAGTTTGTGAACAGTGTTTTTTCTAGAAGATGGTAAGTGCCATTGGGGTGGACTTTGGGCTTTTTCACTTTGTAAACCTATAACGTGCACAAAAAGATATATAACACAATTAAGGAAAGGGGAAAAGCCAAAAAGCATAATATGAGCACTTTAATAGAAATCTGCAAATATCTTAATGAGCATAAAAAGACCTGGGTAACAGTGGTTGCTTTTAAATCTGACTTTTTAACAGGCTCAATTATGCAGAGCCTTGAGCTGCCAGGCATAAGAAAGTAAAACAGAGCCTGTGAATGTGTCCAGCTCCCTTCAAAAGAAAGCCCCTGAATGACAAATGGCAAACAAACTAAAACTAAAATGGACTAGACTTTCATGTCAGCAGACAAGGCTGCTGAGTCATTTAGTCCAGCTCGCTGTAGACATTTCAGAACAATTAAACATTTCCATGGTATCCCCTGGAGGACATACTGATGGCGATGGTGCAAGAGAGGGAGTGAGGAAAGAAGAGATAAGGGAAAAGAGAGGAAACCAATGCAGTTGCATTAACATTATATACAAAAGAGTTAAAATATAATTAGGGCTCACCCGAATGCTTCGAAGCTTTCAATCATTGCCATGGTAATAGACATTCAAATCAGCAATCGAATGCTTTATTTTTATATATTGTTTTTATTATTATTATTATTATCAATGTTTCTAAATTAGTTACCTAGACTTTGACTGAAGACAGTCTAAGCAGTGGTAGAAGGTGGCTGGTTGGGAAGACCACAGTCGTCCCCTGACCTTAACCAAAAAACTTTTATTACATAAACCTAACACAACCTTTACCATAGAAGTGGCAGATCTCTCACGTCACTCTCGCGTCACATTCACATGTCAGTCCACATTTGTTTACATAGCGTTGTGTTGTGTAAACACAAAGGCACCCTCAACTGCACTGAACAATAACTCATTAACCTCCCAAACTCGCTCCTAACCCGAGGCAAGTCACCATGCTCTCCCGCTCCCTGTCTCACTCCAACCCTTCCTGTGTGTATTTTTCGGTCTCTCTTACACTCTTAGTGGCTCTGTGTGACTTTTCAGTGTCTTGTTTTCACTTTTTTGTCTAACCATCTCTTTCTTATTTTGTTACTTTTTATAAAGTATGCAAATAGCCATATGACTCGTTTCTCTGTAGCAAAGTGCAGACATCTATTTCTGGTTTGGCAGCTCTTAGTGTTTTCCACAGATAAAATGTGGGGAGCCGTGAAGCTACATGTGATCATAAATGGGTATTTGAGACATACTGGATTTTGCCAGGTGTGAACTCCAATCCATCTCAGCTGTATTTAGACAAAATATGGCTATGTCTGGGCACAAGGCTAAATAAGCTGGAAATAAAAAGGTTTGTGATAGATTTCTTTTTTAATTTTAAAGAGGTGCTTCCAAATGGTAAAGAAGGAATAAAGACACACATATTTGCACACTGTTTGGCAGATACAATATTCATACATTCACCCAACATCAAAGACATTTTTAAATCCATGCATTGCACCCTGGCTGTCGTGCCTTAATCCTGATAAGAACCTTGGTGCTTACTCTGATGAATAGGGCATACCCTGTCTACCTACACTCCTCTCTAAGCTTGGAGGGAAATATTTACATATATGTAATTAACATATTTACCTGTGAATAATGTATTCAAATGCACAATGCAATATTTTATCCTTGGAATGGAGAAGATAGTGAGTGTTCAACTCAGTTTATATTATATATTTATTTATATTAGTGACTGCTGCTCATTTTTAACCTGCTTTTGAAACTGAGGTTGGACTGCATTAAAAAAAAAAAAAAAAAAAAAGGATTAGGATCAACTTACATTTGTGTTATAAATATATATATTATTAAAAACAATGTAGTCAGTGTTTCCCCTATATTCATTCTGCAGTGTCACAACAGCAGAATGATGAGCTCGTGTTTCACCGAATGCAGGGACTGCTGAAATACATGGACACGGACTGGCGAGACACGTCTGCCGCAGCATGTCCGCAGCAGAGCTGCTACACTGACCACCTGTGTGGGCATCACGCTGCACACACGGAGCAGATGAGAGACAGGAGTGAAGTGAAGATAACATTGTCGGTACCGGTTAACAGGCTCTGTAGTGAACGACAAGCTAATGTGCTGATAGATTCTGTGTTTTAAATAAGTGCTGTGCGGTGGATCTAATTTATGTGAAGAGTGGGTAAATATTCCGAAGTTCCTTTAAATAGTTAAAGAAAAGAAACCTGAAAAATGTCTCTGATACATCTATAGACCACATACTGTGTAAGAAAAGGTGGATAGTTGCCATAGCCACCATGGCTTAACACATACAGTAGGAAACAGATTGTCAGAATCAGATGAGCAGAAAATCACAGTATAGGCAAGTGGTCTGAAAGAAATGTATTACAAAAACAGCCCAGAGTAAAATCTATAAATATCCGATGAAATGAGAAATAAAAAATGTTTTGTGTTAAGCAGCAAGCCTATTTATTCAAGTCATTTTCTCCACTTCTGTAGCTCAGCGTAAATTCTTTCAGGGAGACTTCAATAACTTTCGAGGGAGTCACTTTTTAGTTAAACCAATCAGAATCAGCCATGTATTTCACAAGCCAATCACAGCATGACATCCATGTTTTAAATCCGTTCTCTCCTCTGCAGCTGTCAGTAGTCATTTCAGGCAAGAGTGCAACCCTCCTCCTCCCCTTCCACCTCCAGGCATCTTCACCCACGGCACTCTCGGTCTTCTTCCAGCTGACCGCTCCCTTCGACTCTTTCGATCTGGTCTTCGTGCCCCTTCACCGCCACCACCAGTGTCTAGACTCCATGGGGGGATTTGTCTGGGTTTTTCTAACCCTTTAAAAACATATCCGAAGTCTCTCCTTGAAATACAGTTAAGCCTAAGGTGGAGTTTGTTCAACATGCACATATAGATTGTTACATATTTATACAAATCCCAGAAGACACACTATTAGACTGTTTAAAGTTGTGCAATATTTTACCGATAGCTGATATGAAAAGCCACAATGATACCAGCACCTTAGGGTTATTTTCTTTTGGAGCCAAACACTCGGAGAGGGCAGGGATCGCTGCTTTCATCAACACCTAACCTTCATGGCCGGAGTAGTTTTGATGGCTGAAATTGGCGAGGGAGGATTTAAGGTTTCACCTGGATTCACCTAGTCAGTCTGCGTCATTGAAGGAGCAGGTGGCTTAAACATTGTGAATTTTTAGTCGAGATTGTTTTACTAGAGAAGACCTGAAGTTATTCTGCCGCAGAGGCTGCGTTATATCTTCGCAGAGCGATCCACAGTGAGAGCAGAGGCTGCGTAATATCTGAGCAGAGAGATCCACTGTGGCAGTTCCACTTTAATAACTGAGCTGGCACTGCAAGGCAGCCTATACACATACAGGATGGACACACACATGCACACAATCACAGTTTGTCAACCTTTCTGCTCTACGCTCTGACTGCGCACAAACACACCCACACAGTCACACACACATAGACCCCCCCCCCACACACACACACACACACACACACACACACACACACACACACACACACACACACACACACACACACACACACACACCTAAAGAAAGCAGATGGAGGTCAGTTGGGTGACAGAAAAGTAGGGGTCAGCAGGTGTTTTGTTTGGTGCTGCCAGACAGGTTGTGCTAGCTTGCTATATGTGAGCGTTTGCAGAGCGTGTGTTCACATTGCATCCACTCAAACACATGTACTATATACAGTATATACCTGTACGTTATCAATGTAGTAGGTTTCTACTGCTCCAAATTAGTTGCTGTTTAAAAAAAACACATTACTGCTTGACTAGAAGGTTTAAATGACACGCATAAACCAAATTTGTATACAAAAAATTCAATGAGATATGCACACAAGTAAAAACATTTGGTGCATCTGAGTTAAGGAAAGAGTGAAGAGTTTCTACAAATATCATACCAGACATCAAATCTATGAAGATTAATTTAATGTAACAAAAGTACAAACGGCATCAAAAACGTCGGAGCAGTCTTAAGCTTGTTAGATGCACTGCACACTTGTTATGCTTTTCTAAGTTACAGTAACAACTGTATTGAAAAAATTGCGATTCTTAGATCAATACTACTAGAGGAGATATAACTACAATATTTGTTCTGAGAGTGGCTTTAGAGGAAAGCTAATGCAAAGCAGAAATGTACATCCTGGAGAGCGCATGAATATGCTTATATTTCTTATCTACAAGTGGGGACTTTGGCCTGATGGTGGCACCAGAGCAAAGGCCAGGGTTACAAAAGATATTAGGATACATCCTAATGGAACTTTAATATTAATTAATTAATAATTTTAATATAATAATTTTCTAAGAACAGCATGAGGAGTATGCACTATTGTCTTAGATAAGCATTTCTGATTCATTGTCTTACAAATACGAATGTAGTCTAACAAACAATGCTCTATATTCTTTAACTGAATTTCATTTACTGAATGGAGTGGCTCATGGTACCAGCCAAATTATCTGCAATAACACTTTTCTTTCGAAAGCTGTGGTATGAAGACAGAAATAGAGGTTAAAAGAGGGTTAAGTTCTTGAAAAGCTTTCATCTTTCAAAACCCTTCACTTTAGGAGTCATGAAGCTCATATTCTCTCTCTAGAAAATGGAAGTACAGAGGGACAGAATGCGCTTCTTTGCACACTCTGAATGAAAGCAAAAGGAAATAATTTTCCATTCACTAGGCCCTATGTGATTGTTTGAATAGAGGAGAGAATCTGAAGGAAATGAGGTCGCAGGGGGCAGTGTTTTAAAAAATACTGCAACAAAACATAAAAAAGATGCCTGACTTCAGAATGAGCCATCTGTTTGTTTTTTTTTAAGAAAATGGTTTTGAATTTTTTTGTACTGAAGAATTCCAGCTAAAAATGTTGGCGGCAACAGACATTTTTTCTTTCTTCTCAGAAATGTAATTTATCATTAACTGATGAATTTCACTTCCACGACAGGAATTATTCTGTAAAAGCTGAGGTGTAAGATTGTTTCAAATGGGCAATCTGTCATTTTGGAAGGTAAATCAATTCCTATTTTTTTGGATTGACATATTTAAAAAAACATTCAACATACTGTGTATGTGCAGGCATGTTTGAAAGTGTGCTATTGTATTGTCTTGTAGCATAACAGACTGAAGCAAGCAGCGCTACAATGTGTTATTTTACTGATATTGAAGTTTTCTTTATCCATTTGTAAGGCATTTTTGTGCCCTGCACACTATGAATGATGCAACGTTTTTAAGAGGGACACAATGCACTGAGAATAAATGCCTAAGGACCAGGGGGCTACATTACAGAAACTTCCTATCTTTTTAAGTTAAGATAGGAAGAGCCTAAGATAGGATTTTTTCCAGTTTGGTATTAAGGAAGCAAATCCTAACTTAAGTAAGGATAGGATTGTTGACGTGGGAATTTCTTATCTGAAAAGGCCTTTTTCCTAAATCAGGTCCTAACCCTAATTACCATGGTTACCAAAAAGTCAAGATAAGCTCTGTAAGTTAAAAGGTTTCTGTAATATGGCCCCAGATCTATTTTTACTGCAATGTTAATACGTGGAATATGTTTAGAAGACTTTGATTGCACATTCTTCAACTAGCTGACATATTTTGACAAACAAAAACGCAAGTTTAATGCAGTTATAGCAGGAATGCTGATGAGGCTGCGTTTATAATGAGCTAAATATTCCTATGAAAAATCCCTCTTCTCCCTACATCACTTAACCCTCTCACCACCTTTATCCTCTCTATATATTTGTATCCATAAATATCAGGTAACTGACTACAACAGCTGTGTGCCCCATCGCCTTCTTTCCAACAGGTTAGATTGTTTCATTGTTAACTGCAATATGATGTGATACAGCAGAATAATGACTGTAATTGGTTTGGTTAAATTAGATCGTAAAAAATCATAATCAAATGTTTTTTTTTTATTTAATTAATTGTCTGTTTATGCAATCATGCAAATGGTTTGTGGCACCATACATTAGCAGCTTGCCACTCTCCACTTACTGGACAACAATAGTATGCCTGGAGAAGCCAGTCTGGTCTCTCTTCTTCATTTAGTGAGACACTTTCATTAAGAGCCATTGTGATTGGTACAGCTGTTTAATGGAGATGTGATTCTCTGAGAAGATAATGATTAGTTACCACACCCATCCTATTTATATTCCACTTCTTCTGCGCCTTTGCTAATATATAAACAAAAGTATCAAGTGTACTTGAATACGCTCTCATATTCTGTACACATATGATCTAGCATTGCAATAAGGCCGTTAAAATAGGGCCTTCATATTTTTGTGTGTTACATTATGCATGAGTGTGCGCATCTGTGCATGCATACATAGTTGTATGTGTGTTTGTGCCTTTGTGTCCTGCTGGTGTGGGCGGTCCTGAGGGAGGAGTAGGCTCAAGGTCCCTGGTGAGGATGTCATCTTGTCTGACTCAGCCCACAGGGACAGACAAACTCACAGGAGACTCACTCACTCTCGGCCTCATTGATGTAAATGCTGTGGATATTATGATGAGCTGCATCGGATCACCACGGCATGTCCATACTCTAGTTACCATTCAGTGAATAGATCTATAGGAGTGTGTGGTTAGACAGGTTTGCTCGAGACAAAAGGCTGGAGGACCAGAGTATCAGCCGAGGCCAGTATACAGTAGTTATCTATGTGACATAATTCCTTCATCTTGGCTTCTGACCCAGTTCTGTCAAAGGGCCTCCTAAGCTGTATGACAGGGGCGTACTGACACAGCTCTGCTATGCCACCAGAGCCCACACAGACACAACTCAAACATATAATGCTTTAAGACACGTCCAAACTTATGATTTACTAATGTAAGAGTCCACTCTGCTTCAGTATAGTGAATCACCATTGCAGTGTAGATCTTTAAAACAAATGTCCACTGCAAAATGTAACATTTGGGAAATATTTTGTTTTAAACCTATCAATATAGAAAAAGCCATAAGCTTTTAGCTGAGGCACAGAGAGATTTGAATTGAATGTGCTGTGCTATACTGGAAAGGTACATTAATTGAAATTCAGTTAAATTAATCTATGGATTGAAGCTGTTCCAACAGGCTGAATTTGAGTTAATGGGCTGCTGGAGCATTGGATCTTTAATGACATGCTCCAGAGACCACAGCCATTAAACAGCTATACACAGTGGCTATACAGCATGTACTGTAGAACTTCATCACAGAAGTATTCTGAAGTCTAGACATAGTACATCTCCTCTCGATAATGAATCATTGTTTGATGCCAAAATACAGTGAAATTATTCATATTAATCCATTATTAAGGCACAATTTTGACTGAGGTGACATAGGGGATCTCCTCTCCTTGTCTTAGGGGCCATCCACACGGAGACGGTTTTTGATGCAAACACACATGTTTAGCATCGTTTATGCCGCCCGTCCAAACAAATTGAAAACGCTTTTTTGAAACCTGGTCTCAGGATGAAAAAAATTGAAAACGGCTCCCTTTTGGCTTCGTTTGGACGGCAAATACGAATATGTCCGTATCGGTGATGTCATCGCCACACCCCTCAACCTCTTACCCGCACTAGTGCACGGCCACACACGACTGCGGTGAAGCTAAGCGAGCATATCCCATCTCCATGGTCAAACCAGCTCACTTCATCTAAATACTTTGCCTCTGCTCCCTGACACTTCCCTCTGCCGGTCCTGGATTCTACACAAGATATATTGCTAACGTTATGTAGCTAACGTTAAACATCGCTAAAGTAGCTAACCACTCCAGCAGCGACGTAACGTTAGCTGCTATGGTTATTTGTTTATAAAGTGGAAGTAGACAACTTATCAACTAGCTAGCTAATCTGTCTGCTTATCAACTCCTTGAACGGATTATAGTAACGTTTACCACGGCTTATTGTAGAAAGGCTACCGCAAGAAAAACGTGTAGATTATCAAAAAGACATTGGATCATTAATGTTTGTTTGACTGCCGATGTTAGCTAGCGCGCTGCAATCATGTCCGATGGCAGACAGAATTGCAAAATAAAAAGCAATCCAACAGCACATTATACATTGTAAACAAAGACACGTTTTCTTGCGGCAGCCTTTATAAATTGAACAGTGGTGAAAGTTATTATAGTCCATGGATGTATTAAGAGAACGTTATAGTCTAGCCATGTTATGATGGGAAGTGGAAGTGACTATGCTCTACTTCTCCGTCTTTTGGCGAATTTCTGTAGAAGCAGCGCCGCCTATAGGCCTGGAATATGAAGTAGCGCGTTGAGTCATTTACAAATGGCTCCATTTGGACGCAACTATTCTTGAAACGAATCCAGGGAAGACGGGTAAAAAAAAGATTGTTTTGGTACATGTGGACGTGGCCTTAGTAGTCATACCCTCTGTTTATCTTATCTGGAGGTTGGTGAGCTGGCTCCACACTACCTGATTGATTTAGTACCCTTTTGAGTGTTTATCATGTAGATAATGAATGAAAGAGGACTCTCAGCCATAGTCATTCACTCTCTCACATCCTCCTTTTCTCAGTGTCTTATTTTATCCACTCTCTTTTTGTCTTGCATCCTACCTCTCTTTCTCTCTATATGGTTTTGTATTTTATGTGTTGTTGTTTTTATTAGTTTTATTGTAAAGCACTTTGTGACCCCTCTTGTCTGTGAAAGGTGCTGTATAAATAAATCTCTCTCTCTCTCTCTCGCTCTCTCTCAGAGATTCACACAGAGATGCTAAAATTAGCACCATCCATTTCTGCACCAGCACTGGCACCAAAGGCCTCTGAGCAGAGGGCAGAGGATGCATCAAAGACCTCATTACGTAATGCACATGCACATGTGTGCACACACGCACAGATTCCTCTTTTATTCTCATTCATTTTTTCATACTTACATGCACAACTGAACACTCACACTACTCCACAAATGCACAGACAAACACGCCTACACGCACATACACACAAACGGAGAAACACAGACCAACAAAGCAGGACATTCTGGCCCGCCTCCTTCAGGGTGTCTCTGTCAGCCGCCCTACCAGTTACGTGTCACTTCTTACGTAATCAGGTCACTCTGAGTTACTTCTATTTGTCTGAATGAGAAATACAGGCAGCAACCTGGACCTGTACCTACTACTCCCACCTCATTCATTGTGTAAAAGCACAAAGAGTACATGCACGAGTGAAGGAATATGCACATGCACACTGCAGCATGCAAATGTGAACAGCATGCAATGTGAAAGTACCCCTTTCATCTTAAGGACCACAATGGAAACAAGCCTTTGGGCTTTATTGTGTTTTTTATCCTTTTGTACACCTCTTGTTAATTGTTGTTCAATAAAGTTTTCAGTCAATCAATCAATCAATCAATCAATCAAAAGTGCACTTTTCTGCAGCTTTTCTACTGATCATCTCAACTCGCACACACAGTTAAAAAAACGGAGGCAGTGACATTGTTTGACAGTATGGCGGCGGGAGGAAATCTCACACAAGGGAATTAAAGAAATAAATGCCTTTTTGAGTACATTTCTTACTCGCAGAAGAATACTGCCCAATCACTTTTATTAAACAATGGACACAAAACATTTAATCAAAGATGACCTCGCAATCAACTGCTAGCGTTCCTCCGTGAATGTGCAGCCGAATTATTGTTTTGTGACTGATCTTTGTAGAAAGCAGTGAGCCGTTTCAATCATTGGAATGATTAAATCCTGTGTGGTTTCACTGATTTCTTTTACGTATAACCAAATATTGTTCTTTTCTGTAGCCACACATCTTTCTTTTTTTTAGATCTAACACAGACACACATGTACTGTTGTGTTCAGAATAATAGCAGTGTGTTTAAAAAAAGTGAATAATGCTCAAAATCCTTAGCTTTTAATTCCATAATATCAATGCATTGGGAACACTGCACATTCAATTCCAAATCAAAACATGACCAAAATTGATCAAGTTTGTGTTATACCTTTACAGAAAGTCAAGAAAAAGGAATATTAGGCTGTTCACAAAAATAGCAGTATTTGCATTTTTCTTTACAAACTCAAGCATTTACTGTATAAACTAAAACATATCTCAATGGTTTGCTTTACTTTGAATCACTGCACTAATATTTAGTTGCATAACCATTATTTCTGAGAACTGCTTCACATCTGTGTTGCATGGAGTCGACCAACTTCTGGCACCTGTGAACAGGTATTCCAGCCCAGGACGATTGAACTACATTCTACAATTCCTCTGCATTACTGGGTTTTGCCTCAGAAACAGCATTTTTGATGTCACCCAACAAGTTTTCTATGGGATTGAGGTCTGTGGATTGGGCTGGCCACTCCATAACATCAATCTTGTTCATCTGGAACCAAGACTTTGCTCGCTTACTGGTGTGTTTTGGGTCATTGTCTTGTTGAAAGACCCATGTCAAAGGCATTTCCTCTTCAGCATAAGGCAACATGACCTCTTCAAGTATTTTGATGTATTGAAACTGATCCATGACCCCTGGTATGCGATAAATAGACCCAACACCACAGTATGAGAAACATCCCCATAACATGATTTTTGCACCACCATGCTTTACTGTCTTCACAGTGTACTGTGGCTTGAATTCAGTGCATGGGGGTCGTCGGACAAACTGTCTGCGGCCCCTAGACCCAAAAAGAACAATTTTGCTCTCATCAGTCCACAAAATGTTGCCCCATTTCTCCTTTGGCCAATCAATGTGTCCTTTGGCAAATTTCAGCCTATTCAGTACGTCTTTTTTTCAGCAATGGGACTTTGCAGGGGCTTCTAGCTGATAGCTTTGCTTCACATAGCCTTCTTCTAGCCATTTTGGCTATTCTTCGATTCATTCGAATGGTAGTTGACCGTTTTTTCCCACGTCATTCAGGCTTTGGATGCCATTTCAAGGCATTTGAAATCATTTTGGCTGAGCAGCCTATCACTTTCTGCACTTCTTTATATGTTTTCCCCTCTCCAATCAACTTTTTAATCAAAGTCCACTGTTCCTCAGAACAATGTCTGGAACGACCCATTTTGCTGAGTATTTCAGTGTAAAATGCACTACAACCAGCATGCACAACATTTGTTTCCTTCCTTCCTTAAATATGGGCCATAATTGACACCTGTTTCTTCACAGAATCAATCACCTCACTAATTGAACACAACACTGCTATTATTTTGAACGTGCCCCTTTCAATTACAGATTCAATTACACAGAATGAGCAGCATGCATGTCACGACTGTTGGGTCTGTTGGTTTTCTATGACTCTACAACACTTACTAGTAAATTATTTGCCATGTAGAAATATCACTTCTACCAAAAAAAATGATTTATGAGGTTAGTGATGTTGGACTGCTATTATTTTGAACACAACTGTATGTGCCAGATACATGTGTCCCTGACCAGGCCAATATAAAAGACAATTTACTTTTCTGTTAAAAGTCATTAACCCCTTTATTTGGGTTAGACTGCTTACACTGCCTGTATTACTCTGCCTTTCAGCAGCTGTTTCTGTACAAATGTAAAGCGAATTTTGAGCGTTTAAAACTTGAAGAAATGCGAATTAGGTACAAGTCCATCAACTGGTTTGGAGCTAATAAACTAGGCTACATTGTAGCTTTGTCAGAAGTTGGCAGATGTCAGTTATTAATGTGAATGGATCATTCATCCAAGAATTTTAAAGATGCACATCATCATCATATTCTGTAACAAAAACTATACTCACATACTTGCGATATTAAGTGTGAGTAATACACAGACCATCTGTTTTTTATGTGGTTTTACAATACATACAGTAAAACACATTATGTGGTTTACAATGTGCATGTTTGCAGCACACTGTTATGCGGTTTATGAGCTGTCAAAATGTCCTTCATTTAATTACTAGCCTGTCTCCACCAAACCAAACCTACAACTGTGACAGCCAGTAGGACCAACAAGAAATGAGCAATAATTCATACAAAGTGCTCCTTTGAGGAACATGACAGTCATGTCCTCCTCCTGGCACGTGTCACTGTGGGCGGGCAGTGATGTACTGAGAAGATGAGGCAAAGCAGGGGAAGAGGGTTCAGGCTCAAGGAGCGAGAAAGAGTATATGTGACTGAGTGCATCCATGATTCTTGTCTCCTTTTGTAACATGGACACAAACACAAACACACACACACAAACACAAACACACACACACACACACACACACACACACACACACACACACACACACAGCCCAAACCTGCTGTGACAGCAGTCAGTAACACCCTAGGTGGTCACATGCCCAGCTGCCCTGACTCAGATATGCACCCATACATATACAGAGAGCCACAATTGCCCTCTGTGTCTCTCTCTCTTTATTGATCTACTTAACTGTGTATATTAGTATACACATTGTATAAGTGAAAAAAGAAAGCCATACATCCTCTGAATGCCCTGAAATCTACTTTGTTGTTGTAAATAGGGATGTTAATAATTAACCAACAATAATAGTGATTAATACTATCAGTTAAACAGAAAAAAAAGAAGAAAAAAAAGTTTGTTGCATTGTAAGAGAACAATGGGTTATATAATCTATTTCTTTAATACAACTCATGGTTGCGTTTTAGGCTCTTTTTTTGCTAAGTTCGAGGATCTCACAACCAACTTCTGGACGGTGCTCATAGCAAATAGCTACGTGACACATGCCACTTTATCAATAAGGATTGGTGAGTTTAATCGGCCGTCCTAACACAGAGTCTGCCAGGCTGCCTTAACTCTACCGGACGGATGAACCTGGTGTGTTGACTGCTTGTCAGTTAATGATTGGTTAATGAGGGTTGGCTATCGGTCATTAAAACATATTTTTTTATTTTTATAATCTAGCTTAGCAGCCCTAGTTTTAAAGTGTCCTGTGGCTGTGATTATTCTAGAGGTCCCAACAGGTCATTTTATACAGTGAGGTCAAGTTTTTAAAAATGGTCTCACTTTCATGAAATGGCTACCATTTTCAGAACAGGCGAAAATAACACATTTGTACCGCATGAGAAAAAAAGCATGGTTTAGCATAAAGTGGGCATGTCTGTAAAGGAGTGATTACACTACAGTTTTAACTTTCTCAACAGAGATGGTATTCTTTTTTTACAATGTCAGAAGGTTGGATTTTGTGCAAAATATTCTGGTTTGTGTTGCAACACAAAACATACAGAGGTCACTATCCTTCCAGTACAAACAAAGACACAGTTTCAGAGAGTATTGCATTGCTAGGTGATGAAACAAGGTTGATGGAGGAATCATTTTCAAAATGCTTTTTCTCTTTAGGGAAAAGGAAGGAGCTGAGGTAACAACTAACAACTATTTGTAACAGAAGACAACAGAAGTCTGAGAATAATTTACTTTACCATCACCACTAATGTGAGATAGAGGGTACTGTTTTCAGTAAACACCAAGGTATCACAGTTCATTTTACAAGGATATGGTGAATGTTAAAAATGATAGATGTAAAAAAAAAAATGAAAAAAGGTTAGGATTAGTGATTTAATGTAAATCTCAGTTCCCATAATCCAGTCATCTTCTTGCTGCTTTATAACTGCTCATTACTTCAGAAATACATATTCATCTCTGCACACACACACACACACACACACACACACACACACACACACACACACACACACACACACACACACACAGCTGAAGCTGCACATGTCATTAGATGCATAAAGATGCATAAAGTCCATTCACATCTCTGTATCCAAAAAGCAGATCACATTTAAAACCACCTCATATACAAAATCATATTGCAGCAGTACAATGTACAGAATCTATGTGTGTCCTGTGTGGGTATATCAATACACTGCAATTTGCTGTGGCACCTGGTTACCATAGCAACGCAAGATGGCTTAGCATGGGGAAAGCGGTACTGTAGGTGTGTGCTGAAAAGATGAGAATAAATCATCAATAAGCTCTTTTGGTGCTCCTCTGCCTTTTCTCTAACACACATTAAAGTAGCAAATACCATCCACTCTGTCATGTCTAGTTCAACACTGGTCCATAGGTTCAACTTTGACTGGGCAAGATATGTATGAAAAAAATACCTGCATCAACCTAAATGTTATAGTGGGGCTGCATAAGAGCACCACATAATCCATTATACCAATACATTTGCTGATTTCAGAAATATTGTTGGGAATCTTTTCCACTCAAGTCAAATGCAAAACTATGTCTTATACAGCACCACAAAGACTACAAAAATCCATATCCAAATACATTTTGCAGCAAATGTATTGCTTAAATTAGGCACCATATGGATGCTATGGAATGATAGATATACACTCTTGAGTAATTAGTAGTAGTTGAATAAAGTAATTTATTATTTTGGCTCATGCTAGATTACAGATTGTAAATCACTCCTTTCTTATGGTGCAAAATTCCCTTTTAGTGCCTTTATTCTAAACACTATTGGAAATTCCTATTATATGCTAATTGCACTGGCTGCTGTGTATCCATAATTATGGTAAATATGGGAGATTAGAACAGTTTGACAGTTTTGACATACACACACACACTAGGGCTGCACGATGTGAGGAAAATGTGCGATATGCGATAATATTGTTGAATATCGCGATAACAATATAACTTGCGATAAATAAACAGACATTAAATTGTTCTCAGTTCTGCATTTCTAATGCTTTCAATATTCTGCTAAATACAACAAATTGCGTGTAGAATTTAAAACAAATATCATTTCCAACTTTCTTTGTTGCCGGTATTTTCTTTCAACTTACACAAAAATCACTGAGTGTCCTTCCCCTAAAACACACACACACACACTTACGCACACACGTGCACACACACACACACACACACACACACACGTGCACACACACACACACACACACACACACACACACAAACCTAAGCATCTCATCTGTTTTCGATTATACGATTGATTAATAGTTTATCTTGATTAAAAGAAGTTCCAGTTTAATTACTCAATTATGATCAATAAAGTGAAATCAGAACAGAGTGAAATCAGGGATGTGTAATCTAGATTGGCAGTAGAGCTGACCAGAGCCAGACACAGCCGATAAACAACACAGTGACACACGCCAATAAACAGCACTAAGATAAAAAAAAAGAGCACAGTAACACTTAAAACTTCTTCCTGAGTAGGTTCACAGGGAGAAGGGACAAAATAGAATGAACTGCTAATTAGTGAATAGCTAACAAGTAGCTATCAGTCGTGACTACTCAGGCTATTGTGTACCTTGTGGAAGTGGTTAAAAGTGCAACTTATTATTCTTTACTAACACTCAATCTATTTATACCATTTATCTTCAGCTCTCATTCACTCCCTTACAGACAAACACACACATGGCCTCAAGCAAGAGATAATTGTCTGATCAGCAGCATTACTCACCTTCCATTGCATACTTCATATCCAGGGCAAAGAGGCTCCACATGATCTCAGCGCTGATCTTGCCAGCATTCAGCTCTTGTGGAAACCTGATGGAATTGAAACGGATTTCAATCAGACTCCTTTCCGTATAATAACACGCTCGACTGGGTGGCCTGATGGCTTGGCCCAGCCTGAGTCTCTAACAAACGACTTAACAGATGTGCAAGAAGACATGGTTGGTGAATCTCAACTAATAACCCCCTGTCATTTCGAAACCTGGTTGAATTGGGGCAGAATAGAGAGATGCATGTCTGGGGCTTATATATGAGAGAAAGTGCAAGAGGAAATGACTACGCAAAGGAAGAGAGAGAGAGGGGGTGGCAACCTATTTGGTAAGTAATCTGCTATTTTGAATGCCTATAGATTTTCAGTCAAAGCTTTAATGTGAGGTGTCAATGGTTTAATTATCCGTATCTTCAGACATTGATGGGAGGACATTTATAGATGACCGGGCCGTGGCCTGAGAATTGATAGGTCAATTTATCTGGAAATGTTTTACTTTTGCTGGAGGCCGCCCTGTTTCCAACAAAACAGTTGTCTGACGGTTTCTATTGAAACAGTTATCTGCTCAGCCGGGACGCTCTGGCGGAAACCAATGCCCAAGCTTGCCTGCACACTTACACACTCAGACTTTCCTCCTCCCCAACCTTTGGCACATCCTTTTATAGAGCAAAGGTACAAGCACTGAGATTAGAAGTCGGGTTTGTGCTCCCAGTGGCTACTGGAGAAAAAAACAAAACAAGAATCCCAGAAACAGTTGCTCCCTCTTTCATCTCTATCATTCTCAGAATCGTTCTCTCAACCTCTGTTCTTCTTGTCTCATCATGCACACACATGGTGCACTGTGGGTGAGGCAGACAATAAAAATCTTCATCTGCAGCTACTGTGCATGCCTGTAGATGGTTTACAGTCAACTTCTAAGTGGTGAAATAAATGCTTTGTGGTTTACAATCTGCATGAGTATTCCTAGAAATAATCTCTAAAGCTTCTTATCCTTTACACTTTTAAAAAACAACTGCAGCATTCTGTTTTATTTATAAAATAAATTCTGTATATCAGTCTAGTGGATCAACAATTTCTAGGCTAGATTCCCAAGTACCTGTAAATATTCTCAGCACAGAGCAACAGTAACATTTTAACATTTTTCCCTCTGGCAGTAGCTCCCATTATTTAAAGGCAACAAGTCCACTCCTGGATTTGTTGGAAAAAAGCATGAGAGTTGCTGTCACTCTGGAACTTGACCAGGGGAATGTGAGGGAAATGGGCATGAATATTGCAAATCTATCATTAGACAGTATGGGTGAGAAAGCTCAGGGCATAAACAGAGTCGTAATAAGCATCATAAATCAGCAAGAGGAAGGAGAAAAGAAAAAGGGGGAGGCGAGCGGATACATATGACCGAGACAAAAAGAGAAAAATATGCTTCATCTTATTTCTCGTTAGGCGTGCTGCAAATTTAACAACTTTCATCAGGTTGTTAAATTTGTTGGATTTTATTAACCAAATCATCGGAAGGACGCCAACACAAAAACCCCCTCAAGTCCCCTCAACACCATCACCACAACCATCCCTTTTTTCTCCAAACAAATCTCTCATCTGTTATATAATTCAGCAACACAGCATTCCCCTTTTATCCATCCATACTGTGGCTCACCATAAACAAAGCATTTTTTACTGCTGACTTCCCTGGCTGCCTCGCAGCCTTCTTGTGCAACACTGTGCTCATTCATGTCTTCACATCAGAAAATACATTTTTCAAATATACAGGAGCAAAAAGACTTTGATTTCTCTCACACTCTCTTTAAAACAAATCTTAAAAAATACTTAATATGGTACTTAAAGAGGGATTTCTCTTCCTTGTCTATTTAATCCTGTGTGATGAATAATGAAGCCAGAAATGCAGTAAAGAATTATATAAATATTGAACAAATAAGTAAATATTTAATTAGCATGAGCGTTATTAAAGACCCAAACATACTTTTATTTATTTCTTTTATATTTCAATATCAAACACTTCCTTAAACCTCCTTTCAATCTATGTCCATTTGGTCACGAATGGTTGGGTAAGTCCTACAGCATGAAGCTTTAGAGCAAGCACTTAAAACGTAGCCTCTCTTGGCATGTTAATTGTGTTTTCAGAGTAGTGATTTATACCTTTAAATTTAAATGACGCATACATGGTTACATGCAAATGGTATTTTGTTGACACAATGTTCAACAATGCATGGGTAATGAGAGTGCCTAACTGCTTACCACAGAAGCTGGCATAGCAACTTATTAAGTACACGTTGAACATGCATTTGATAAGCTGGCTTGGTAAAAAGCATGTATTGCATAATAAAGAAGTACATACTGGTTAATGACTGGGGTGTAAGCCGTCCGGTCCTCGTCGATTACAGACACCATGAGAGTGATGAGTTTTGGCCAGAAGTCCAGGTTCTTTATTGACGGACCCTGCTCCTCTCGGGGAATGTCCTGCTTTCGGCTCTACAGAGAATAAAATTAGGATGGTTAAGAGTCCGAAGACAGTTTGAGTGTGTTGAAGGTGAACCAGAATATACGATAACGAAATTAGAATTTTGGGATATGGCACAAAATAAGAACTTGCCTAGGATCACAAAGAGAAAGCCAAACAAAGACTGTTGTCGTACGTAACAGACTTTATAACACATTTAGATATTCTGTAATGCATACAGTAATATTATATTGCCATGATATTTTTTACGCAATTGATAATATACTTGAATAAGAAGCAAAGGTCAGGAAGTATTATGGTAGATTTTCACATTGTAAGAACAATAAAACAACTGAAAAATAACTGAAAAACTTTAAAATGAGGCATGGATACCAGACTTAAAACCAGATTCTAAATGTTACAATCCATAAGATTGTCATGAAATCAAAGCCAGCTTTTGATTCTATTAATGGTCAGGATTTGCAATAATATACATTTACATTCTGTGATTACCGGATATAGTGTTTATAATAGTAGTGCAGAGTTTACCATTCCGCGTTGGATTCACATTACCGTCTTACACACACAATAGGGATACACCGAAAAGAAATGATGCATGTATGTAATTCAGCGTTATTGTTAGGAATTTTATTTCAACTATATCAGCTTTAATCTTTATTGTTCTGCTAATGCAGTGGTTCCTTAAGTGGGGTCCTAGGTCCTTGACGAGGTGCCAGGGGGCCCCCAGCAAGAAAGGGGAATCATTCATTTTGACTATAATTCCATCCATAAGTAACACAATAACATTATGTATATGACTATTTTGGTCATTGATTTTAAACACTTTCTGTAAAAAAAACCCATCTAAAAGCAAAAATCCTATCAGATGTGGCCAGATGTTTTGAAACCAGAGCATGCAGATTGCGGTTGCACGATGGAAAAAAGGCAGTTTATTGACTGACCTCCGTATTACAACAACATGATTTTGTTTGGCTGCACCGGAAAAAGATACAGCAAACATAACGGGTTTTGCCAAATCAACCAGGACTGAAATCTTTAGGATTACAAATATAAAGTTTTAAAACGTATTTATTCACCCTCCAGTATTGTGTTTATGTAGATGGGGGTGTGCGTCAAAGTGTATTGCAGAAATCTCAGTGGCTGTCCCGGGGTAAAAGGTGATAAATATGAAACCTCTCACTGACTCTAGCATCTGCCCACCCCACACTGAGTGTAACCATAATGATCTCCAGCCAGCATGTCACTGTCACAGTCCTCCACTATGCCTTGTTCAGGTTCCACAGAAAACTAGCAAGGCCACGCACACAGAAAACACAGAGCTGAGTGCACATACTGAAACAAACGCAGCCATACTGACAGCTCTGTATCAGACATGACAATATGCAACCCACACACACACATGCTTATGCACTCTGACAATAACACATATGATCTATCACTGTGGACTATGGGTACATACCCTCCCAAGAGGATGCAATACACATTCTCTCATTTGTGGATGTATCTCTGACTAAAGCAAAAGGTATGCTTGATGTATGTTGCTGAAAAAGAAGTGTTAAAATAAAGGATGTCCCAATCAGTTTAATAATTTAGGTTGAATAATTCAACAACCATAAGCATATTAACTTTGGTGCAGCACATAGAGTATATGGTGTAGTGAGAGCTGGGGAAATGGAAATGCAACATGAGGCAATTCATCATTGATGCAATCTTTAAAACTTAATCAGTTCATACAATAATCAACTTGTGTCTGATGACGTTGATTCTTGTTTTAAATGTCTGGTGGTGCAAGGCAGACGTTGCAGCTGGAGGAGCTACAGAATTTAATCTCACAGCAACAAGAAATACAGATACGGCTTACAGCTGATTCTGTGTCAACCCAGGGTTCACTACTTTAATCATTTGGGTTTGGGGCTGCAAATGTTAAGTCTATCACTGCGTGTGCCATGGTAATGAAAACTGATTACTACTCATTCAATGGAAGGTTCCATCCCAGGCATCATATTGATCAAAGGCTCATGCATTTCTAATTTGCATATTCACTTACGTTTGCTGTGTAGCGAGACATGAAAAATGCCAATGTGGAGGCAACAGGGAGCTTTATGTAACGGAATATTGACCGAAAGACTGTTGGGACTTACAATTTAAGCTGGATGCATGTAAACCTGGGTTCACATGGACCCAGTATTGTAAATCATCTACAGTATGCGCTACTAGAACTGGTGAAGAATGGCTGAGATGTGAAACAACATTGGTTAGTGTGATCATAAATTAAGGCAAGCAGCGCCAGAGACAGAATTGCTTGGCCCATTAATCATGAAATTGAAAATATTGAGAGGTTAACAAGTAGTTACTGGCCCCTTAGTCATAGTTAATGAAATTAGAATAGGGATGCCCTGGTATTAGAGGCCTGGGCCATCAGGCGAAGAAATGCTACTACATGCAACAAGGTAAAATTCTGTTAAATAGGAGGCGTGATATGATGAAACAAATATCTCTGCAGGAGGTAACTCAGCTATGCAAAACCTGTCAGTGGGTGTATCTTTGTGCGTGTGCGCGTGCATAGCTGTATGCATGTATGAAGGACACTGAAGGTTGTGTCATCCCACTAAATTGAATGCAGTATGCATCCCGCTAAAACATAGTGTAGACTCCCTGGGCTCATCTGTATTCACCTCAAGTAGGTACAAACACATTGTTAAAGGTGATTAAGTGGCTTTCTGTCTTTTTACAGTTAACAACAAACCCATGGGCTTCACTCTCAGTTGTACTAGGAGGTGAATACTGTACTGAATGAAGAGCACAGTGTAGTTTCACTACTTTGCATGCTCAATTGTGATGGTGGGGGCACTAGCAGACATATTCATAGCGGTGTATCGCTCCTCTAGAGGGTAGGGAGTGGTTAATGTTTATTGTTTAGCACTTTCAGTCCCTGTGTGGGAGAAATCAGCATTAGCATACAACTGGCTCCTCATCAATTCTCACAATGTGACATAAATTACAGTCTCTGATTGAAGGATGTTCCTGAAGAATGTGATCAAATTCCCAAGAGAAACAGCTGTGGGTATGTTGCAATGCATTTTAAGGCCCAGATATTTTACGTAGGAAAGAATGCACTCTAAGGCACACGTTCTGAAAACAAACAATGTTTTAGTCAAACAGAGTTAAATCAACCATTTGAGTATTGTTGGCAAATATGTGATAATGTCGATGATAGAGATTATTTTCAAATCAATTTGAATTGCTTGCTCAGTAACAAGTGTAGTAGTCTTCTAGCTCCTTTTTGGCTCTTCTCACAAACAGGCACAGTGGATCCTTGCTTTTGCACGCCTGTCAACAATAACCAACCTCCCTCTTCAAAATCAGATTGCTTTTATTCATCTGTCTACTTATGCATTAATATATGCATAACACATGAGCATGTGTGCATCTGTTCATTGTTCATAGATGCATGTGTATGTTACCAGGCATTTCTGGTCTGTGTACCATCATTGCTGAAAATTATGGTAGTTTTTTTTCCCTTTTCCATGATTCATCTGCCCTCTTTCCCCTTCGTCTTACTTTTTCAAAATCCTCCTTTTCCTGCCAGGATTTAAGAAACTGTTAAGCTAGATTCCCCCTGCCACTCCTCCCCCCAGTAATTTTACGCCAAGGCAAAAGCTGAGAGCTTTGTTGTTATGTTATGCAAAAAGCCTTGTTGTGGTTGGGATATTTCACTGCCTGCCTGGCCACCGTGTCAGCTCTTGTGTCGCCACACTCAGTCACTGTTAGCAACTGGAGAATTGGGGTCTGAAATGTGTTCTATCCGCTGAGTCAAAGGCTACCTAGTGTATCTGAACATAATAATTTATAGTCACAATGAGATTTGCTCCGGGGTGAAGCTGATGTCATTTTCTTTTGCCGTGGAGGAAGCATTGATGGAGAGACTGTCAATTGTGAAACTGTGGTGGACGAAGATGTAATTAGCAAAAGTGTCTATCCCTCCGGTTTGGTAATTGCTTACCACCCCTCAGGCTGTTTAAACAAAGGAAGCTTATTATTCAACTTCTGAGTGGATTGCACCCATTATCCTAAAAGACATTATCTTCTGAGGTGTGGAGGCCATTCTCCTTAGGAAGTAAACCATAAAATAATCAGGCGGAACTGCCTGTTGCCTCATTATTTACTCAAGCAAGTAAACTAGCCCATAGAAATCTTCATGTGTTCGGAGAAGCAAAGCCTAACTGAGGTCCGGACTGTGTTTCTTGGAATTGTAATTAAGTGTGTCTGTGAGTTCTTAATATGAGAACATGTCTCCAGTTGCTTGTGGCATGTTAGTGATACATTCCTACATGTGGAGGCATTATGCAGGCAGTATACTTTTATGCCAGTTTACTTATATTGTCAATGTTGAAACTTATTTTTTGTGCTCTTACATTATCCATCTGGACACCTGAGAGCCAAAAGAGCCTTAAACAGATGAGATAGCGATTTGAATAAGTACTGCCTGATGCTTAGCTGCCTTTATGTGGCTCTTCACCACAGACTCTCTCTTTCTCAGAAGATTGAAGTCATTCATGCAAAGTTTGCAATAGACATGGTGTACATGATTATTGTCTGGTAAATGTCAGTCATGACATATAGCCTATTGATTTCCAGCCAAGCTGGATTGAATTTATATTTTACTTACATGAATTTAAGTAAGCTACATCAGCAAGCTTAAACAGCTCACTGTTTCCAGTGATGAAGGTAGTACATTCATAAAGACTCCATTAAGTGTCAGTTATCTAGTTACTGTTGCCTATCTGCCTGGCTAATTACCATATGTTGAGATGCTAGTTTGCAGATTAAATGTGATTACATAAATCAGCAGAGGAGGTATGCTGTCAGCTGCTTTCATCTAAGTTTTGCATATCTTGCTCACACTGTGTTTACTCATGAAATTATTAAGAAATGCAGAGAACCTTTAAAATAACAATAAACACATACATCAGTGTCCTGTGTGTACTATCCATAAGAATACAAAACCCTTTATTAGTAATAGTATTTTTCTTAATATTTTATAATATCTTGTTTGTTTTCTCTGGATGGGCAGGGTTGGCTTATATGGCTTTTTAAGCCAAGGGAAGCCATAACAACAACAACAACAACAACAACCATAATGAAAGAAACAAAAGAACACTAAAGCTGAACAGCTGGCAGACAAATCCCATAACAAAAATAGGGTGAACAAATGCAACGCCGTTATTACAATTACAGTTTGCATTAACATTCAGCTTTTCAACATTTGCTGCAAGATGTACAAAGGTTGCTTCAGCCACAGACAAGGCAATGTTTTTTAAGGTAAAACGTAGGGCTCAAATATTTCCAATACCGATGCCAATACGTGACTTTGAAATTGGATATTGAATGACGAGGCATTTTTCAATACAAGATACTTTAGAGGCAATTCGGTCGGTGCCTAAAAAGTATTGAATTTGGTACCTAGCCCTAGTATAACGTGTCTCAAGATGATTGATAAGCACTGGGACAGGATTTCGACCAACTAACAAAATACCCCAATCTTTAAGACAAGAAACCAGATGTAAAAAGCAAAGACCCTCAGAGCAGAGTTTACCTCCCAATTCTTCTTCTTTAAAAAAAAGTTTACAATGACTATCTGATTACTGGAGTGTTTAGGAGGAAGGCGGAGGAAGAAGTGATTGGGTGAGGAGTTTGACTGACCAATGAGCCAATTATCATCAAGTTGCAACATGCAACATGCAAAAGGCTATATTCCGAAGATGAGAGGCACGGTCCAGGTCTGGTGCGAGAACCATGCCTGCGCCTTATTTTGATTAGACTCTAACACTATCCACACCTTATGACCTGGCACTTTAATCTCTTCTTCATCTTTTTGACACAATTAAACGCACAACTATAGTAACTATTCTTGCTCAACCTACATTTTAGCTAAATTGTCTTTGTGTATGATTTGACTAGCCTTCAGGGTTTCAAGATATATAAAAACTAAATCAGAGTGAGAACTTATTAAGTGTTGAAGTGACACATTGTTTAGTGTGTGCCTCACTACATCTGCAAGATGTAATGTAAGGAATACAGAGTTCGCAAGATTCTGCAGTTATTTACTCTGTCCCTGTACCTAGTACAGCAATGTTGGTACCAGTGCAAAAGTAGAGACCTGGCGTTAATGAACTGAACAGGTTGATTAGTAGTGATAGTCATACGGATCTGGAAGCTGTTTACCTGGTCAAGGAGTTGGTTGTACAGTTCATGACAGTTATCAAAAATGTATTTGTATGTGGAGTCCAGACACGCCTTCACGCAGTCCTTCACCACCATACTGGCTCTCGGTGGACTCTGGAGCTCTTGTACCTGCAAACATACACACAAATACACATGCATGATTAAAATGTTAGGTGCTCTCCTCAGTCTCACAGCAGTTTATACTATATCAAATTGTACAATAACTATATATCATGTTAGCAACCCAAATCAACGGCCGTTACTGTGTCTTAAATCAATTTCAATGTATAGTGTACCATCCATCAGTGGACTGATAACATAATTATATCATATTACATGTACATGAAATATTAATCCCAAGATATAACTTCCTTGTGGAAAAAGGGCAACCTATTTGCATCCATTATGTATATCATAGCTGGCATGTAGCCAGACTGGCATTTAGGCGTGTGTGCAGTATATCGTAAAGTAACACTGTAGCTCCTGTGTGTGAGCAGCTGTGCGTATACACAGTAAAGCGCAGCATGGGCATTGCACAGATTGAAAGCATTGGTAAGCTAAAGTGACAGATTTCATTCCTTTGCTCATAGCTGCCATCTTAGCTATGCCTCAGTGCACCAGCGCTACACTCCCACTCCCGCCAAAAGCTGAATGGAGCCGAGTCCTTCATACAGCGGAAGACGTCAAGACATAGTGTTGGGGGAGAGGGGGGGGGGGGGAGAAAACACGACAGAACTGGAATCATTTTAAACATGTACAGTAGGCTAAATGTGGTATGCAGTTTAACACACATAACACAAACATGACCCCATTGTATCTGTCAAGAAATTGTGCAACAATAAATAACTGGGATTTGAATAATCAGTGGTGTTAAGAGGTTTCCGTGAAATATGAGTTTAATCGATTTTACCTAAACAAAACGTGCTTAAAATCAATGTGGGTTTATGTTTATAATTGAATGTTCAGTATAGTATTACTAGTCACTCAGTAAAGGGCACAGCACTTCTGTGATGAAGCTTAAAAATAACCTCCACAAAGTTTAGTTAGCGTTGCGCTCCATCATCATTTATTACAATGTTTAGGTTTCTTTCAATTTGTTTTGAATTTGTTCCTCCATCACCCATCAAATTGTACATCCCGCCCATACGACACACACACACACACACACACACACACACACACACACACACACACACACACACACACACACACACACACACACACACACAAGCTACCTTCATTCTAAAGAAGGTGATGCTGGTCAGCAAATCAACAGTGGATTTCAGATCTTGGAGACGCTCTGGGTTTCCTGCAGGGAAATTATCCTGGAGTAAGAAGGAGAGAGAGGAAAAATAACATGAGGAGACATCTTGTTGAAAGCAGCCTTTTAAAGTCGCACACCCCCACCCACCAAATCACATTGCTTAGCCCGAAACAGTGAAATTGATTACAGAGCAACGCCCAGCAATCATACCGAAATGACTGTCTGTCTAATTGTTTAGTGGACAAGGGAGGTCTCTGCTGATGAAAACCTCTATTTCGGGGCCATGAAGTCATCAGGCAGAGCAGAGCACCGTGACAAGGAGCATATAAAGCCCTGACAGCCCGGAGGAAAGGCATCACTGCCCCATACATTATCCTTGTTCTCCTACTCTCTCAGTGCTCAAATAAAAGTTTGCTTGTTCTCTATCCCTCCTCTATTTTGTCAATAAATGCTCAATGGAGATTCAGGAAATTGAGCCAAATCTTCACAGCAGCCTGTAGGCTTGACAGTACAAGCACCGGAGAGGTCTATCTCAGATCAAGGCCGATCAGCAGAAGCAAAAACATCTTTTGGACATGGGCAGCATAGAGGTTTTTATTGGGATGATGAATTAAATAAAAACCCTTCAGATGAACAGTTTTCAAAGAAGAAGCGAAAAACACAAAACAGACAATGGAGTTTGGAAAAATAATTGTTCCAACACAACCCGGAAACTCCCACTATGTGTAGGCCTACTCGTTTTTTGAGTAGTTTATCTGTCACTGGATTTACATCGGCCACTTGAAAGGGCAAAGGCCAATGGGGAAACACCAACACTCATGTCTTCACACTCACTCCGACCAATGGTGGAAAATTGAGGTTATAGGCCTATAGGCCCTAGGTGATCCAGCCAAAAATGTGGATGGCCTGTTAATGCTTTACAGACGTCAGTTGTCTACTAACAGTATATTTCTCTAGACTCACAATTAATAGTAGCAATCTAGTTTAGAGATGAATGTGTAGTCCCCAATAAAGATAAACAGCCTCCAGGAAAACAAGCTTGACACACATTCTGCACAAGAAAATGAGAATATATATATTTATTCTATCTATATCTGGCTTCTGACAGGGGAAAAAAAGAAAAGAAAATCATTTGGGACCTTTCAAATGAACAAGTTCTTATGAAAGTATAGTTCTTAAAGTATTTCATCACTTCTTTCTTGCTAAAAGATTTTATTCAGTTCAATTTTAAAATGTGATTTAAGAAGCTTGAGTATCCCGTCTCATTCAGTCCACAGAATCCTTTAATACAAATTCTTACAATCTATTACAATCAAAGAATATAATTTTCTTGCAGCTGTTGTACTGCTACCAGTCTTATTCACAGAATGGAGCCTGTGAGTGCCATCAGTCACTACCCTTTCTCTCTCCGCTGACACTGAAATTTCTTTAACAATGACCTCACATACATGTAGCCTTCAGACAAAAGTGAGACCATCAGTCCCTTTGAAACATGGAATCTGTAGCTTCCACTGCAACCTTGAGTGATGCCATCAGTACACCACCTAAAATCACTGTGCTGGAACAGTTACAACCACAATTTGAGGAGATAAGTGTCAGTTGTGTTTGAATGTGAACAATTTTTTTATAGAGTGAAACCAATTAGGTCTGCAATGTGTCCTTATTGCTAAAAAGTAATACAAAAAAAAAGCTATGCAGGTAATCGACTAAGGCCCCTGCATTCCTCAAGCAATGTCAAACTAGTCTGTGCTTTCTTGCTTTTCCAATAGATGCAATAACACCTTTATCAAGTAGAGGAAAATTACCCATGAAAGAGTTGAAATTGCACAGAAAAAAACTGCAATTTTCACTACTGCCATGCTGCCTTTCAGTGATAGTGGAAGTCTGATCCATTGAGTCTGCTTGGTGTTTAAATTAAACTTTTCTTTTTTTAAATTGCAGACATAATAAAATCTCATATCGTATTCTATACATTTAAATAAAGGGGAAAAAATGCTTCACAGTGTAACATTTTCAATCCGTTAATTAGTGGATTCTGACATCAAAAGGTAATCTGGCTGTGTAACTATGGTGATTGAAGTCAAATAAAGTGAAGTGCTCATTGGCGCACATTATGTTTGCTGCATAGGAGGTAGGGGGGTTCCTCACAAACACAAAATATTATGATCTCAGCTACCAATCTAATTTAATATTTGACACCCTTTTTTGATGGGTGCACAAAAATGCATTCATTATTGACTACATGTGTGTAAAGTGAGGAGCAACTGAATAGGATTTATCCAAATTACTGTATAATCACAGCTTCAGGAGGGGAAGCAAGTTTGGGATGCTTAAATAGATTAATACCAGCATGTACTTGTGAACTTGTGACTTACAAAGCACAACTGTGAATTGTTTTTATTTAATTCAGCGTCTCTCTGTTTCTGACGAACATACAAAAATTATTAATCCAGTGTCTTACTGTACTTTACAATTGCTGATGTTTAACACAGAACAGATGTATTGCCCAGAAGCAGGCAGACATACAAAAAAAGCAAAGCATCCATCTCTGAGCCAAAGTAGAGACAACATCAGCACTGCCTTCCAAAGATGACAGAAAGTCCATTATGAGACGGGACGAGGAGTGAGTGATGCTGATGAGCATTTAGTTCTTTGGCTTTGTTCTAGAGCATGTTATGTTGGACCTGTGCCTATACTGAGTGCAAAACCTTACAGCAGTGACTGCTTATCATCAAAAACAAAAAACAATACACTGTACATTGTACACTGTGTATTTTAACATTTAACATTTTTAAAAAGGCAGCATGATGGCTAAAAAAAACACTGCTAGTCAAACACTGGGCAACATGTGGAGTGAGTGCAGGTAATCATGTGGAAAAAGAGATCAAAAGCAGTCATGCACTGACGTGCACTAGACCTCAAACTGCCACAGGAACACTGCACTGGTCACCCTGCACTCTGACCATCCTGAGCAAAGGCAACATAGTATGTCTGCGTGAGGATTTGAGTGTCTATTTAAGTTAAAAGGTATGAATGGTATACTTAATGGGTAGCCTGGATGCCAGCCGAACTTAGCCCCGCCCACAACATTTGAGGTCGGGAAGTTCGGTCTGGACTTGATCCGTTGTAGAGCAGCTATGCTCGAACAGAGCTGTTCGGACCAATCAAATTGTCAGGGCGGGCTTTATACGATGATGGACAGATGATCAACAGTAACGTCTCTCTCACATACACACACACACACACACAACCCCTCCCCTCCGTGCACACCGCATCCACCACAAATTGCTTTCTAAACTGTGGGAAACACTGAATTTGTTTACATTGCGTCTGTTGTAGAACATAACGACAGCGCAGTCATTTTAAAAGAGGAACAGAGAACCGCGATTACGTATGTATACACATTGCCACACCCGTCCGCACGACACGGAAACTGCCACCTCTGCCTTTGCTCTGTCAAAGCCTGCCTTTGATTTGCAGCTTCTGTGACGTCTGTCTCCGTTGCTTTGATTGTTTATAGGTCTATCCAATTGAGTGCAGATGCATTTTCTTTCCTGGTTCGGTTGAAACACGCCCCATAATCACAGCCCAATGGAGTAGTATCAGACTCATGTTCTGACTAGAATCTGAGTATAACGACGTCAGGCTACTTAATGGGTATACATTTTAGATGTTTTGTTAAAAAGGGGCATCTCTCAAGCTCCACTCAGTTAAGGACAGAACTTCACACATTTGTGACTAAGTTCTGTGCATATCAATAACTTTTATAATTATTTTTTTTCCCTTATCAGAGTTGGTACAGAGGTAGTCTATAGACACGACATTCCACTTCTGGGATTGATATCCCTCATTTAGGCCGGATGTCCATTGCCTTGGCATTTCTTTGTGTTGGCATTCTAAACTCCGGTCGATTTATGAGGACTATGGTTAACTGCGCCTCAGATCTCTGCAGGGTAAATCCAGACAGCTAGCTAGACTATCTGTCGAATCTTATTTTTCTCCTGCACGACTAAAACAACCTTTGAACGTACACGTTCCACCAAAACAAGTTCCTTCCCGAGGCTATTTTGCAGGGCCGCCGTTGCTCCGAAGGGTGCATAGCGAAGACGATTGTGATTGGTTTAAAGAAATGCCAATAAACCAGAGGTTGGGTAAAAAAGAGAGTTCTCTGCGCTTCTGCAGACCACAACAATCCAGTGCAACCAAGGCAGGACAAAACAGTGTAAAGTAACAAAAAATTGATTGACAACACAGATGTCTTCTTACTTAATAGTTTTATTTCTTAAGGTGCATAACAGTGACTAACGTTTCGATCAGGATTCTTAGTTCTTAGTTAGTCACTGTTATGCACCTTAAGAAATAAAACCAGAGCTTGGTTTTCTCCCATCCCGGAATGCTGTGTGGACTAGCCAGACCCTCCTCCGCGGCGCTGTGGAGGAAGGTCTGGCAAAGCTAGACTAGCACAGAGGTTTCTTATCTTCTGCCCTCGGTGAAAGGTGATACTAGCTTGTCTCTTGTACTTGGCATACAATTGAAATATAATACTATGCAACTATGCAAATGCAGCTTTGTTTTATGCTAATATTTTATTCCTCCAAAAAATAGAAAATTATATTTGTCTGCCATGTGATGATGACAGAGGCCTGTTTGCTTCTTTAGCAGACTGTGATTTAAGTACATCTTACTATAGAGAAACCTTGTGGATATTATCCCAGAAGTGTAATTTTTTGTTCATGTGGTGTTTTAACCCACACAATAATGCTGTAGAGAGCAACAGGTACAGTATGGATCAACTATTATGTTTTTTTTTACGTGGGGTGGCAGTAGGAACTACAGCTCCAGAGAAAGCAACAAAGCAGTAATACTCATTTTAAGAAAATAACGCACAGCTCCCAGGGGTGCTTACTGAACAAACATCACTGTATATCAAACTGTGCAAACTAAGCCAATGGCCCAAATCCCTCGCAGCGTGTTCTGAAAACTGAGATTTTATGTCCAACCCAGCAAAACCTGCAAATCCCAGCTGGGACAGACTGGCTATACAAGGTGTCACCCTGTATCAGGGCTGTTAGAATAAAGTTTAAAGGGAAGAAACGCATATGTAGCAAAATGTAGAGTGGCAGCTGCACCCCGGCTCCCTCTCTGCTGATTTAAGTCCCCTGTTTTACAAAAGCAAACTCAATATACCTTAGAATGTCATTATAGGGAAATCCATACGGTGAACAGGCGGAGTAGCCAGATCTGAATCCTATTACTGTCCAATAGTGGCAGGCTGGCTCTGTGGGACGGCTTCAAAAAGTGAGAGAAAGACAGTATAGGTGTGTGTGAGTGGGTGAGTCTGTGTGTCTGTGTGTGTGTGTGTGTGTGTGTGTGTGTGTGTGTGTGTGTGTGTGTGTGAGAAAGAACCACTGGTCTGTGGCAGGCTTGACAAGAGAGCAGCAGGGCAGTGCTGGCAGGTGAAACCAATGTGATATTCTGTGACTGCTCTCAGTGAACGTGTCATCACCGGACAGCCAGGCCATCTGAAAATAAAAGAGGCCATCCCTTCTTCACTTAACCCTCTGTCTCCTACTCTGTTGCCCCCCCACCATGTGTACTTTTATTCTTCATCTGTTTCTCCTCTCTTTCCAAATCCATCTTTTTCCCTCCAACTCTCTCCGTCTTTGTCCAAATTACATCTCCTCCAACTCACTCTGTTTGTTTCATCCAACTTTCTTTTTTCCAAATCCTTTTTATCCCTCCCTTGCTATTTGCAACTTCATTATGTCTCCCTCAAGTCCTCTCTCTTTCATGATATCTACTCGCTGTCCTCTCACCCTCTCTTTAGCTGAACCGCAGGGACCAGCCCTAGGACCTCGAAATTCTGTCCTTGTCATCTGTGTCGCTAAGTCACTGAGTCGCTCTGTCGCTGAGTGATGAAGTTCCACCACTGGTCGTAATCTGTGTGATGTCAGTGTTGGAGTTTCCCCATTGGCCATTGTCCTTTCAAACTGTATTGCCGCGACACAGGCTTTATCTTTGCTGTCACCCATCAATCAGCTGATTAACTTCTTCAATAATGGTGGATATTGATGTTGTTGCTGCTGCCACCTATGTCAACCATTTTAATGCATGGGCTTAGCAGCATGGGCAGAGTAGGCTACATGCAGATGCATGGCACACCACCGTGTGTGTGTGTGTGTGTGTGTGTGTGTGTGTGTGTGTGTGTGTGTGTGTGTGTGTGTGTGTGTGTGTGTGTCTGCTTGTTCATCTATGTTGCTCTCTCTTCAGACACAAATGAATGTGTGGAACAAGTAGGCCTAGTTAATTTAGAAAAAAAACAATCACAAACACCAGTGACACAAGGCTATTTCTATATTAATATAGTGGATGGGCAGGTTTTGACATTTCATCATGTGAAAATCAGGGGAATTGAAACTCCAAGAGAACACCAGGGAGAGGGGCAGGGACAATAGTATACATAGCAAGCTAAGATAAACAGTTAGACTTCATACAGACAGCTTTTGTTTTAGCTTGTCAGAATTCACTATTAGCCAAGCTAGAACACTATGCTTGTGTAAAACATAACGGCAGTGGATGAAAGACTGCAGCAGAGCTGTTTAAATTATCACTTTATATATGTCTATATGTTTATACTTGTTGAACATGTGTATTGATAGAAGTATTGGCTTTTTTAACTGCAAAGGTTTTATTGCACTTACTTAGGCTACAGTAACGAGTAGTTGTCTCCACATCTCATACACATCTCTCATACTCATACTCTCATACACATCTCTGATCTCATACACTGTTCAGCCATATACCAGGTTTTGACCTAGTCTGGTTTCCCCAGACAGCAGGATCTGCTGTTATTAGGGTTTTCACTGTAATCACATAGATAGTGTGTGCGAGAGATGTGGGTTTGTGTCTGTGGATGTGTGTAACAGGTTTAGCTCTCCTTGGATTGCTCTAAAGATTATGTCAGGATTTCTATCTGCCTGAGTAGAATACAGAGGCACATTTAGAGACAGATCTCTGTCAATTAAGAGATAACTTTCAGTTTCTTTATTTTACTATTTTTTGGGGTTGTTTAATCTAAACCATTTGTTTGATTGGCACCTTTTTTTCATTTATTTTGGGGTAAGGGAGGGGTAACAATGTTTTTGATTGTTCTTTTGAAATAACTAATATTTATTGGTAGGTAATTTGATAAGGTGTGCAGGGGTGCAAGTGGTTAAAAAACTTTATCAAAAGCTATTCATGTATTGCTATATATATGCTATTAATTTTTTTTTAATTAATATAGCTTTTTAGGTATATTTCATTTTAGTAAGCAATGTGTCATTCTATACAAAATATAATTTTCTTTTTTACTTTTGAGTATTTTACACAAATAAACAGGTACAGTATATCTATCACTGAGCAGAAAACAAGAAAAAGACAACATGTTGTGCCAGACTGTGCCAAATGGCACAGCTTACTGTAGCCTAGTGAGGCATCAAATGGTGACTTTCAACAGTTTACATCAAAGACCATAGATATGGCAGGTCAACCAGAAAATTCTCTATATACAGGATTACAGTGGAGCTTGCTAACAGATGTTGCCTGCTGCTCATCATTCAGTGACAATCACAGAACAAATGACCATGGCGAATGAACCTCTATCATACAGTAAAACAAAAAGGCCTATAATTGTGACCGACTCAGTGGGGGATGAAACGCCACTACACCCGTTTACATAGAAATTGTATTTCCCCAGCATATATGTAAGTGGGGGTGGACAAAATATTAGAAATACATTTCACAATAATGCAGTCCAATTCAACACAGCCAGTAAGACTTCAGATATGACTATACTGTAGATTTAACATACTATCAACAAAAACTAGCAAGACTTGTACAGGTAACTATAAGTGTATTTGCCTTTTTTTATGTGGTCATTGATAAATGAACCTAATGGATATATATATAGTTATGATACAAAGCTACTAGCTATTCCTTAGGGGTGCACGATTCAGAAAATGTCACGATTTGATTCAATATCGATTTTTAGGCTAAAGATTCGATTCAAAAACGATTCTCGATTAAAAAAACGATTCACAGTATGTAAATGTAGTTACTTTTCCCATGTGATTGCAGTGGACATACAATTTAAAAGAAAAGAAACACAACAAATTAAATGTAGTTTGATATTACTTTATATGTCTTCATACAAAAATAAAAACTTTTGCAACTAAAAACTGCAAAGTGGCAAACATGGGCCAGCTTTCAAATACATTTAATTCAAGTATAAAATAAAACTGTTAAATAAAAAGCTTTTAATTCAGAGTTCAGTGGGAGTTTAGAGCATTGAAAGAGAGTGCGTTGGTTGACTGGTATGTTAGGTACTTTAGGTTGTTGTTCGTCCACGTCTTTAATGTTAATCTCTGGGTGATGGCGTACCATGTGAGTTCTCAAGTTTGTGGTGTTTCCAAAATACTTAACTTTCGCTTTGCAAAGCCTGCATATAGCATGATTCCTATTAAGTATCATCTTCCCCTCAAGGTTATAAAAGCCGAAATGTGCCCTAACTCTCGCCTTCAATGAGGATGGAGCAGGGTGAATAATTCTTTCTGTGAGGTTTGCCATTGTTTGCGCCGACTAAACTACTTCTGCTGCACTCGTTCTTCTTTTGATTATAACAAGAGTGCCCAGTCGTCAGTGTGAATTTGACGCAGCGCCATCTATGGGAATGGCGAGCTAAACTCATTTCAGGACAATAGTATACACGCCATTACAAAACGAAAAAAAAAAAAAAAAAAAAAAAAAAGAATCGATTTTTGGAATTCTATGAGAGCTTGAATCGAATGACGTGAATCGATGCACACCCCTACTATTCCTGCTCTCCATCTTGCTTCATTGTAGCAGTTCAGCTGTTCCTCCCTCTCTCTACCACCTGTGCATCACCCTGGTTTTTGCTACAGTATGCATGGTTAAAGATATATTTTGCTGATTCAAATCCAGCTCTGTGTCATGGCAATGTGGGAAGTAGGGCTGTCAATCTTCCTATATAACACCATTCAAATTTCATTCCTTATTCTAATTAATATTCAAACCCCAAGGAGATGCTACTTTTAAATCTTGTAAGCTTTTCAACATTACCAACCCTGTTGTTGATGTTTACAAGGTGTCCAATACCTTAAATCCATTACCACTCAATCCATGAACCACCACAGCAGACAGAGTGGTAGACACTCACGACAGAGTCTATTTATTGGACCATGAGGACCACTATTTCTTGAGCTGCTGATGGACCCCTCGACACCGTAGGGTGATTATTGATATTTATGTGCCTGGCTACACCACTGCCTACAGTCTGCTGAAAACTGCAAAAACACTTAATAGTAATTTATCATTCCATTAATTAAATTTGATTCAGTCATTTTTGTCTTTGTTGAACAACAATGTATGACATGAGAGCCGTCTGTGTTTATATGTATCTATGTGTGATTTCTGCTTTAATTTCACACTTTTCACAAATCTTCATTCATTATCACATCTTAAAACCACAAAGTCTTCAAGCCATATACTATATGTTGTTAATACTATGTGAACATGAGTGTGGCACATGTGACATTAATAAATGTCATACCATCACATCTAGAATGACATTTACCTTGCCTTATACACCTATGCAGAAAGTACACATGGAACTGTGTCCAAGAAAGAAGAGAATGCAGTTGTTAACCACATTTGGAGGGCAACAGGCACACATTTGGTATCAACAACAAAGTGTAAAAGGATTGCTGCTCCAAGCCAGATATAGTAAGCACACAGTGTACTATAAACAGAGTTGAATCAACCTTGAAGCCTATCAAATCAACCAGGTGGCAGGTACCTTAGATGGCAAAACTTTTGTCAAAAGTACAGTCAGTTTTAAAGGATGCAAATAATAAACAGACTAAATGGCAATCTGCATTTTTACAGAAAAGGAGAATTGCTCCTACAGTGTGTAAAATAGAGACACAATGTCCGGTTAAAACTTGGTCTAACTATATACTATTAATGTGGACTTGGGCTAAATTTTAACAGCAAACTATAAAAATGATCCTTCTTTTGAAGTGAAGAAAGTCACAGAGACAAACATGATTTCAGTTTAACACACCACATGCAAAGTTCATACATACGCGATATTTAGAGAGGTCGATCCTCAGTGAGTTATGCAGCTGGTCCAGTAATTTGACAAATTTCTCCCTCTGTCAGGATGAAAAATTTCACAATTCAGTTCAGTGTCACCACACCAAAAGCAATTTATTACACTGTGTGGTCGTTAGCATTGCTATGCCTGCAGTGATTAATTTTTACTTCCTGGAACAAAATTTAAGGGTTTAGCTATATTGCCAGACTCGGCTTACTGCCTGGAAATATTATGTGATGCCTTACAACATTAGCTTATTAAAAGTTAAATCGGAAAGCACTGGCAACCCCTGAGATTTTGTTGATTTCAAGTGCACAACTTGTTTTAGACAAATAACTCTAAATAACAATGTTGGAAAAAGTAGCAATGTAAAGGGTTCAATATCAGACTATAAGACAGCAATTGATGTGACTTAAGTCTAACTGGAGACCATAGAACCCACATTTTCATTTAGCACTATATTACTATACATCACTGGAGTAATGTCTGCAGATGTCAGACTCAAACCCAACAATAGGTGCACTTACACCAAAGTTAGACGCAGCAAATCGGTCAGAAGCGGAGGCAGTGGTTGTGGTGGTGGTGGTGGTGTGGGCGAAGTAGGCATTGATATTAGCAAGCAAGTTGCTCATCACTGCTGGCACACCGGGACACATGTATTTGGCGGACAGACAGGAGAAGTGCCTACAGAGGAGAAGAAACAGCTATTACTCTACGTAGCATAAGGAGCAGTGCTGTAGCCATTTTTGGACAACAAGAATCAATAGACAATCGCATGAAAAAACAGACAGTTTGAGACCCCACATCAATGACTCAATTCCAGACATAGAAAATGATCAAGCCATGCTCTTCAGCAATCCTCAATATCCACAAAGTTAAACAGCGCTAAAAGAGAACATAGTTAAGAACAGTTAAGAAATATTTCCTTTGAAATATATAGCTCTAAAAGTATCCCATACCTTGCTTTACAGTAACCACAGTAAAAAAAAAAGAAAGTGAGCAGAAATATTGCAGTACAGTATTTCTTCATTATTTTCACCTTCTGACTGCTGAAGAGAGAGCAACTTTTTTATGTTCCAAACAATTACTTCTGGTGGAAGAGTTAGTGCATAAGTAGTTAACTGCTCTGTTCATGTAGTAAAACGTGTCTTTAATGACTACATATAGCAAATGATGTCATAAATCACAGCTGTATAACCTATACTATTAAGGACACAAGGCTACCAAGTTATAGATGGAGCAAATAAGTTTGCTAGTAAATCAAGGGGTCCTCTGGGGGCTGAGGTGTAATCATAATCAGGGGAACAGAACAGAGAACTTTACATTTTACTGTGTACCATTAAACTTGTTTGTTTCTGTAACAAATACAACCGAGACAAACTCAAGCACAGTACGTGCACTTTCCGTAAGTGTTTTCCACTGAGGTGAATCCACATATGTCTACCTAGCACAAACTAAACCTCAATACAGTGCACTAAAATGACACAAGTCATATATACCAGGGGAGGGACTATAGCATAGCTTCTGTTTAGTTAAATCTTATTCCCTTTTTTCCTGTCTCCAGCGCTTTAAGTGCTGGAGGCTGAGAGGCCTGGTTTGAGCAGGGATCTCTGCCTGAGTGAAGATCATATGCTCCTTTTAACACTTCATACTGCTGCTTCACAAGCCATGTGGAATGCCTCCCACATTCAACATTCAATACCACATATAAAAAATGTATGTGCGCAATAATCTGTATGTTTACATTAATGTAGCAGACAAAAATATACTCAAAGGCTTCTTTATCAGCCTCTGGCATGACCCATAGCAACCAAACATCTGGATGCATTGGATGCTTTTTACAGTAAACATGCCTGAGAGCTTAAAGCCAGCTGGGCTTTAGACATGTAGCATTTGTTTAATGCTCATTCTGATATCTATGAAAAAAAAATGATTTTACTATCATCTGCTGAGTTTTGTATCAACAAAACTCAAATTACCGTTAGCCTACATTCCACATAAAATTGCTTTAAAATACAAAAAGAAGGAAATTGATATTATTCACACCATCACTTTTAGATACTGTAGACAGAAATTTGTGGTTAGGTAATATAACTAAGCATTTTTTTATATATATTATATAATATTAGGGGACATTTGTAGGGCTGCAAAATTAAATCGCAATATGGAATAGTGTAATATCCAAATCGCAAGGGGGAGGTGCAACATTTGTTAAAGGTGATGTGTCAAACCATTCTGAATTAAGTATTGTGGTGCTGCAGAGACAATACAGCCTACAAATCGTATCCTACAGACTAAAGAAAAAATCTTTGGTAGATATTCTCGCAAAAATCACACTATAATCTTTTTTATATATATATATATTTCAATGAAAATAAGAATAACAATACAAAAAATATCATTCCCTCCAATATCGTGAATCGCAATATCAGTCAAAATAATCGCAATTAGATATTTTCCTTATATTGTGCAGCCCTAGACATTTGTGTAATCAACATGTTTTTTCATAAATATTTTTATTTATCACAAGTTAGAGGTGACTATTTTGAAACTAAAAACATCCTGCACAGTGAATCATTGCTTCATAAAGCCAAAGTGTTAGAAAAGGCACTGCGTTATGTGGAGTAATGATTACAGATTTACTCCCCCTCCTGAGTTCAGCGCATGCACACACATGCATATGTGCATACACTCACAAATAGAAACACAAACATGTTCTCATCAGGAAGCCTATTTAATTACTTTGCTTTCAGCCTCCAAATTACCCAGGAGCACTTGGGGTTAGGAGAGCAAAGAGAGTGATGCAAAGAGAGTGGTGATGGCATCCGCTGAATTCCCATGGTGCTTTTAGAGCTGGATCTCCTGAGCCAATTTTCAAGAGGAAGACGTTGCTTCTCCTCGTGTTACCCTGCCTTGGTTTTTACCAGCGGATGAGGCACACACTCACATATCATTTTACGGTTTCAGATGGCTGGGAGAAATTAAAAAAAGATGATGAGAAACAGGAGGGTGGGAAGTGAGGGAGATAGGGAGTGGTGATGAGTGAGATGAAGAAAAACGTACATAAGGGAGGGGTATGTTAGCAGTTGTTGTGTGGAGCATGTGAGGGTCAAGATTCTAAGATGAAGAAAACAGAAAGGTAGGGCCTTTCATAAGCATAATAAGCGATGATATAAGAAACGCCATGCTTAAACAAGGTTCAAGTCTGAAGCATTGCCTCAACCTGAGAAAGCTGGTAATACACCACTTACTGCTTCACTTGTCTGCACTTAAATAACCATACAATCCCTCATATGCTGCAATGTCCTGTCACAACAGTCACGTAGCATCTCAACACCAGTTTGCAGCACCAAAACAATGAACTGTGTCACCGACACATATATAACGCTACATATGTGTTGTTATTGTAGCAGTTCCACTCCTTACTTATGTAGACACAATGGCTGTTAGGGAGGAATGTTGACGAATCCTAGAAACAGCAAAATCAAACTTTACAGGGCGCAACAGAAACCCAAATTATATCAAGACCATAAAAGCAACACAATTTCTCAGTGTCGCTTCATCTCAGGGATGCATGTGGCCACATTTCTGGACATGAAAGACAAATGTGAGCCAACACAATCTGTGTGTAATTAGAATCTGATTTACGAAGGCAGCAACTAATTACATAATCAGCTACTGGGACTGCACAAGTGTATTCTGAAAAGGAAGGAGAACTTAAAAGGTGCAGCTTGGTGATGCAATTTGAGATTTTTAAACAGCAACTCAGACTAAAATCACGATGTGGTGATGCTGCAGACACTCATTAACTCATTATTACTCACTGAATAAATTAAATGCAAATAAAAGTCATACGCAAACAATGAAACCCTCCCCTCTGGCAGGAGGTTGTCCATCAGAGGTTGTCCATCAGAGGTTGTCCATCAGAGGTTGTCCATCAGGACCAAAACCTGCAGTCAGCCTTATTAACAAGGCCCTGGACCCCCACTGACATTGACTCTTAACCCCCCCACCCCTATTCACTACACTTTGCATTAACCTACATCCTGGACTATACACCTGTATGGAATACAGAACATGACTTAAGTCTAAATAAATAAATTCATAAATAAATGTTTAAATAAATACAGGAAAAAATAAATAAATACAGGAATAAATAAATGCTGAAATAAATAAATAAATGTATTAATAAATGAAGAAAAGAATAAATAAATAAATGCTTTAAATATATGTTTACATTTTTGTTCACCTACATTTATTTATTTCTGTATTTCTGTGTTGATATGCTAATGAGCCAGACAAAAGCAAATGATCCCCGATCCCTTGCAAATCTTCCTCCCTGTGTGATAAAGATGTATGAAAACCAGCTCTAGTTAGCAAAATGGCTACGACCAGCAGTGCGATGGCAGATCTGCTGCAAGATGTAAAATGCCCTTAATTAATCAATCCTCTTTTATTGATATTTTATTGAGATTTGCTTACTGTCAATAAATGTCTTTTTTTAGCTAAATACAACATAATGATGACATCAGTTGAAACAGACAGTGTGAAAAAGAGAGAGAGAAAGAAAGAAAGAAAGAAAGAAAGAAAGAAAGAAAGAAAGAGAGAGAGAGAGAGAGAGAGAGAGAGAGAGAGAGAGAGAGAGAGAGAGAGAGAGAGAGAAAGCGAGAGCGCGAGAGCGCGAGAGCGAGAGCGCGAGAGAGAGAGAGAGAGAGAGAGGTAGATGTGCTCAGAGCAGACGCAGTCTATGGTCTCACTGTAAGGCAAAAGTAGTAGACCCGAATCAAGCTCACTCCTGTAGCCAATCATGCTTTAAACTGAGGTTAGGACCTCCTACATCATTAACATATGGACACAGAAATACAGAAATAAATAATGTAGGAATACATTTAAAGCATTTATTCATTTATTTATTCTTTTATGTATTCTTTTTATTTAATATAATATAATATAATATAATTAATAATGATACTTATTATTTATTTATACATTTATTTCTGCATTTATTTATGTATTCATTTATTTCAGCATGTATTTATTCTTTTATTTATTTATTCATACATTTATTTCGACATGTATTTATTTATTCATTTATTATTGCACGTATCTATTCATTTATTTATTTATATCGGTATTTGTTTATATATTTAGTTATGCATTTATTTATTGAGACTTAAGTCATGTTCTGTCCTCCATACACCTGCCCATTGCATACTATATATTTTTGCACATTCTGCACTAAACAATTCAGCCTCTTTTGTTAAACAGCTATTTTGTATATATTTGTTACTGTATTTATTATTTATTTCATATTAATGTTTAATATGTTTGTTTATGTATGCACCAACCACCAAGGCAAATTCCTTGTTATACTTACTTGGCAATAAATCCTTTTCTGATTCAGATTCTGAACAAGAGATAAGGGGCGTAATCCAAAGCTACTGTCTGTATCGGTTTATTTCACATAAATATCTGTATTTGGATTACTACCATAAGTTGGCAGGGCTTCTACCAAAGATTGCTTCATTCTCTGTGTTTAGCCACCCACAAAATAACATTTACAACACAATATTTCAACCATGTACCTAAATTAATCAAATAATAAAGCGTAATTTGACTGAAATTCTCTACACTGTGTGACTGTTAAGGGAATAATAGAAGAGGTTTTAATGGTAGCAAATTACAAGTCATAATTGCATTAGGAGTTAATGGGCGGATGTCTAGATGAATGTTACAGTTTGGTCTGAAGTATCTATGATAAAAGTTATAAAGTGCTCTTAAAATCTTAAAAGCATGTACGCACTTTTGAGACGGTGTTGGGGGGGGGGGGGGGCGATGACTATTATAGCAACAATTCAAATGTTGTGTGTCACTAGAGCTGGGCAATATGGAGAAAATCAGATATCACAATATTCTTGACCAAATACCTCAATGTCAATTGCGACAATATTGTAGGGTTGACAATTGGTGCTTTCACAACATAATTTCACAATGAGATTTTAGATATATAATCATCAATAATGTGGATAAAATGACTAATTGAGTAAAGGCAAATAATAGAACAGCTACAACTGTCCTGTCAAAAAATTACATCACTTTACAGTAATGCAGCCTGTAAAACCAGGAAAAGACAACAGTTATGCCATATTATGATATCCAAAATCTAAGACGATATCTAGTCTCAAATCACGATATTGATATAATATCGATATATTTCCCAGCCCTGTGCCTGTGTCTGTTTAAGTTTATTTATTTCAAAAAGGGACAGTGTATATTAATGAACATTTCAAAGAATGTAAATATACAGGATTATAGCCAAAGGCTAATTTCCATCCTTAGTCCCTGACCAGTTGATGGTCCCTATAAGTTAAGTTAAATAAATAAATAAAACAAATCAGAGTAAAACATCACAATAAAAAATTACATAAATTAAAAGATCAACAACAGAGGACAAATTACAGATTATCCCAGCTAATGACAATAGGTTTGATGGAGTTAGACCATGAATGATTTTAACTAATATAGGGTCAATGTATTTCAGTGTTCTCCCAATCTAACAGTTCAAGTTTCTTTAAAATCTGACAGTGATTGCACATTTTAGATTTTCTATCTAAAACTTTTATAGGTTGTTTATATGTTGTCTCTAAGGACTTTAGAGTTGTCTTCCATGCTGAGGCCCAACTAGTTATGCAATAGGTCATGTGAGACATGATCATTGCATCAAAGTATAGCCTAGCCGATTCAAAATTTAGATTGTTTCTAATATATCTAAAATTGGACAAGTTAAATTTCATTTTGTTCACAGTTTTTTTATGTGCTGCTTGAAGTTCAGTTGTGAGTCCAAGATCACACCTAGATATGTAAACTCCTGAACTACTTCAAGCCTTTTCTCCCTAAATATTGAGGTCTGTGTCAGACTTATTTACCCTTTTTGAAAAATACATGCACACAGTCTTGGACACATTTAGGTGCAAGTGAGAGCTCTCTAACCAGTTGCACACATTACTCTTAACAGCTGTCTCTCTGTCCCTCCTCTCCAGCCACATGCCCTATTCCCTATGGCATTTTCCTTCCATCCACCAGACTTTTCCTCCTTTCCACATCACCTGACTGCCACACCAATCCACACACCTGTTCCCACTTTACTAATCATCTTTGCCTGGCCTTCCCCATCTAACTCCTCACCTGCCTCTCATTCCCTCGTCAACCACTATCCACATATACTGGTCCACTTCCTTTGTTCCGTTGTCAGTTCATCATAGTTGTACTGTAATGCTGTGTTCTGTCTGACAGTTACCGACAGTTGCTGCCTGTTAGCGGTCTGCCACTTGGACTCTGCCTGTAAGCCATACACAATAAATCGCTGAATTCATCCTGCTACATCCAACTGTCTGCATTTGGATTCTATCCCTGTTCTCCTGCATAACCAACTGCGACAGTTGAGCATATTTCCTCAGAGCACATTATCTGTGCAAATCTGAATATATATTTGTTTACATCCCTACATACCCATATAACTTGTAAAAAGTATTGAAAGTAAGATAAATAACCCTGATAGAAGCTCAGACCAGAGTACAATGATGGTGTAGATGGTGTCTGATGTCTCCAATGAGTTCCAAGTAACCGCAACCAATTTTTAAAAATGACTCTTCAGAAGATTGCTGTTGCTGTAGTTCATGACCTGAGTCAGTTTGAAGCTCAAGTTTAATGACCACACAGCCACAACTGCTCGTATCCTCTTTGTCTGGTGTTGAACAGTGGTCAAATATTGTAACAGCAATATTCTTTTCAGTCAACACAGTTTAAACAGTATGTACCAGAACGAGTTTTGAAAGAAAACAATAAATGCACAATCCTTTTGGATGGGGGGAAATCTATTTCAATATATTATATATGGGAAACACTGCATCTGAAGTTAAATGCACAGGACTTAGTAAATCTGGCAATCAATGTCTAATGTCAATGTCTCTGTATAGAGACAAAGAAAAACTAGTGTCCACTAGTGCACTGGAAGATAGATACGTACATGTAAGTTTAGATGCATGATGCAGACTTCTACAGTGGTAACTATTGCATCAACACTGCACAGTGACATGGCATTGCATGACCTTGATTAGTATTCAATGATTTTAATGTTTCAGGTGGTGGGTCTTTGCATGTGTGTGGGAAAGAGACATTTATGGATGGACAGGGTCACAGAGGATCAGAGAGAGACAGAGAGAGAGGGAAACGAGACTGTTTATGTGTGTCCATGATCAATGTGACCAAGGCAGGTTGGGAGTTTTTCCAGGAGACCAATTAATCAATCAAACTTAGGAGCTCGATAGTCCTCCAAAGCTCTGATTCTGCTGAGGAGACATCTTTACTATTCCTCTTCTCCTTCTGCTCTACTTCTCTATCTCCTTCTCTCCTCCACTCTGCCGAATGAGACAATGACAGATTGGTGAGGTAAAAGGCCATAGATCAGGGTGGTACTCACGTCATAGCCTGATAGATGGACTCCACTCCGTATCTCATGGCAAACTCATCCACTATCTCCTGAGACACGTCGTCAAAGTAGACCTTCCACGCCTCGTCCCCTTTCACCTGCGGGATCTTCACCACCCCGCTGTTCTTCACCTCAGTCAGGTAGTGGAACAGGTTCTGTGAATGGCACGGGAGATAAAACAGAACAGGTTACGGTGATGGAGCACAGTGTCACAACAAGTAATAAAAGACCCTTATCAAAGCTGGACAAATCTTTTTTTACAATGCTGTAACTATTGATTGTTGAGAAATCCTGTTAGGTTGCTTTCCGGTGTAATCACAACAAATACAAAATATGTTTTCTTTAGTACCTGTCTTTGCAAACTTAATGCGTTGCTCTCAAAAGATAATGATTGGAGTTAAGAACAAATTTTACCTAACGCTGAATCACATAATGATGGTTACCTCATGTAAACAGGTGTACTGGCCGTGAGGAGGAACCACGTTCTCCTCCCCTTTCATCTCCACGCTGATCTTGAGTCTGATGGCACCAGATACCGCAGACTTGTCAGTCCTTTTATCTGTAACACACAACAACACTGGGTTAGACATAACTGGAAATTAACTGAAAAGTAACTACCAATTACAAGCCACATCTTAGGAAGGTTAGCCAATATGTGCCTCCCTAAATCCACGGTAACTATTATATTAAAGTAAGGTTTTTGCTCGCTTTTCAAACTACACAATCTCTATTCTAAAACAAACAGTAGCATCTCTGTTTTCTTCATCCCAATACAGTACAGTTGCTATGCACTAAGAAGACCTGCTGAGACTGCCAATCACTTGCTCTGTCTCTGCACAGCTCTCTAAATTGTAGATCACTAGTTTGGCATTCAAAATGTTCTCACAATCGCTGATGGTGGAAAAAGTGAGAGACCAATTCAAATTATTATTATTTTCTAAAGGTTTTGTTCCATACAGTTAAATAGAGAAAAGCTCCAGCACATAGGATGGATTCCCAGTCAATGAAAGACCTTTAATTCAATAAACAGAATTGTCCACCTTGGTATGGTTGTCCTTGACCACACTGTAACATTTATGTGACATATAAAACACTAAAGACGAAAAACAAAAGACATTAATGACATCATATAAAACACACAACATGAATGGCAATTAACATTAATGGCATGATATCATGTCCTGTAAAACATGAATGGCATCTCATCACACACCCAGCAATGCCGTTTTAATGTATGACATAACACTTGCATTTGCAACTGGCTTTGGTGGGCTGTAAGTTTGGGGGAATTACATTTATTTTGTGCATGCAAATATCAACACACATACTGTACAGTATATGCATATGTACGGTGTTGCTTGCATGCTCACATAAAGCCACACACAGACACACACACAAAGACACAAAGACGCAGGCATACACATACATTAGTAAGTTAACTTTAAACAGCCCCCCTCTGCGCTCTCATATACAATTCATCTCTACAGTATCAAATGAGTGGAAATTTCAGTCAGTGGGTCAAGAGACAGACAAGAGAAAAATAACGCGACAAAGTGACAGAGACTAGCACTGTAAACACAAAAGCACACATTGAAGAGGAGCTGAAGAGGCTTAGAGAGGAGAGCAGCTGGATGGGTGGACACCCACACCAGCAAAGCCCTGTTTAAACATTTATTGTGGACATTTAAAAAGGCACAGAGCAGCAGCAGTGGTCAGGGGTCAAAATTACCACAAATTGCTTCCTTTTAGCTAGAGAGGCAAACAAAGACAGCACCCACCAGTCATAATACTTGAACAGAAGTGGGAGTTCCCATTATGCTGCCATTCAACCTCATGCAACATAAAAAAACCCAGTGATGTAAGAGAGCGGAAACAGTTAAAGACCCTGCATCAACAGCATCAGTACCCAAACTGAACCACAGGTCTCTGTAGCTTGTTGGTACATGGATGGTAATGGTGATCTCAATTGGACCACACGTTATTGGACCATACATTTACCCTCATATCCTGTTTAATGGCTACAGTAAAAACGGAAATGTGTAGAGGAAGATGTGAAGAGTTTAAATGTAAATGTCCATGGTATGTATATATATATATGGCTACAGTGTTCCAGAAACATTCCAACTGGTTGCCAAAGTAGTAGGTAGAGCTGGGTGATATATCAATATTATATCGATATCGTGACATGAGACATATCGTCTTAGATTTTGGATATTGTAATATGGCATAAATGTTGTCTTTTCCTGGTTTTAAAGGCTGCATTACAGTAAAGTGATGTCATTTTCTGAACTTACCAGACTGTTGTAACTGTTCTATTATTTGCCTTTACCCACTTAGTCATTATATCCACATTACTGATGATTATTTATCAAAAATCTCATTGTGTAAATATTTTGTGAAAGCACCGATAGTCAACCCTACAATATCGTTGCGGTATCGATATCGAGGTATTTGGTCAAAAATATCGTGATATTTGATTTTCTCCATATCGCCCAGCCCTAGTAGTAGGTACGGCTGCTAAGTCCCTAATAATGGTAATTAGAGCTGGGCATAAAAACACAACACTTTTTTTGGTACCGACCCTAATGAGTCCAAAATACTCTAATTGGAAACTGTTAAACAGGGCTGCAACGATCATTCAATTAATCGCTTAGTCAACTCAATTGACAGAAAATGAATTGGCATTATGTCATACATAGCAAACATTTTCTGGTTCCAGTTTGCTGTTTTGTCAGATAAAACAAGCAAAGACATTCAATAAACCTTTATTTATACTCAAGAGATCATTGAGGGGCAGCCCTCAATCACAATGACATTGAGTTACAAAGACAAAGAAAACAACACAGAGAAGAACATAGAAAGACAATGAGGGGGCATTTCACACCTGCCTCATTTACTTCGGTTGAATCGCACTAGAATTTGTTTGCCCCGCTGGTGTGGTTGGTTTGGGCAGGTGTGGAAGCGGCAATCGCACTCAGGTGCGCACCAAACGCATACAAAACAAGCATACCGAGGCCAAGAAATTATGAGAGCAATTTCTTTTTTCTTTTTTTTTTTCTTTCTAGTTTTGCCAATCTAAGACTAAGACTTTTTATTCAAGTAAATCTCTTGCGTGGGTGCTTGCATGCACACAACATTAGATATTTGAGAGGTTTATCTACTTTTTGTAAAGTGGCAAAAAGTTTTGGTATCATTCCCAAAACGCAGGTATCACACCTGTTGCACTGTATATAAAACAAAAAATCTAAAGGAAACATTTTAGCTAGATAAGTGCCATGATAACTGCCACCGTTATTTTGAGTTAATCAAATGGGTAACATACCTAGATTGTACCAAACGTCCATCTCTCCACTGAGAGTGCGAACCTCGATGATGGTCTGGCCCAGGAAATCGTCTGACTCGCGCTTGAAATGCTGCTTCACCCGTGATTTGATGTCATCATCCTCATCCCACACACGCACCTTGATGCGGTCAGTGGCATTGTGACATTCACTGCGATTTGGAAGATGATTATGCCAGGTCACAACAATCTCAACAACATGAACAATAACAGCCACAGCATATTCAGTGACAGCTCATCAGGTTAAGGTAGTCATTGGAGCAGAACAACAATCAATTGAAGTATAAATACAAGTTCAAAAACCTCCCTGACCCCTTTCTAAGTAACGCATGGAGAACAATTCTTGCCTGAATTCAAATGAGAGAATGTGTGTACCTGGAAGGAAGAATTAACCCAAGGCATCGCATGACCTTTACTCTGCATCTCTATATTTTTACTCCCAATGCAGGCAAATATCATCAGAGAAGTGTTGAATGTTTCACAATAACAACTGTATAGCATTCATACAGTAGAAAGGATTATTTATTTGTAAAAGCTTTCTGTCCGTTCCTTTGGTCTTCTTTGTATCAGTGCAGCTGACAGACGTTTCAGAATAATGACTCTGCTAAACAGAACAGAGGTGGCCAAAGCACTTAGCTTTAGATGGGGTCGGACTGTTCAACTCTGGAATTAAAACCGACAGATTACATTTTGTTCTAATGACATCTTGGGCGCGACAGCCAGAGAAACGGTATCTGCAGTGGTTTTTAACTAATCCCGTTCCGGGGGAAGCACTGGCTGCTGCTGCTCCACTAGCACACAGTAATGTATCACTCTATTAATCTACATCCCTGTAGTAACGTAAAAGAGTTTTATCACAGCCACCACTGGAGTCTCATTACAGGTGTGGAGCCTTGTCTTTATGTAACTGGAATAGGGACATGCACACACAAGTACACACATACAGAAAATCTCAGTAGTACATACAAAATAGTACTCTAATTATGTTTACGTATCATTATTATTATTATTATGATTATTATTAATAAACTATACCCTATTAATGTTGTGACATTGATCTCAACCATCTCACATAGCAAATAAACGACAGGAAGAAAAATATGGCTGCTATCAGGCTGACAAGGAACAACCAAAACACTGCTGGAAAACCCTGTACAGTATCATCTGGTGTTAGTGCTTTGTTTTGGTATATAGTATCTTAAATTGCAGTTTGCTTGGTGACAGTAGGTTATGTCTCCTTGCTGTAAAGAGTAAGTATGCATTGCGTGAGCGGTGCAGCTACCTAAATGCTAACAGTAGTCAGTCTACAAATATGTTCAAATCTGCTGGACGCGTGAGTAGCGCACATGCGGCTCGTGTTTCTCTCTTCTATAGTTGCTGAACTGGTCTGGCTCACATTGTGTGTTCGGCATAATATAAATAGTTTATTTCTAGTAATTATCTATTCATTGGTTTTGGTCTTCATTCGTCTGGGGCTCTTTGAGTTGTGTTCCTGGACATCATTTTTCTTGTTTGAGGCACTTCACAACAGATGTACAGAGGCAGTACATTTGTATGAAACGAGCACTATGGAGAGCTCATACTGAATGAGAAGCCACGCACTACTAAAACAGTAAAGCACAAAATTATTTATTGTGTTATGGAAACAACAAGGTTGAGACCTGTGTTGTCTACACTGATGGATGCCATAGTAAAGACGTGTTTAGCTGTCTGCATCTCAAAAATCTCTGCAGTGCAGCTCATGAGTAACATGTCATAACTGATAGTAATTTCCCAAGCTATTACGTCGGAGTCAGTCATTTTAATTTGACGTATTCACTAATCCCTTAACATTCCCTTGAACAGATGATTCGTAATCTTAGTGGGAATTATCTGGTTGGACAGAGGGCAGATTAATAGAGAGCACTCACAAGTAGAATTTCTCATCCCAGACTGGGTTGAGGTTCCCGAAGATGGTCTTTGTCCTGCGTTTGGTCTTGCCCACCTGCACGGTGACGTAAGGATCGCTGGAGCCAGTTTTATCCTTGGCCTGCAAGCCCTGTGCACTCATGACTGGAGACAAGAAAGGGTTGGAAAAGAGTTATATGTACCACAAGCAACATATCTGACCATTTTAAGGTTTTTGATTTTAAACATAGAGGCTTACTCGTCCTGAACTTAATTACAACATTACTGATATTATATATTATAAGAAATTCACTCAATTCTCGAGGGCATATGATTTTGGAAGGCAAAAACAGTAAAGCATTGGTCTGGTGGGTGAGGTTTTACAGCACACTCTCAATTCCAGTCATGGAGGTCACCTCTATGTATTTTATTTTAGTGCCTACTAGTCAGTTTTTTATTTATTTGATTCTATAGCATCAACTTAAGAATCAAGGCCTTGTTACTGCCTCCACTGCCTACATCAACTTTGTGCACATGCCAAAAGCTGAGGCAACTAAGCATCTCTTTGGTTCATTGACAGCAGCCATTATTCATATTTTTGTGTTTATGTGAAGTGTTAAGTATGTCTATGATTTATCTATTCCAACATCCAGGCTATAGGTAGAGTCCACCCCTGTGCGTTTGCCCACTGCTACAAGATAGATTCAGAATCACACAGGAAGGTGCAGAGAAGGAGAGACAGTAGTATTTCACAGCGCCATAAAAGGGAAAAAGGACACTGGGGCATTAAATATGCATAAGTGACAGTCTAAATAATTCAGCGTACACATATATCCCTCAGCTCAATGCTGACAAGTGTTGGTGGGAAGGATATAAAGCTAAAAGTGCCATGGCCCACTTGCTCCATGAGTACTGAAAATCAAATGCCTCTTGCCGTAAAAGAGGGGTCCAAGACAGTGACATGCATATAGAGGAGTCAATACAGTATGCTTCGAACAAAGTGCTTTTCAGATCATCCAACGGCATTGAATCCCTTTGAGGGGAAATTTGTCAAAAGGTGTGCACAATTATCCCCACGATTATCTCTCCCCTCTGTATGAAGGCCGTCTTTTTGCATAGAGTAAACTGGGAGGAGAGTTGGGGGTTTAATAGCATTTCAATCCAGTACTGAATCTGCTGATTAAAATTCAAAGCTGGAAATAACTTTTAAAGAATTGAAACCAAGTTTACATGACTGCCTGTTGTGCAGGAACAGTAGCAGATTTTCTAATTAGCCGATTATAAGTATGTATGATCAAGGTTTATATTCATTGCCAAACCTCGTAATGTGCACATTTAGTTTAAAACCTGGAATATCTCATGGTCGCTGTGAGAGTGCTACAGAGGCAATGCCAGTCAATATGTATCTAATGAATGACAAATAAACAACAACTCAATAACTACATTTTAAAATGAGACGTTAAATGAGCCCCTGGGAAATTGACCCTGGCAACCCTGGATCTTTTCAATCTCTCTCACACTGCCCCTTTTTCCCCTCTCTCTTGTTTTTCTGCTACTGTTCCTCTCTTACAGTCCTCTTTCTCGCTATTCCCATCCTTTCTGTCCCCCTCTCATTTTTTCTCCCTCCCTCTCAGTTTCTATTTCTCTCCAGTATATTGACACTGCAAGAAATGCAAGGTGAGCAATAAATGAGCTGGGCCTGGCACAGATACCACAGATATGGATTGGAGTCCAGGGTTGAGGTTACAAAGCTAACTTCCTGGCCTTCTTTCTGCCAGTTAACTTGGAATTAAATAAAAATCCAATGCTTAAGTGATGTGTATGTAAATTAAGTATTGAAATGAAAGAAGAGCATTTTAACTTCAAAGATGATGATTCTTTTATAGGTTCATGGTTTTCAGAATTAGGGATAAACAGAGGTTATGTAATCAAACAGGTGTGAAATATAGTGACGAAAATTAGACTAAAATATGGACATGGGTTTTAGAGCTATTCCCTTTCACTAAGAGGGATGGTAAACAAAAACAACAGAGGTTAGGTAAGAAAAGGAAGAACACATGAACATTTTCTGTTCAATCTGAATGAATGCACCTAACCATTATATAACCCAAAAAACTAGTACTGCCCCAAAAAAGAGATAAATATATGCATGATGAAGTAAAAAACGAGTAATTTTCCTTCTGAATGTGCTGTAAAGTCCTGTATAGTCAAACTGCACTCAGGGGCATGCCATTTTGATTGGCATCTCTGAAAGAGATTGAAGTGTAGCTGTGGGGGGGGTTCATTTCCAAAGTACAAATCAGCATGCCGATGACCTCCAAAAAAACATGATCGGTCAGTTGCAGCAAGTACTCTTCCACTATAATAAGTCAATCTCTATAAGCTGCCTCTTAATTACAGCCTCTTAGATTCTTTGTATTTACTTTGCCACCGTTTAACATTGGGCAAGCATTGTTACAACCTGATAAGCTTTTCCACTGCTCAACTTGTTTCTTGTTTTCATCAGAGCTGCATGTCACAGACTGAGCTGCTATTCAAAATTGATGTGTTTAGGTATATGAGTCGAGTAGCGTAAATAGTAGATGAATATCCTGGTTTGAAAGTCTCTACATGAAAAGAAAAATCATCAATTATTGTCCACAAAGCAGTGATGCATTAATAACCTTCACAGCATTATCAACAAATGACTTCTCCCCAAAATACCTAATCCATTTTTATTTCTATTTCTAATTAAATATGCATTGCTGATTGTGGTTTAGTGTCAGAGGTTAATGACCAACATGTTAAGGTTAATAACAAGTAAATACTAATTAGAATAACAATGTTTGTCATTTGAGATCAGCCTGACTTGTAATGGCAGTTTTATTGATTTTGTATTGGAGGACTGAGCAAAGGGTTATGGGTCATGGGTAACCTGCAGCAATATCAGGACAATACTAGTTAAAAAGGACTTATAACTATTCAGTTGATTGATGGTTAATGTGTAAATGAGAGCTAATAAAAACTCCATGTCATAACTGACAGATTCTATCCTGGTAAAATGTATTATTTTAGTTGATGGTTTGAAGAATGAGTTTTCCATTATAATTACAAGCTAACCTGTGATGCTGATTTTGGCAGACCACTTGGAGGTCCCATCCAGAACAGCCTGCTTAGCTGTTTTCAGATGGCTGGTGAAGTCTTCTTTTGAGACGTGGAACATCTCCTGGATCACCTCAAATACTTCAGGAGTGTTCTTCTCCCTTATCTTCATGCGCTCCTTCATAGCCATAATGATATTCTGGGTCTTGTCCTCTGCCCCATGCTTGGAGCTCTTTTCCACTGCCCCTAAAAACAAGCCAAAAGTTACAGTGTTTTGGCTCAGTAGTCTGCATATTTAATAACCAGGAATTGGGAGAAAAATTGGTGAACAATCCCAGTACAGTGGGTATCTTTCATATGTATTCACCACCTTTCTCCCAGTCTTATTTTTTTAAATAACTAAGGTTAGATAACTTTATTTTCTCCTAAATACTGCAAGATTGTATAATACCGTGTGACACCATCTAGAAACCTATGTAATGTGTGCCACTATGACTGACTGTGTGAGCGTGTGAAGAATAGGAAATTACAAATTCACACATTAATATTGGTTAATACTGTATGTGTGTTTATTCATGTGAATGTGTGTCTGTAAGACATAAAGGCGGTTATCTGATCACACTATCATGTACCTAGAGTGTGTTCATGAGTGCAGATTGAAATGTGATAAAGATGAATTGCAGTGTGAACTATAAAACATTGTTATGCTAGTATAAAACATTGAGTTTTATAATGGCCCGGGTGTAGCTAATCCACTTAGAGTGTGTGAGGATTGCCGTGAGCATCATCCTTAAGCTTGCATGTCACATTGTTCCTATTTGACTACACCGTAACAACAGGAGTGTGCCTGATTGAGAAAGCTGATTGTAGACTGTAATGTGTTTCAGTGAGCAGTTTAAATGCACCATGTCACTTGTAGCAATAAGGGCAAGGGGATATGGAATATGACAGACAGACAGACAGACAGAGAGAGACACACACACACACACACACACACACACACACACACACACACACACACACACACACACACACACACACACACACACACGCCTATGGGTTTCAAAGTATTTGTAAATTGTACATCAAAGCATTATGGGATGAATTTACTTCCTTACTTTGTAAACAATCTGCATTGAGCAGGTCCTGGCACTTCTCGTGGCATTTAACGCCACACTCTGAGCAGCGCATGCCCTGACGGGCGATGCCCCACAGCAGCCCCTCACACTCATGGCAGTAGGTGGGCGCAGTTGCTGTCCACACCTCAAAGTTATGGGGTGTTGTGGATGAAATCGGGTAGATCAAGGCCTGGAGAGTCTTCTTGAAGACATGTAGTTTCTGAAAAGAAAGAAAATGCATTGAGAAAGTAAAATATGGGGATGCAAGAAAGAGAAGAGGCATGGCTGACTCGTGGCACCATGAGCTAGTGAAAATAACAACTTCATAAGTTAATAAAAACAACGTTGTACTTAAATTGCTTTTTTGTTCAATACTGTACATCTTGAGATACTAGGTACTAAAAAAAGGAGGATTACTTTTGCACCTGCTGAGGGACCACAATAGCCTGAGATGATCACACAAAGTTTTAGACAAAATTTAGAAGTTTCACGAAACAGCTTCAGCAGCCTTAATTGAAATTGATCTACAGTCTAAGTTGCATGAAAAGTACAATACACATCTGCATTAAAGTAATCTTGGCAACTGTATAAACTGGCTCAACTGCAGCTACCATTCATCAATACTGAAGCATTCTTCAGCTTCATTTGTTAGAGAAAGTGATCTACCTGATGACATGATTCCAAGAGATAACATGTAGGAGGCTTTGTTGATCCTTTTCTGATGACCTTATCATCAATGGAGAGGTCAGCCGTATGAGAGTAAGTCTTATATCTCATTAGCTCAGATTAACAGCATCCTTAGCCCACAGGCGTTGTTCACATTGAGTGGTTTACTGACTAAAGCTCCCACAGACCAAATACTAAAGTCTACTAGAGGCCTGTCCAGTCTGATTGCTATATAACAGAAGCCTCTTCAAATTGAATGCTTTACTGCAGCAGCCCTGCCATCCACAAGGACTGAAAAACGGGCCGGGACTTGCCAATTCTTGAAGGCAGAATCAATGGATGCTGTAAATAAGGTTTTTAAAAGTGAGCATTATCCAGATTGAGAGAGAGAGAGAGCAAGCGAGAGAGAAAGTGACAGAGGAAGAGAAGGAGATGTATGGTGGTTAAATAAATCTACAAGAGGTACTTGCTCTCCACTTCTACCGTGCTCCCCTCCTCAACACTTCTCCTGCAGGCCTCCCTCTGCTGTCAGCCCCCTGTGCGTTGACAATGTGCTTTAACACCTGAACAGCAGCTCTGCACTTTACCACAAAGACTGCAGTGCTCACTCGAACACACTTAAGGACAAAAATACGAACACACATACACTTGCCCAGATGATTAAATGACACCAGATGACAGGACAACAAGGCCATCTAACATTGTAGCTAAACCCTGGAGGACCTTTAATGAAACACAGATAGAGACAGAGCTTTTTCTTTTAATCTGAGAACGATGACATGAAACCGATGTCTGTAATGTCATATCCACAACTTGCACACGACCTAGACCAAATCATATACCACTTATTTTCTGCATTTCTGTGACCATTGCATAAGTAGTATTTTACTATTTATCTATTTTATTAACAAAGTCTATTTCTGGCTCTTTCAATTCCCCTCCCTCTCAGTCCTGACACTACATATCACACTATGCAGCAGATGTGGGAAGAGTGCTGCTTGTGTGAGTCTCATGTGTTACATGGGAGGTAACCCTGGTGATTTTGTGCAAGACACTGCTAGAATTGATTGACAGCCGCAGCCTTTGCCTGAGAGCAACATGACAGAGAAGAATCTAATCTCTCCTTCTCCTTTCACCCGTTCTTTCCAATTTCACCACCTATTGTCCTTGTCAACCACTTCATTGACACTGCCATCCTCCCCATCCAGTTCCAGCCTTCTATACCTCCAATCTTTTGCTGTAACTAGCTCAACCTAACAAGGGATCCATGTGGTTTCCATCCCAAATTTAGACATTTGCAAACATTTTAAATCTAATATGTGTATGTATATATTAAATCAATCTAATGTGCTTTTCTGTCTGGCAAGATTCAAATATCCATCCAAAGGTACTTTGGTGGAAATCAGAGTCAAGCGCTTAAAAATCAATGTGGTTTATTTAGCTGCTAACAACCTGTCTGGTGATATCTGAACTGACTTAAAGCTACGCATCACATCTTATTTCCAGATACTCCTTGAACCATGTCAGATTGTGGCTACCTTCTTCCTTTGTACAACTGAGTCCCTGCATTTGTCTCAGCAGGTAAACACAGTCCCGGTTTAAGTTGACAGTCACTGTTAAAAGGCTCTGGTGCATAGATTACATGCAGCTCAGAACATTGAGCGGACACACATAAGCCTGCCCACACATAATGTTCCTTTCTGCTCTAAAAAGCAGATACATGGGAAACATGACGCAGAAAGAGAAACCTCTATACGTCATCAATGCCAGAGTAAGATATTTTAATCAAATTAAAATGAATAACACTGACAGAGGGAAAAAAAATGGAAGAGGTGGGGCAGAGATGAGACAAAAACGTGATGGAAGCACACTAAATAGGTTCAAACGTCTCTCCCGGGAATAGGGGGCGGATTGTTCAACATGGCTGCATAATCAAATCAGGGCCAGGGGGTCATGAGGACAAGTCACACTTAGCTCTGATCCTTTTCTCACCCTTCCTTTCCTCTTCCTTTCTCTTCCCTTCCCCTACAGTAACTCCTCTACACAGCATATGGCCGTTGACTGAGTACTCTCGTAGTCTTCACAGGAAAGCACTCTCCTGGACTTAATGCAGCAGATAAAACTCTGACATCTGCTTGTCCTACTTAGCAAGACCGCACAATCTGCAGATTTACTCGGAAGTCAGCTCCCCTCGGCCACCAATTATTAAACTCTTCCTTGTTTACTCCGAATCACAATATTGGACAACTATCACTGAAGTTCAAGTCCTTACTTACCACTGTGGTGCAATCACCAAATTTGCCAAATAATCATCTCCCTTGCAACACCAATTAACACAGTGCATCAATCACGTCACTTCTCCCTCATCAGGAACATGAGTTGTTCATCCCTAAAGCTCCTTTCATGAAACCCATAGCTATTAGTAAGCAATCAAGACCCTGTCATTGTAGGGCAACTGGGCATGTGGACCATGAGGACCAAGTCAAGCGTGTGAAATAGATAAGTGATGCGAACATTGTACACAAATCAGTGTGCACAAATTTAGGGCCACGTCTCGTGTTTGAAAAGATAAAATATTTGCGTATGATGTACAGAGCACATTTCAATCCAGTAATCCCGTAGGCTTAGGCAGACCCGTGTTGCATATCAGTGGATATGAAATTGTCAGCTTGCTCTCTTGCCAAGAAACTGTTTTCTCCTGCTGTTTGCCTCCTATAATGCTGTCTTCCCTCTGGGAGGGAAGAATTGCAATCAATTAATGCAGAGAGAGCTTTGGAGGTCAACACAAAAGTGTCTCACACCATCGATGGAGACATTCTACTTGTTCTCTATAGCTCTGTCTATTATTAATCGTAGGGCATTGCCTAAATGAAATGATGGGGCTATCTCTCAATTTCTGAACACAGCCAAATAATCTGACAGAAGGAGCACAGCAGAAAGAGTAAGTAGCTAGCCACAGAGACCATTCTAATAAACTGCAGTATGTATTATAGACAGAGACAGGCAGACAGACAGATGATGGCATGCTGTCTATACATCTAAAGAAAAAACACCAGTAACTAATTCCATCCATCTCATTTTCATTTTGGAACCCAGTGTTCCTGGCAATGTTATCCCTGACGGCTGCAGCAAACAGCACAGCTATAAAAGGTTTGTCACAGTTCCAGCACCCTCCTCTCAAAACATCGCCCTGAAAAATAATAAGAACGTGGGTCCAGCATTCCATGCCCCTGCAAAAGCCCCCATTACCCACGAGGGCTATGTTCACACTTGGAAAAAGAAAAAGTTCACTAGGGCGCTTTTGTAGTGAAAAAAAAAAGCAGGCAGCGTTTTTATTCTAAAAAGCATCCGAGAGCGTTTTTTGTTGCTATACTGCTACAGCATCCTAGCTAGAGCGCTATTTGGAGCGGTGCTAACGGTAAATAAAATGAAGTGGTAGAGCTAGAGAGCTAGAGAAAGAACAGAGAGAGAGAGAGAGAGAGAGAGAGAGAGAGAGAGAGGTGCTGTTAAAGTTACATAAAACAAAGAGAGTTTCCTGTACAGGGAGCACCCGCTCATACCGTGTAACTCGCTGTGCTCCAACTCTCAATTTTTTCTTGTTGTTATGAAAACGACAGGTCTGGCTATTCCGCTTGTCATTAGTCAGCTGTCAAAAAAGCACTTGACGTAGGACATTTTTTTCAGAAAAGTTGAACTTGTTTCAACTTCAAAAAGACGCTCTGAGCTGCAAAAAAAGAAGTTGGTGGTGGTGTTTAAAAAAGCGCTCAGGACTTTTTTGAAAACACGGTTTACTCCATAGGATGCTGGCAGCTTAAAAAAAGACGCCAAGTGTGAACATAGCCCAAGACTCCACAATAAACAGACAATGACTTTCCATGCAGGCATTGCTGGCATGTTAGTACTTACCAGGTCCTCATTATTCAGGGTGGACCGGTTCACCAGAGCGAACGAGATGCCTGCCTTTCGAGCAGTGAGGGTCTGAGAGAAGAAGAGGAAAAGAGAGATGATAAAGGGATAAATCTACCGACCCATTTTACCTATCTGCAGTTTTATCAACTGTATCTCAATGGATTTACACACACAACATGTAGAACATCCCGAGTTAAACAGCTTGTGAATGTCTGGTAATATTTTGTGAAAGGAAAAAAAAGCCCTGAATAGAAATGGGTTACATATATAATATCATTTGAATCGAGAAATTAGCTAAATAATAGTAAATCAAAAGATCTTTTTTAAGTTTCTGTAATGGATGCGTCTACAGACTCAGAATTCATCTTTTGCTTTTAGCTTGTGCACAAGTGCAGATAGAAAGTAAGCTTACCAAAGCCTGTGAGATCCAAGAGGCCATGAATAGAGAATGAAAGAAATAAAGAAATTGAATTAGACAATAAGTGGGAGAATGAATGCTGAAAGCACAAACAGCAAAAGGATTGTATTTATTATCCATACGTAAAGGTGTCTCAACTGCCATGCAGGACTGCTGGTTAGGGCACAGAGCGCTAGAAAGATTCAACTATTCATCAAGAGAGATTTACAGCCGTTGCATGATTCTTTATCCACTCATGCACTGGAAGTTACTAAACTGCAGTCATGCTTGGCATATATATTCAGTTCTCTGTTGGATGAAGCTTTGATCATATTTTCTGCTGTCTGCTCTGCACATTAGTTTGACACAAACAGAGAAACACAAGACACACACACACTCACGTATGGGTGAAGCCAGCTGTACTGCACAACACAGACTCTCTCTCACACACACACACACACACACAAACACACACACACACACACTTAAAAAACACAGACATCTGCTCAGACATTCACAAACTTACTCAAACATTAAAACGTACAACAGGTAACACAGACGCACACAGACATAAATGTAAATTAGCTGTTGTATTGATATCCACTGAGTTTGAGTGACCAGAGATTGATAAACATTTATCCCAAACTGGAGAAAGTTACGAGGAATGCAGATATGGACAGCTGACAATATTGGATCAGTCTTTACCACGACCCTCTTGTCTGTACAGCCCAGCTATGGTAAAGATCCATGGAAGCCATGGAGAATGTAGGAGAACGTGACCTCTACATGAACTGTGAGTGTTGATGTAAGTTTATCAACATGCACCAGCACTGCTGAGGTTGCTACGGGCAATACAATATGACCCTGTGTCCAGATGTTATCTATTCAGCGACAATATAGCATTCAATGCTTTGTGAATCAATTTCCCACGCTCTTTTTCTGTTTGTTTGTGTTTTTGCATCCCGCCATGATATGGGGGAACCCTGCTGTCCGTTCCAATCAAACGCTGTTGCTGCCCGGAAGCAATCACACAGCAAATGGGGGACATTGACAAAGGAGAGGCATGGAAAGGGACCAATCAGTTTGCTGACTACTGACTTCATCCCAGGTGTAAAAGGCTTGCTCAGTGTCACTTTTACATGATTTAAAAGCCTCACACAGTTAAATCAGAAGTCAATGAAGTCTCTCGGATATATTTTTGGGTTGAGTTGTCAACATTTCAAGTTAAATGCAAGTTTTCGACACCTGCTGATTAATGAAAAAAAAAAGAAAAATGGCCAAGCATCGGCGAGGCTGAAATCTGACAACTCACTGAAAAATATCACCCATAGCTGTTATGGGTCTATGTAGGAATGGCAAATATACACGCAAAATCCAAAAATATTAAAAATTAAAAAATGACAACCCATACTTACCAAGACATTGTTGGTTATTAATTTCATGAGAGATATGGACAAATACAGCATCAACTCATGTTGTTCACTGTGATATAAACATTCATCAGCATCTATTTGTATGACATCAAGCTGTAATATTTCACAAGAATGATTGAGTATTATTACAGGTTGTTTTAATTGAGTTATTTTAAGAGTTCTGATCATTTTTCCATCCGTTTGACTTAAATACATGACAAGACGAGAAACAAACATGTACACAAGACAGACGCACACTGTGCAGCACATAATGGACAAACAGACATGAATATTATTGGCATCACGACCGCATGCTGTCTCTCAGAAGGACTAACCATGTGGCACAGTGCTAAAGTGGACTGCACTGTAACAGGTAGGGTATTATGATAAGAAACAAACACTGTCACTCTTAAGCACTATAACGTTCTATCAGGTTCCCGGTAAAGTTATCATTGTCTTCAGCAGGGGGTCCATACTCACACAGAGCAGGATTCCACCAGTGTGGTATAATGTGGGGTCAGTCAGATAGATTTGACATAAATCACACATAACCTTGTTGAGGCAGATGACTCACCAGGTCTCGGACAAGAGGCACTGTCCTCTTGCGGCGTAAATCTGGCATGCTGTCAATACCATAAAGAATACTGCCAGCCCTGGAGAAGCAGACAGATTTAAAGTGTATTAATATCATAATAATGCCATGCTGGGGGAGACATTACTACAGTGAAAGGGGGGGCCTTGATTTACACAGCCAGCAAACACATGGATCATGCCTCCAACCTAACCTGTCTCACCCCTTCCTCTTCACTTCGCATGGTGCCGAGCAACACTTACACCACGTAATCCCTGGCACCCTCTGCTGTTCCCGTAGACTCTCTTTCGTCCATCTAAATGTTTATAGGGGTATTTCTGCAGTGATGACTGTTATTGATACATAGTATACCTATTACTGGATTTATATTACATTTTATGAATACTGAAGATGAATTTAATTCAACTGTCTCCTGGCCTTCAACACTTCAGCTCCAGTTTTCTTGCTCTGTCCATTCTCCAACTCTCTTGTGCATACTCCACGGCTCCCTCACTTCCTTCCCACCAGTCTTGCTCCTTTCCCGTGAGGCTCTCAGTGGCATCACCTCAACTGTCACTCAAAGCCTCTCTAATGACCTCAACATGACATCAAGGCCCCAATGCCTCCATAAATATAAAGCTCCTCAAGCTTTTCTGTCAGCCCTCTCAGCGACATCAGTGTATGACCCTAAAGATACACAACGTGACGAGCTGCGCCGACCCTTGCCTCACCCTAGGGCCCCTGATTCTCGCTGCCTATTTACAATATGCACAATGCATACTGCAGATGGCTGCATAGTCATGGCATGAGCTGGGGTAATGGAGGTTAAATATGATTATTAGCTATTTCCGCTCTTGACATCACATGACAACACTTAGCTCTTTCACAAAGACTTTCTAAGTTAATCGTTTTTTTTCACATTTCTGAATAAGGCATCAATCAGGCATGTGAATCCAAGAGGATATGTTCCTGTACATATGTTGTGAAGGCATCAGGCATCTTGTATATTCATCTTGTCTCTGTGGTATGTCACAAAACAGGGAGCATGATACCTTAACTGGGGCTACATGCCAAAGAATCAGCATGTCTGCAACATTTCTGCTACATGTGTCTCAGCGTGGGGGTACAAAACAGCACAGCAGCTAAGATTTATGTTATTGTGAACTGATCAGATCAGGAAGTGAGCCACCACTCACCCTCCAGACTGCAAGCCGAGCACTTTGGGGTCCAAAAGACTGTGAGGCTGCAGAAAGAAGAAACACACAATGTTAAACAAGAAATTCAAAGTAAGTGCACACAACTAAACATAAAGCAAACAGCAGCAAAATTAAAACAAAAGAAATATACAGTATGACAAAATGTACTTGGGAAAATACAGTACATTTGGAGGTCAAGTCAGGATAAGACAAATGATAGGAGATGAGGAGTATAGCACAGGGAGAAGGGAGGGAAGCACCACAGGCAGAAGACCAAATTATTCCACATCAATGTAATTTGCGGGCTCAAGACTTAGAGTTTTGCCGCTCTTGGTGCTTCAGGCCAGATTTGCCTATTGCGTAACACTCCCTTTTCACTGACCAAAATGTCCAGTTTGAAAACACAAATCATTTTATTTAAAGGAATAAAAGGATAACCAGCACAAAGTGACAACACGATGGCTCAAAGGCACATGCTGCATTCTCTTTCATACCTACAGATAACACTTCAATGTATCATACCAGAAAAACAAACACACACTCTCACAAATACACTCAGGTACATGTATTATTTCAAATCCAATTCAAGGGAGATGCAAAATCTACACACCATCACACCAAATACCATGAAAAACAAAAGACAAATTTACAAACATATACACAAACACATGCAAATGCTAGGAAATCACAAGTGTTGACGTGGCTGATGATAAACAATGACTTATAACCTGTGTATCCAAAGCACTGCTGTCTGAAAGAAAATGACAGGAGGGCGGAGAGTTAGGAAAGCGCAGCTCACTGGAAAACACACACACACACACTTAGTTAGGACACTAATCTACTATTACCGCCTGATGACACAATTCTGTTTTGCCAAACATTTTATGCAGAAATGGAGACAAACATGAGCCTCAGGGAGAATGGCTATGAACAGAGGAACACCGTATAAAGTAGAACCAGTAGAAAAAGCCTTAACAGAAAGCTCTTAGCCAAAGGTTGAAATGTGAATATCCTTTTTTTTTGCATAAAGAATATTTTAAAAATCAATGCAGCACAAATTTAAAAAATGATGCCTTTTATAGATAACATTATCTGAGTCAACAATCATACATGTAGCTATGGAGACATGGGACATTAAGTAAGCATAAGCAGTTGATATCATATTGCCATTTCAGAGACAAACTGTGAGAGGGCAAGCCCTTTAAATAGGGATGTAATTACTGTGCTATTGATCCATGGGTGATAAATGGCAGCATAATCATGATCGAATGTGCTACAAACAGAAAACAGCTGTTCACCAAAAGATCAAATTGCTGCACTGATTAAAAACAACACGATACACTATTGTTGACATGCAGTTGCTGCATCACTAATACAGCAAGAGGCAATGTAAATTAGCTAACTTTCTTTAATTGTGCCAGTTTCTATTCAATTTTGTTTTGTCTGTTTAGTTGAAAAAAAAAAAAAAAAAAAATCACACCATGAAAATATGAATTGATAACTATTAAAATAGCAATTACTCTGGACCTGTGCATTGATTGAGAACACAGTGCATGGCAATTGGTGGATGCTATTACCCAGAGTGCTTTATAGTACCATTAGTATTCACGACAAATGCATATCTTTTCATGATCATTTAAAAACATTAAAAATGCATTCCACTCAACATAAAAAGAATTAGGTTATATAAATACTTTAAAATGTTGATATTTGTAGAGACACTACATTTTTGGTACAACTGTGACAATATATTGTTACTGGGTGAGGGGACATCAAAAGCTGCACACACGCAGAGACACCGCACTCAAAGAGGAGCTAAGCTGAAAGTGGGTACCATGGACAGCGATCAGCTAAGCTACTTTCAGCATGGCTATACAAGATAGAGCCATCTCCTCTACCAGCAAGTCTGCAGCTACACTAGATAAACCAGACCACAAAGATAGGCTATAGGCTGCTGGTATAAACCTCATTTCACAGGTGCCTTAAATCTGTGGCGGGAAAAAAATGTAATTGATTGGTAGGAAAACCTCTGCCTGTGTGTGCTATGGGCAAAGTGTTGTGCTGTCAACGGTAACAGTAAATCCTGAATTTCAGTGTCGACACACACAGTCACACCATACATATATCAGGGTTTGCCAGAGCAGAAAAGCCTGCACATGGCTGATAGTATAACCAGGACTGACGCTAACCCCTTCTCCAACACACACAGGAACGTGTGTTCTTACTTGGACACACTCATGACACATTTACACAAAGATGCACTAACATACACTGGTGTGTATCTAGGTATACTGTATACACACACACACACACACACACACACACACACACACACACACACACACAGAGAGAGAACAAAGTCCTTTATGCCAGTACAGAAATGATTATTAAATCAAGAAACCCTTAATCAGTGATGACTGATTTCCACAAGACCCTCGTTTTTACAGATGTTTTTTAGCATTCAGCACAATAACAAAGTATGTCATGATTACAGTCCAATTTCCATTCCATTCCATTTCCAAGGAGCTCATGAAAAACAGAGGAAATTAAGATAATGAAGAGGAGCAGGACCTGTGACAGCAACTCAAAACCTCTAGCATTACTTTGAAGTTTAAGCCTCAAGTATGAACACAGTGTACGGGCATGAACAAATCCCTAAAAGTATGGCACATGATTGTCCACTGTGCTGCCAAAAGCTACAGCCCAAAATCCTTCACCAGTTTTGTGGCAGTGAGTAGTAAATTCATTTGGCACTTAATAGCTATTAGGATAGAATCTATGGTCATATTCATACTGTCGTTTTTAACTTTGAGTACACAAATGCAGTATACTGAGGTGCAGATCAGAGTTTCAGTCCATTAAAATTAAACAAATTGCACAACTCTTCTCCAATATACAATACTTTATTCCTAAATTATTTTGGCTATCTTGCCTTAATCAGTGTCGCATCACCTTGACCTTAAAGCACTGTATATTGGAGAAGAGTTGGGCAGCGATTTTTAATCGCAGCATTTGCGATTAGAAAATCTCATTTTAACATATTGCGATTTAATTGCAAATGCAATTAATTGTTCAGCCCTAGTTTGTATACAGTAATAACATCTATTCTATAGCCTTACTTAATATGAAGGGCTAGCAGAAGCTTAGTCCATCATGCACAAAGTTTTATTTACGGAGCAGAGAGTAAGTTTAGAAGTGGAGTCACTGACTCCTGTGGCAGGAAAGTTGAGAGTGAGGTCCAAGCTGACATGACCACCAGTTTGTGGTCTGGCTCATTGGATTTAGGTGTGGACACACATAGCCGATAATCGGCCGTTGGACAGTCTGGCGAGGTCAGTGACTCGAGTCTGTTCAGTGTGTTCCGTGCCATCGTCCGTCCGAGGGGCCGTCGTCCTTCATTTTGGCCGATTTGACATGTACAATCGGCGGGGCGGGCACTGCCGGTAGTCGGACTCAAATGACCCATCTGATTGGTAGAGTGCTAACCCGGAAACGGGGAGCGGAATGAGCGTGACAAGAGTCTCTCAAAATCTGACGAAAATCTTTTAAACTGAACTTTGTTGATCTGAAATGAAGACAGATTCAGCAACTGCATGGCCTATTTCTCGCTTAAAATGTTTTCAGAAACACGTTTCGGTGAACTATTTTAGTACAATATGAGATTGTATTCTGAACAAGCCGCCATGACAGTCTGTCTTTGAATTTCCGGAGAAGTCAGACCCATGTGACGCGTTCGTCCAATCAGCTGCCGGTTTTCATTTTTGGGCGACAATACAGATTAGTGCCGCCCTGCTATTATGGAGACGTATTACGTCTCGTCGCTTTGGTGTGTTCCGAGGCATTTTTTTGACCATTTTGGAGAGACTGATCAGCCCAACTGCCTTTTTCTGCCGACGTTTGGCCGTCGGCTCTGTGTGTCTACTTTAAAGTGCCAGCAAGATCCCAGCAAGAGCAAAGGCTGCAGACCTTACAGTGAACACCTCCTGATTGAAAAAAAAGTTCTCTACAGCATAACAGGCTCAACTCTTACTAGTGAATTAATATCGGTTCCAGTGATAGCTAACTATCAACGAACATAAAACCAAATTCAGGCAAAAGTTAAGAAGGTAAAGTTTAAATAACAAACGAGAATCAATACTACACAGGTTTAACTTTTATCATACAGTATTTATGACCAGCCTTCTTAGCATTACCTAATGCTACCTAGTGCAGTGGGTTTTAGTGCAAAGTGGCACACAACAGCAAATAAAAGCCGTTTTAGTTGTTTAAATTTGATATAAAGTACTTCTGGGCTTGTGTGTCCAGTTGGGCAAATTCAGTATTAATACACGTTACTTCTTCACTGAAAAAAAATCAAGACATTGTGATATGTCATAGCAGAAAGAGCACAGGTGTAACGTTAATTAATAAGGTATTGGATGGATGAATTAAGCTATTTCACCTTGGAACAAAGCCATAATGAATGTCATTAGTTAACGTTACACCTGCGATCTAGCTAACGTTAAGATACTGAGGGGAAAAAAGGTCTATTACTCAACAGTATTAACGTTTTCACGAACTCTTCAGCCACCGCACCCACACTTCTCATCTTCGTTATTTTTTTTTAAAAACAATTCGCACTTGAACTAAGTTGGCATATTCACTAGCAACAGCTAGCTTAGCTTGGTTAGCTCTGGTGACACAGCACGCAGATTGCCCGAAGCCGTGGAAGTTATCACACTCCAACTCTACACAAAACCCAGGTGATACCAAGAGGACAACATATAGCCTGGTATAGTCTCGCATTGCCAGACTTATATCTACAGCGCTGCGAAGTAAACCTGGTATGAAGACACAACATGTAAAAAAACACAACTTTAGAGTTACCGGAAGGTGTATTCCTCTTCTTTGGCAGATGCTAACCTCTGACATGCTGCGGCAGCTAACATTAGCATGTTTAGATGAAGCATGTTACGGTCTGTCCTCGAGACCCCCACCAACTCTTGGTAAGACCAGACAGCAAACAAGCCCCCTTGCTAAAATATCACATACAGTCGGCATCCTAACTTTATGGTTATTTTCTATCGTTAGTTAAACTTGAAACTCTACCGACAACCCCTTTCATACTCGTTAACGTTACTGAAACAGGCTAAAAGCCCACAGCTGCCAATCCGCGTGTCTGACACGCAGCTGAACTATATAACGCTAAAAAAATTAAAAAAAAATGTTAATCTGCCTTTTATATATTTTTTATTATTATTCATTAATTAATTAGTTTATTATGTTTTGGTATAATTCAGCACGAATGAATGTTTACACTGAAAAATATTAAGTATTACGTTCACTAAAATATTGTTTTAATATAATAATAGTGCACTATTAAAGTATTTTTCCGGAGCATTAAGCTGTTGTGCGGACTTCACCTACTTTGAACATTCACTTTTTTGTCCTGCACCAGCAACTACATGGATGTGCACAACATTGTCTTTTTTGAGCTGTGAAGGGGGTCTCAGCAGTAGGCCTACTACCAATCCAGCCAGGCCTGTCTTCAACTACAGAAGTGTCTGTATTCAGATGCTAATTCACACTCCCAAGGGCATTCTGTAACCAGGTCAGCCTTGCTTGGAATATTTATAGAGGTCTGCTGTTAGTGAAGTTTGCTGCTTACTCCTGGGGGAGCTAAGGAGGTAGACCCTCTTTTTGCTTAGTGCACCATTTCTCGAGAAAGTGTGGATATGAAAAATGCAGATACAGGGAATGAAGAATCTCTGTTGTTGGCTTAGGTGCTACCATTCAAATTAAAAGCACTGAATGATTCAATATTGCTGTTTTCATTGGACTGTTGTAAACAGGGAAAGCCTCTTCTCCACAGTTTACTCTCACAACTTGGATTAAGTGTCAGACTAAACACTTAAAACACCGTACTATCTCTCTCTGGTTGTGATGTTGCCAAATCATCCTCATCATTCGATCATGCAGTTACTTTTTACCCTAAACGTGCACTACGGTAATTTCAGAATAACTCGGATTTAGGCAATAGTTTTGCTTTATATGTACAATGTAAATCTCAGTTCAAAAACAGCATCTCTGGTTAGATAAGGGCTGATAACCCATTTTACCCCAATGCTCTATTCCTGGTTCATTGCCTACAGGGATTCGATTTTGCGTGGAAATTGAACTAAATAAACCCTCTGACATCAGCCTGCCACAGATAGATATCTTGAAAAGGAAATCATAGGTGTAACGTTAACTAATCACATTAATTATGGCTTTGTTCCAAGGTGAAATAGCGTTATTCATCCATTCAATACCTTATTAATTAACGGTACACCTGTGCTCTTCCTGCTATGACATATCACAATGTCTGGATTTTTTTTTCAGTTAAGAAGTAACGTTATAGATTAATACTGTATTAATACTGAATTTGCCCAACTGGACACACCAGCCCATAAGTACTTTATGTCAAACTTAGACAACTAAAACGGCTTTTTTTTAGCATGATGAGCACACATCAGCTACATGAAATGAAGGCATAAAGCTAATGAGGGGGTAGTATAGAGTATGCTTGTCGCTGCTTCTGTCTATGGCTATTTATCCATCAGTAGTATAATGAGTTCTAAACAATTGTCAACATAAATGCATAGTGCATGTGTTTCCATCAACTCTGAGTAAGTAAAAGAGAAGTGTAAATTGTCAGGTAGTTGGTGGTAATGCAACATTAAAGGATTGCTTAAAACTGGACAGTCAGAGCTCTTTAATGTCAGGTAACATTGGCTATTTGCTACATTTTTTGTGTCAAACATAAAATGTAGCTGGATTTCTTAGCTTTTTCTTAGCTGGATAGAATGCTATAGACAAGGCCGCTATGTGTGACCAAGTGAGAACACTTGGTCACACATTTATATTTGGAGTCATATGTCCAGAGTCTACAGCAGGGGTCACCAACCTTTTAGAAACTGAGAGCTACTTCATGGGTACCGAGTCATACGAAGGGCTACCAGTTTGATACGCTCTTCTGAAATAACAAAATTGCTCAGTTTACCTTTAGTTATATATGATTATTAATGATTAATGATAGTCATCTATGTGAAGACACTGATTACGTTAATGAGTTCTCACAATAATTATCAACAATGACTTAACAAGGTGGGAAACAGATAATGTCAATATTCAATTTTCATTTTTAGAACAGGCCTGAGGGCTACTCATGTGGTCCTTGGGGGCTACCTGCTGCCCGCGGGCACCGTGTTGGTGACCCCTGGTCTACAGCATGCCTCACCTCACACATGCACGAGTCAACAAAGAGAAGTGAGTCAAAATCAGTGAATGAGACAGTCAGATTGTCTTTTAACTCTTCTGCTTCTTCTCCTCTGCTGGTAATCCAGCAAAAGCCATGTACAAGATTGAAAATGGACAATCACTGTCAATAAATAGACATTGCAGTAAAGAAATGCCAGATATGTTTGAGGGATTTAGATGTATGTCGCTATAACATAACATAACATTTCCACCAGAGAGCACTGACAAGTTTGTTTTTCAACTGTAACATGTTTCGCAGTATGTATTGGTCACAGTTCTTTGATAATCATAACTGTTTACAGTATGTTATCTGTGATGTTAAATAAAGAATATATAGGTCTATTTATTGTACCAGATCTTTTTAACTCTCATGTATCAATATTGGTATTGGCCTCAAAAATCCTTTATTGATTGTGACGTAATTACAATTGGTAATAGCAATTCAAATTATTGGTGCATCCCTTTTACCTTTATTCTCACTGTGTTGACATGAATGACTTAACACACATTTAAGAAGTAAATTGAATTGACTAAGTTAAGCAAAGTAATGGTATATATAGGATTATCATTTTGATGATTATTTATAGTGTACTGCCATTTCTATCTTCCTACCGATACCTCATATGAGTTGCGGTTTGTTGGTATTAAACGGTTACATTCAATCATATAACAGAGAAGGAAGCTCTTCTAATTTAAGATTTTCAGTTTATAACAGTACTGAATTTCTTCTCTGCAGGATGTTTGGTGAATGTGGCCACTGAAAAGGTTTGTGCACACATCTGTCACACAGTCTTCAGGTGTAGCCTGTATTCCCTGAACTACAGAACCTACCTACATATGTAGGTCAAGAGCTTTTTCATTTTAAGTAAGAGTGGAAATTCCCTGGTCTCTTTTTTTCATTCCAATTGAAGGACTATTTTTCCTCCAGTAAATCAATCTTAACCATTTATATACCCATGTTGATTTTAAATCACATCCTTTTTACGTAAACCTTGACCAATGAGCTATACAGCATTTTGCTCCAAAACTACTACTGCAGTAAGGTTGTTTGATACAAGAAGACAAATGAGAGCATTGGTGTAATATTCTGCAACATATAGAGAATAAAATATATCTTATTTAAAGCACAGTGGTGCAAAACAATAGTCACATACAGAACATTCTCAGTCAAGCCAATATGTAAAGACTTCATGTTCACACTTGCTTTGACTGTCTGTCAGCACTACACCTCATAGCAGACTATACTCATGTTTTTATTCATTGGGAAGACGTTATGGTAGTTTCTCAGGCCAGCCCTAGTGTAGCTTTCAATTAAATGTTTGAAAAGAAAAAGTATAAACCTCCATAAACTTATCCCTTGAGCCACAGACTGTTACAAAAGAATGTACAAAGCCCAATTCCAATGAAGTTGGGATGTTGTGTAAAGCGTAAATAAAAACAGAATACGATTTGTAAATCCTTTTCAACCTATATTCAATTGAATACACTACAAAGACAAGATATTTAATGTTCAAACTGATTAACTTTACTGGTTTTTTTTGTGCAAATGTTCACTCATTTTGAATTTGATGCCTGCAACACGTTCCAAAAAAGCTGGGATAGGGGCTTGTTTACAACTGTGTTACATCACCTTTCCCTTTAACAACACTCAATAAGTGTTCCTGAGCCCACATGGTAATATCCTTTACATAATGATGTCTGTTTTTAATGCAGAGCCGCCTGAGGGATCGAAGGTCACGGGCATTCAATGTTGGTTTTTGGCCTTGCTGCATACGTGCAGAGATTTTTCAGATTCTCTGGATCTTTTGATGATATCATGGACTGTAGATGATGAAATCCCTAAATTCCTTGCAATTGTACTTTGTTTTTCTTAAACTGTTTTTTATTTCAATTGTACGTTGAAAAACATTTTTCTTACACTGTTGGACTATTTGCTCGAGCAGTTGTTCACAGTCAAGTCATCCTTGCTTGTGAACAACTGAGCCTTTTTCTAACTAACCTGTTCACCTGTGGAATGTTCCAAACAGGTGTTTTTTGAGCATTGAGTCTTTTGGTGCCCCTGTCCCAGCTTTTTTTGGAATGTGTTGCAGGCATCAAATTCAAAATGAGTGAATAATTGCAAAAAAAAAAGCAAGTTTATCAGTTTGAACATTAAATATCTTGTCTTTGTAGTGTTTTCAAATGAATATAGGTTGAAAAGGATTTGCAATTCATTGTATTCTGTTTTTATTTACGTTTTACTTGGGGTGTGACGAGACACTCAGCTCACGAGATGAGACGAGACACTCAGCTCACGAGATGAGACGAGACACGAGACTGGGTTCACGAGAACGAGGACGAGACGAGATTTTAACACTATTTTAAAGAAAACTTAAATATATTAAATATATTCAACAAATCACCGCGAATTTGGTGCGACTCACAATTTTGACCAATCACCGCAACTTTTCCACAAATTTGACCAATAACCTGAAGTTTCCCGTGACTTCAACCAATCCCAGCAGTCCCACATGCCGTCAGTATGTGACTCTAAGAGCCAATGACCAAGCGGGAGTGAGAATGGCCACAGGTTGTCAATCATTTCCTTGTTTCTGATGAAGACAAGACGTGTGTGACTGACTCGTACATCTCACATTTACCAACAAAATGTACAGCGAAAGACTGTGCAAAAATTTCAGACCGTCCTGCCAACCTGTATACATTTTAACATCAATGTACGCTGTAACGTTTTTTCTCTCTAAAGTCCATTTTCATATTATATTCATATTATCATTCATATCATTTGCAGCAAAAAAGGCAGCGAAATCCTGGAGGGACTGGCTATAGGTGCTAAAGTAGCCTTGCTTTGCCAGTACAACCTCAGCCTGTCAGTATTCCACCAGGGCATATGAACGCTTTTGTCTTGTGCCTGTCAGTCAGTCACCAGGGCAACAGAGAGCACCAGTCTGTCTCGGAAATTTAAGCTTTAGTGCGTAACTTTTTAATATTAATGCACATCCGTTACATTCAAGCCATTGCCAAATGAGTTGATACATAGCTAATTAAGACTATCAGCTCCACATAACTCCTCCGGCGACTTCCGCGCGCAGAAAATCGAGCAAAGATAATTACCTCTTCTGAAGAGTCCATCATGTGTTTTGTGTGTGTAGTTCCATTTGGGTGTGACCGCCGTTCTGTTATGTTGAATCCTTGATGGTCATTAAACAAAGTTTGAAATAAAACAACTTGTTTCCATTAATGTAAACTCTCAACATGGTGTCAGAAGCACTTTTCCGGAATGTTTTTAGGAGAGGACGACGGATAGCCTGCTAGACGGCACGGCTAAAGGGTTAAACAGTCAACATGGCGGACGGATTCCGGAGACCAGGCCCACTCGTTTTTGACGGTAACATCGGTGAAAACTGGTGAAAACTCAAGCATAAATTCTTCTCAATCTAGCGGGACCGGAGGCCATTGAACGTGAACGGTCTTTTGTGTATTCGGGAGAAGTGAGCGAGCCCGGGGAGGACGGAAACATCCTTGTTTCCCGCGGAATCCAAAGAGGATCCCGAATGCCTCAAGAGGAAATTTCTGGAGATATGCAATCCTCAAACCAATGTTACAATGGAGAGACACTAGCCTGGTCCTACCAGACTCTCGTACATTTCATTTGTACAGAGAGTCTGGCCACTCTCCATTGACAAGTGTTAACTTCCTTGAAGGCGGGTACTCTGTTGAAGTTTAAAACTATTGGATCTGCCCAGAGCCACTCTGGATCTGCCATAACCAATCGTTAACATTTGGTCGTGACGTATGTCATGCGCATGTGCAACAAGAGGGGAGACTGTCAAGGCTATTAGCCTTAGCACCTAGCATTAGCCTAAGCCAACTCCTTCACCACTAACAGAGCGAGCTGGAAAATCAAACTTTTCCCGAACCCCGTGGGAGGAGAGCCACAACATCATGGCCACCAACAAAACTCAGCAAAGATTGTCCTTCCTCGGGCTTTAACTTCTGGATATTCGGCAGCGTTGCCACAACGGACCGAATGGCTGGAGAAAACCCAAGACTATTCCGCAAACCCAGACGGAGTACTGAAGCAAAATGAAAATTGAGCGGAAGTAAGTAGGAGGGCGGAGCCAGGCTAGAGAGACACAAGTTCAACACACAAAATCAAAAGGCTGGTGAGACAATCGAATCATATGTCAGTGATTTGAGGATTAAAGCAAAAAGCTGCAATTTTCGAGATCTCTATGAAGAGCTCATTAGAGATGGTCTGTGGTACTAATAATGACAACTTAAGAAAGGTGTTACTGCATAATAGTAATTTGACATTACCTAAGGCTGTCTCCATCTGTCAAATTCATGAGATGATTAAAGAGGACAATAAAACATTGGCCTCTCCACAGCACACTCTCACGAATGTTGATGCAGTTCAAGCTAGGTTCTTGAGGAAACAAACGTCTGAGATAAAGATGAAAAACCAGTCAGAGAAAACTGGGACGCAATATATTGCCAACTGCAATAACTGTGGGGGTAGACATGTAGCTAAGAGAGACAAATGCCCAGCTTTTGGTCAACAGTGCCATGTCTGCAACAAGTTGAATCATTTTTAAAAAGTGCTGCAGATCCACACAGCATACCTACAACAGGCAGAAACGTTCACCAAGTAGAACCTGACCAAGCCAACAGCAGTGCTGATGAAACATTCTATGTCGATGGAATAGGACTACAAATGACTGTTGATTTAACTGGTGCCCAGATGGAGCAAAAAGATGAAGCTTTTGTCACTGTGCAAGTAAATGACACCCCAGTTGAAATGAAGGTAGACACAGGTGCCAAGTGTAATGTCTTGTCAATAAGCACATTTGAACAACTATGGTATGATGGAGAGAAAATATGCACTATAGCTTTAAACAAACTGCTAGGTGATCTTACCATTTTATTATATTGCAGCAAACGCTCTCTGCATGAAGTTTTAAAAAGTGTAACCACACTTGTGTCCGCTTTACCAGCATATTCATGTCTCACTGTGACATGAACTAACTTGAGAGGCGGCAGTTTACTTTCAGTTTTTTAACTCAAAATAAATTACCAATTCAAAGACACATCCTTCAATTTGATCAAAGTCTGAGGTTGCCATAAATCCAACGATATTGAACCACCAAGTTACAAGTCTATGGCTTGTCTCCACCACATAAATTAAAAGTATTCACAATGATTCAGACTTCCGCTAACAACACAGAGGACCCACTAGATGTTATGATGTTTTTGTATGTTTTAGCTCATTAACTTAAAAGTGTGTACACTCAACATTTATTCACACAATTTTCCAAATCATACTATAACTTTATGGATTCAATTTACCTCCTCGTAGTCAGCCTTTGGTTAATATTCATTTCAGTATAAACAACTTTTCAAGGATGCTCCAACATCTGAGACTAAAGAGTTATTGTGGTATCTTCTCAGTGCAATACATGACGTTATAAATGTACGCCCTTTCGCTGATATCCATGTTTGCTAGTTGTTTGTCTTTTCTGACAAATCTCAGAGAGGAAACTTGAATGCACCAACAGTGCGCCAACAGTTGCTGCTGAGATGTTGGCTATTTTTGTAAAGTACTGTTCTTTAAGTCCCAGGTGCATGGTTGGACGACTGTTACCGTTATGATTGTACAAGTGTATTGCCAATGCAAAGCCTTGTAAAACAGTAAAAAATCAAAGTGACACGATGACAAACAAAAAAGAGTTAAGAGTCATACCCCCTGCCAGGATCTGTTGCTCCAGTTCAGCCATCTGTTTCCTGTAGGCCCTCAGTGCTGCTTCCTTGAATGTGGGTCGAACACGTTTCTTGGGTGGGGCCTCTGTGGGCTTCTCCTCTGAAACATTTTTGTTCTCATCCTCCTGCTGTTGCTCCACCTTTTCAGACACCTCAGCAGCCTCCTCTATTATCTCCTCTACATCCTCTAACTCCTCATCACCCTCTTCCGTCTCCTCTGTCACATCAATGTCGTCCGGTTCTTCTACATCTACATACTCCACCATTGCATCATATTCAGCAGTGTCCTCTGTGAGTTGGGTTTCATATTCTTCATTGTACTCTTCATCCAAACTGCAATCATACTCCAGAACACATGCCTCTTTACTTGCCTCAAAGTCCTCTGTGGCTTCAAAATCTTGAGAGGCCTCAAAATCCTGAAAGGCATCATTGTCTTGAGAGGCCTCAATGTCATCAGACACACTATAGTCCTGAGAAGTCTCGCACTCCTGCGCGGGCTCATCTGTCTCCTCTGTCTCATCAGCATTAGTTCTGTTCTCCAAGTTAGCTAGTACCTGCTCCATTACTTCAACATAGTGGGTCTCATTGTCCACTGGTTGTTCCACAGCTTCTGCCTCTGCACCTGCTTTCACTTCCTCTAACTTGTTAAATAAAGGCTCTGTGTGGGCATCTGAGTCTATTGTAGTATAAGAGTTATTTGCACCAGAGGTGGACAGGGTGCGGAAACGCCCCATAAATGATGAGTTGTTGGGCTCCTCAGGAGGAGCAGGGGTAGGAGTCTGAGAACCAGACTTCCAAACAACCTCCAGAGCTGACTTAGCCCTCTGCAGTGTAGAACCAAAGCCAAAACCAAATGACTTCTCACTGAGATCTATGCTGAGCCTACTACTCCAAGACTTGGGAACCTCCTCAACCTTCTCTGTTCGAATCTCGCTTTGACTGCGGTACATAGTTGAAGACTTATTCTGGGTCTGGTGAAAGCTATGATTGATATCCAGTTCAGGGAATTTATCTTTAGGAACAACTTTGGGTGTTTCCTTAGGGGCTTCTTTAGAGGCTACTTTGGGTGTTACTTTAGGGGCTTCTGTTGGAGTGGCTTTAGGGGTCTCTATGGGGGGCACCTTAGGACTCTCTTTAGGGGCTATCTCCTGGGCTTCTTTAGGTAGAATCTTAGAAACTTCTTTAGTGGGTACTTTAACAGTCTCCTCAGATGCTACTCTAGGTATCTCTTTTCGGACTTCTTTTGGGGGTAGTTTTGCAGCTTCTTTGGTAACCTCTTTAGCAACAATGTTCAGACCTTCTCTAGATGCAATTTGTGGGGGATCTTTGCAAATGATTTTAGGAGACTCTTTAGGGGATTCTTTAGGGGACTCTTTAGGGGTTGAAACAGGGCTCTCAATTGGGGTTATTTTAGGGCTTTCTTTAGGTGACTCTTTAGGACTTTCTTTAGGAGTCATTATCGGGCTATCTTTTGGGGTCACTTTAGGAGTGACTTTAGGAGCCACACTAGAAGTTATCCTAGATGCCACTTTAGATACTTCTTTAACAATTGGCTTAGTGGCATCTTTAGGTGTGACTTTAGGAATGTCTTTAGGGAGAGCTTGAGAGGATTCTTTAGCTGCAGATTTCTGAATCTCTTTAGATGACTCTTTAGGAGTTGCTTTAGAGGTCACTTTAGATGAGACCTTAGCAGATACCTTTGAGCTTTCCTTTGGCAATATTTTCATGGTTTCTTCTTTAGGAGCCAATTTAGTCTGTTTATGTGTAACTTTAGTAGCAGCTTTAGGCATATCTTTAGATGATATTTTTGTGTTTTCTTTTGTGATCATCTTGTTTCCCTCCTTAGATTGCCGGGCAGATGGCTTGATGGCAGACTCCCGTTCTGTAATGGGAGTAATAATGTGGGTGGTTATAAGTGGTAGGGATGGTTCTCTGTCAAGCATCATGAATTCCTCATCTCCTTCAAATTGTAAATCAACCTCCTGACATTTAGTGATGTTTTCTGGGAAACCGGGGATGGTTGATGGGTCAAAGGGACTGCTAACCTCTATGGAGGCTTCCAAGCCAGAGTCAGCACCCTGCTCCAGATTATGCCAGTCTTTCCAGGGTGATAGGTCACCTTGCAGAGAAAGCTGGGAGCCACTGTAGTGGCTTCTGTCCCCAGACATGCAGACAAGCCCATTGCTCACCCCACTGTCAATAGTTTCTGTAGTCTCAACCTCATTGTGTTCATAAGTTTGATTCTCATGGCTGAGTGGATGACTGTCGCTAGCATACCAGGAAGAGGCCATGTCTTCTTGTTTTCTCTGCCACAGTTCCTGATCTGACGAGGACAGCAGGGAGCAGCCATTAACCCGTGTAAAGAACTGACTCTCTGAAAAGTCTTCTGAGTATGACTGGCAAAGTTTTGAGCAGTCAGACTCAGAGCGGCTGAGTTTAGGGGTAGAATACTCACTCTGGGAAAGCCAACCAGGGGTCAAATCATAGTAAGCCTTTGCATGTTTGTCTGGGTCATAGTACAAGTCATCAGCATAGTGAACAGCGCCTGAGTAGCCTGCTTCCTCTCCTGACCGGCCATGGTCATGGGATCGCCTCTTCTCTGATTTGCTCTTGTGAACAGGCTTTGAAATCACCATTGCATATTTATTTCTGCTTAATTCGTCTAATTCTTTATCACTGTCCATTGAGTCCCAGTCATCACTCTCCCCCACTTTATCCTTTCCTGAGGCCTTTATATCCATGCTTTCATAGGTTTGCGAGGAAGACATTGTCTTGTCTTTTCTCTCCTTTCCATCATGAGTTAAACTATCAGTAGATACTGTAATGCCTGTTCCTTTAAGTTTATAGCATTTTTTCAAGACTATATCCCTCTCTTGGGTTGTTGCAAAAATTACAATAATAGGGCGGGGTTTTGCATTAGAACATTCTCTTTGTTGTCCTAACCTATGAGCAAGCTCAATTTTAATTGTTTTAAGGGCATCAGTGAAACCCATTTTGTCTTTTAGTATTTTATATATTAGACTCTCTGTTTTCTCTGGCTTTTCTTCAGGAACATTGAGAAACCGCAAGGTTGAATTATTGGCCTGGTGGCTAATTTGTTTTATGTAGTCATGAATATCACGTGTTTCCCTTCTAGACTGGACAAATCCTGAGCGAAGCTGCTCAATCTCACTCTGAACTACTTCCACACTGCTGGATATCTCATCAATGGAGCTTTTTAGGGCATTTACATGACCACGTAGCTCAGACAGTTCTGTCTCTATCTGGCTGATCCCCTGAAGCTCCTTAAAGATCATCTCCATGACATCCTGGGTCTGACTGATGCAACCTGTGGAAGAGGAGCCAGGCTCCAGGGTCGAGCTCTTTTGCTGCCGTCCAGCACGGTCCAAGGACTTGCTCCGGATGCCTAAGGTTTTCCTCCAATTGCTCACCTCGGAGTCTGAGGAGACACATTCCTGACTCTTTTTCCATTTTCTTAACTTGCGTAGAGCACCCAGCCTAAGTGTGTGTAAACTGGAGCGTTCCACTCGTTCACCCTCAGAGCTGCCATCAGAGGGAGCCAAACTAATGAGGCTCTTCCTGTTTCGTCTTACTGGCATAGTGTGTGATTTATGCTCATCCAGTCTCCTGACAAGTTTTGTCTCACTCAAGGAGTCAGAGTAGCTACTATCAATCGAAAGAACCTCAGGAAATATACTTTCATTATTATTCAAAAAAATAGGGTTTTTTGGGAGTCCATTTGCTATAGCTACACGATAACTGAAAGTGGGTGACAGGGATGAGCAGTCGTTCTTTCCGTCGTCTTCTTCAAGCGATATGTTACGTGCCGAAGAGCATTTGGAAATCTTTTTAACTGTAGTCTTCAGTGTGGTAGAGAGAGTTAGATTGTGTGCTTGCAAATCAGTGGTCAATTTAGGCTCTTTATTTTCACTTCTCTCTTTCTTCTTTATTGGGTTTGCCAATTTCTTTGTAAACATTCCTTTGCAAATCTTTTTAATGTAGGATGATATAGTATTGATTAGGACAGAAACCATGGATGGCAATTCTGTGGACTGTTTTTATCATCTAGTAAAAGAAGAAGTTGGATGAGAATACAGCGGTGGTGAGCCAAGAACAATCAACTTGTGATTGACAGTGGAATCCCAGCTCACAATCACTAAAACCACAGTCCGCGTAGAGACTCACTAATACTTTTAAATCCAGTGGCCTTCCTTCTGATAAGGAACATCTCTCTGAAAGACAAAAAAAACAACAAATCTTTACTACAATTTGGTTGCAGATTCCCAGATCACACTCAAAGACAAGCAGGAAGAACCTATACTGAGTTATTACTTTGCAAGTACCCAGACATTGGACAATCTGCTCAATCTGTAACATGCATAATGTGAAAAGTCTCTCATTGAGCAATCACCATACTTATGCAAAGAAACCAATGATTCAGATGCAGAAAACAAAATACCATTCATTTGAACATTCAAACATTTTTCAGTTATTTAATTTTATGATTTAATGTACGTTTTATAAAAAATATTAAGTACATGGCTTTACAGCAAATCCCACAGAGCATCCTAGTCACCCATCCTACTCAGATACCCCTTAAACCGCATGCCAGAGTTGCTGACACAGAGAGAGGGGGAAGACAAAGAGAGAGAATGAAAAGTAAAGTGTGTATGTGTTTGTGTGTAGAAGGGTTGGGGGGAATAATCAATTGCATGTGTATATGACTATATGTGCATTGTGTGTACTGTATGTGTCAGTCAAGGTCAATAAACATTGGCTACACTGATATTCAGCTTCTACAGCAGGAGAGCCAATTATTCTAATTGCTTCACTACTACAATACTCTTGTGTGTTCATCATAAATGAATATCTAGCTTGATTAAAAATGCTAAATAACCTGAATTTGATCTTAATACACTTAGGCTATAAATATTTATTTTTCTTGTTTTCATTTTCAACACAATAATGTTATAAAATCATATTCAAACACAAGACAAAATCTGTTTGTTGGCTATTTTCCATATATTGATTGATAATGAAGTTAGTGTTGTAGTACATTTAATGTCCCAAATCCTGAATGGTTCAGCATCTGAACCATTCAGGATTTGCAGCAGGCTATACAGTATAGATACAAAGAGGATGAAATGGCCATCTTAGTCTTGTGGAAAAGAGGCCAGAAACTTATTGAATCATGCTGCATAGTGTTAAGCCTTAAATAGTTTGAAAATGCTCTGAGAGGTGTGTGTTTTTTATAGAGTGGGACTGGCCAACTGAGACGAAAGAGCGATGTTTGTTGCGCAGAGAATCTGACAGCTGCTCCACAGACCACAGAGACATGCTCACTTCAAATGAGCTGTGAAACACAGCATCGCAGTTAGCTTTTAATGCTAAGCTCTGAAGAAGGACCAGGCATTAGCAAATAGAGCTTACGACTAGGTTGCCAGCATAGACGTGTTTCTGCCAGATTCATGTATGATATGAATCAAGGGGCTTGACTTGTTAACTTCACGGGATAGGGTATGAGGCAGGCCTGGGGCAAGAATGTTTGTGCAAGGAAAACACTTTTAATCGTATGTAATACTGAAGGATCTTAGAAATAGGTGAAGGGATAGGTGAGTTAACTAACTGCAGTTACTATGGTACTTTAACCTAAGCCATCATTCACTTGTAAATTACTGATTCTTTAAAATACTATCCCTAAACTCTCCTAGTCTAATCACAGGTCAGTATGGTCTTGAGTTGTGAAAATAAGAGAAAAGCACCATCAACATGTGTCTTTACAGAAATGGAATAACAACAGAATGAGGTAAAGACTACAGTATACTTATGGTATGAGGAAGTTCATGACTCAGCTCTGTTGTAGAATGGCGTGAAGCCAGGAGCAGCCTTTTGAGACGGGACACGACTCAAAACTGCCCCCCCCATAAAAAAATCACAGTAGATATTGTTAAAATATGTTCTGACATTGCCTCAACTACTGTACTTTCACTGAAAATGTTAGCTCTCATATGCATTTCAAACCTCTATCTGCGTGCAAATAACTGAGACACACCACAGCACAAGCACAGTCAACTTGTGTTAATCAGTGAGCAGCTGAGGGTTAAGTGCCTTGCTCAAGGGCACCTGTAGTTGTTAGAGTAGGGGAGTGATGGCTTATTGACTTACTCCACTAGGATAAGTGAATACGTCATTTCTATGTTACATGAATTGATATGGTATGGTATCCCAATAAAAAAAATTAATTCCTAGACCTTTTTTTAAGGACTGTGTTGGCGTGTACAGACTACACTTGATTGTCATTTCCCACACCCTCATGTTCGAATGAGTAATTGGCTTTGCGGATTGATAAGCGATGTGATTATAAAGAGTTTCAGCAGGATGAACTAAGACAAGAAAATTTATATTATACAGTCGTAAGAGGCACCATTTAATTATAATTAAAAACAAGTCTTTACTTATAATCAGTCAATCTGAAATTAGTGAATTCTTTCCCAAAGGGATTTCTGTTAGCCTAGCGTGTAGAAATCCCAAAATTGACTGTATAATAAATTAATATATTGTATTATCTACACACTTGAATAGAGAATAGAGTCTCTTAAAGTTACATAAATGTGCTGTTAATGCACGGCTAAAGACATTTCCCTCTGTGTTTGTCAGTGTTAATGTGCTGTATGCTGACCAGATATGGCTACCAAAAATACTTGAATATAACCAAATTATATCAAATCTGTTACACAGAAAAGTTTGAAATTCAAGGCTCAAAAGTGGTTGGACAAGAATAAAGCATTTCAACGAAGCAAAAAATATTAACCCAATATTGAGAAGAATACAGCATGTCGCAGCGTACGCAGAAAGTAGGGGAATTTTGGCTTTGAGTTTAGCTAATGGTTTTGGTGTGGTAAAAAAAAGAAAGGAAAAATAACAGGCATTATATTATTAATAGTTACAAAATAGACAAAAATTCATCACATGTGGTAAATATCAGATTTGTGCCATTTTGGACACAGCTTCGTAGTCCAGATGTGACGGGTGAACAGACAAAAAAGGTCTGTATTGCTGAGAAAAGGGAAGTTGTGTAAAGTTCATAGTTCATTTAGTTATAAGTCCGAATTATGTTTACTTTTTGTTCATAATCACATAAAAATAGGTCTTGGTTCAAGGATGTAATTTGTGCATAACATGCACTACACTAGGACATAAGTTGTGCATAACATGTACTATACTTTCAGTCCATATTATGCAATATGTAAAATTGATAGCCCATTTTATGAAGTACATTCAATCAAAACATACATTTTTTTTTGAAGCTGCATCTTGTTAAATGACTCAACCATTGTGGAACATTATCATATAACACTCCAGACAAAATATGCCCAATAATGACTGCTGGTTAATTTTGACCAATTAACTTAATGTATTTGTAATGCAATTTGTGTCATGTACTTAATGGACTAAATTGAGCTACAGCTACAATCATGGCTGATAGCATCTGGGATATGTCTGTTTACAGCAGTGACTGAAACATCACTTATAAAGCACTGTGGCTGCATTGTGGCTGCACTCTTTAAGGACAAATCACAATAAAAGAGTACTAATGTCTAATGAGTGTTGATTACCAATTAGGGAGTTGCCTTTCTCTTTACAGAGCCAGGGTTGTGACATCTGCATGTTAAGGTTTGAGGAATGAAGCATTCACCCTCTTCCAGAGCTAGAGTTGGTAGGCAAATGACTTGATAATACCCACAAGGTATTGCCTGTATAGTTCCATTAGAGCATAATGATGCAAGAATTAGTATCAAAGGATGCCAGATAACTAGATCCCCTTATTCCACTCGTGTGTGTTATCAATTTGACCACAGAAACTGCAAAGACATGGCTCTGTGAGCAGACTCAGCAGCAAATGGGCTACAAATGAAATAGTACCATTTATTCCGAGCCATCATGACAAGCACATGTGAGAATGAGATTACATGTTATTTAGGTCTAGTATCTCCGCTATTGTTCATCCTCGCTTTGTAGCGTAATAAAAGCAGATTCAGTGTGATACAGCTCATTCTGCAGCACCTAAGTAGAGATAAGTCGACAGTAGCTATTGGTTTTTATAATAGGTTGAAAACATCTAATTTATGTAAGTAGCATGTGTTCACACACACACACACACACACACACACACACACACACACACACTGCCCACTGTAAAAATAAGTCCCTGCTAAAACATTCAGTCCCTACAATAGGTATCTATTATTGAGATTATTTATGATATTATTAATCATTATTTATTATTTAGCATATTATGTGATCCATAGGCATATTCATGTTTGTGTATTGTGGGGGTTTTTTTATCCTAAGAAGCTGCTTGTTTCACCCTTTATCATTCAAAATGTATGTGCCTTTGAGCAAGGCAGTGAACCTCCAACTGCTCCAGTGTATTAGTATGTAACTTACTCACCAACTAACATGCATAGCATGTTGTAAAAAAACTTGTTCCCTAATCACCTTGCTTGGACAGATAAGAGCTTCCAAAAAATAGTTGCCTGCCATAATGATAAAAGAAAATCTGGGAATTCCTGTGGTCCTGAGATAGAGCCCCTCCCATTTGTGAGTCAGACTAGAGAAACCTCCAGAGAAAGAGGGAGAACCTCAGCCACACCCACTCACTATATGCTCTGGGGCACCGCTATACCCTAGGTCCTGCATTTATGCCTAGGGACCTTTTTCCCCACTTTTCCCCAATGCATCTGATTAGCAGAGCACTCTAAAACACTCAACTTCTCACAGTTGTACAGTCTCTGCCACTCCCCTTAAATGAAAATGAGTGTCAGTTGGAGGCATGCTAACCTATTTCTCACAATAGTACAATCTCATCTTCTCTCCTGATGAAAACGCAAGTATGCCAATTTGAGGTTATTATGCTGCAAGCAATTATAGGCCTAATACATGCTGTGGTGTGCTGTTCATTCTTTTATCATTCTGGGTGAGACTGAGGAATCTTTGCAAAACCTTTAGAAACGGATGCATATAGATGAGAGATGCTTTTGTGTTACGTCATGTCTCCAGAACACATGATTATCGATAATGGCCGAGTGTGGATTGGTGTATAGCCTACGTGTGGGTGTGTGCATGCCTGTGCTTCTGTGTGTGCAGCCGTGTGTGCACACACGTGTGCCATGCATGCCTCCGTGCATGATTGCTTTAAAGCATGCATTCGCTGCTCCGAGTGAAGCGCGAAGCATACCAGTGGGGGATAAGCATATGAGGGTGTGTGCATCCTCAGATAATAATGCCCTCACGCCCATCCTGAGCTTCTGCCTCCCTTTTCCTAACCTGTGTATTTCCCAACAGTGAAATATCTGCCTGCAGCCCTAGGAAACTAGCCAACACCACAACAGATTGTCTCGCCTCATAAATCAAAATATTATTTTCTTTGGCCGGTGACGAGAACCAGTCTCATCGCATTTGCTCAGTGTGAAACAACAGCATTGCTCACATGCGTTCATGTTGTGCGTTATGCATAACATCATGGGAGAAAGGTTAGGAGCAATGGGACATTTGTGGAATCGACAGCGTTTGTATCAGAATTGGATTTTAGAATAAAATACAGAACGATTGAACAACACTAACACCTTACAATTTTTGTACTGTATTTTTCACCCCAGCTACATCGACAGATGATGCTATCTAACCGCATCATTCTCAAGTAACGTTTCATTAATCCACTGGCAGTGGCCCTGTCAGTGGAGGGGAGGGAAGCAACAAGAAGATATGGGATTAAGTCAAACAGTCAAGAACCCCCCACAACCCCCCACCCCCCCGCCATGCAAACAGGCATCCAGCGCCTAAATGGGCTCCCGCTGCACATACCTGGTTGTGTCAAATCCCCGTGCAGAACGCCAGCGGTAGCCGTGTGGAGTCGATACTCCGGTTTGGTCGGTGCGAGGAGAGCAGCTGAGGAAGGCAGGGCGGGAAGAGAGCGGCTCGGTGCGCAGCTGCCTGCTAATACCACAGCTCACAGCATCTCTCCGCGTCCATCAGACACCACATCCCACAGCCCTGCCTCCGCGCAGAAACACACACACACACCTCTCCTCCATGCCACCTTCTGTAGGCTACCCCCCCCGCTCTCCCTCCAATGCTGTGCTCTCCTATTCGCGTTGTGGGGGGCCGAAGATGTTGCCTTTTAATGCCGCAAGCTGCTGGCTTTTATTTTCTCCACGACTGACACACATATACACACACAGTCGCACACCCCTCCTGCTCGTAGGCAGTGTCACATCACGGGGTGTCCAAAACGGGATGCAGACGGGTGGTGGTGGTGGTGATGGGGAGGCAGACAGCGCTGCTCTTGGCTGCCCAGACTGAGGCTCTGCTACCCGGCTGGAGAATGTCTGTCCCTCCCCTGTACAAAACTCTCTCTCTCTCTCTCTCTCTCTCTCTCTCTCTCTCTCTCTCTCTCTCTCTCTCTGCTCACTGAGCCGGCTTGAGAGAATCGAGTTCACAAACACACGAGATGCCTTAAGTGAGAGGGAAGCAAAAATAAAAGGAGGGGAGGGGTGGGGGAGTGTGTGTGTGTGTGTGTGTGTGTGTGTGTGTGTGTGTGTGTGTGTGTGTGTGTGTGTGCGTGTGTGTGCGCGTGTGTTGTGTATGATAACTATATCACACCACTGCAAAACTATAGGCTACATACTCCAATGGAAACATGAGAGTGATGATGAGTCAATGAACCCTTAAGCACCACAGGCACACATGGAAAAATGTTAAGCTACAGAGGTATTGCTTTCATTTTTCGTCAGGGTTCGTGCATATGTCGTGAACGAGCACCACTGCTTTTGTGCGCGCGTGCAAGAGTTTATGAGCATGCCTGCGGGGTACGAGGAGCACACTTTCATCTTTCTGTCTCACACACACACACAAACACTATAAGCCTGGGCTACACACACACACACACACACACACACACACTTCATGATCCGAGTCCCCATCCAGTCTCCATATAGAAGCCCATTCTCATCAGTAGGCTACACCACACACAACAGAGCTCCACGTAAACTCACACATCATCTAATTACGTCTCTCACTGGAAATGTCGTCATACATGATTGCTCATGCAGTTGCAGATTAGTCGTCTATGCCTGGTGTAGTATCAAAACACCATCGGCGTCGTGAATTGAATTTCACCTATGAAAAATCTATGTTTTGGAATAAAAATACACTTAATCTCGCGACAAAATGCCAAGAGGTAATTTCTTTAATTTGCCCTCGTGTGACATTTCGCTAATTGATGCTTTCGTTTCAGGTTGACAGGGACAAATGAAGACGGACACAGTGAAGTGAAAATATTGCAGGTAGGCCGAGAGTGTCACATGATAATCCACATCATTTCAGCGACTCCTGTCCCTCTGCCTTGGTGGTGATTAAGCATTCAAATAAAACCCATCTCGCTCCGTCTCTATCTTTCCCCCACCCCCGCGCGCGTGCGTGGGTCTGCCTCCCTCTGTCAGTCTTGCTCTCCTCTGTCATGCGTTCCTCCAACAGCCACTAATTGTCTGCATGGCCTTCTAGCGAAAACATTTCTATCTTTCTCACTCGCTCACTCACACACACACACACACACACACACACACACACACACACTCTCTCTCTCACTCTCTCTCTCTCTCTCTCTCTCTCTCTCTCTCACACTCCCTCTGTCACATGGGAGAGGGGTAGGATGTACGGAGATGTGTATACGGTTGCGTGCGCAAGCGTGTGCCGGTGGGGGTTTGGAGGAGAGGAATGCGCGATACTGATGTTGTGCATAGCTGTTGCTCGCCCCCTGCTGGTGATGAAAGCAAATGCAACCTAGTACCTCAGTCTGACCCACATGATCCCCTCCAATCACTGCAACACACTTGTGTTCTGCCAAAGATAGCAGAGCAAAGGCTAGCCATGGCATGGTTCACCTCAAGTATAATCTGATCTAAAACTGGGGCAAATGAGCAAATTAGTTGTGTCTGAAGAATGGTATGGAGTATTTTAATTGTGCAATATTTATCATATGCTGTTGTGTTGGCAATCACAGTTAATGTCTATCCTTTATCTTCAATTTCTTTAAAAAAGACTCAACAACAATAATGCCTAATACTACGTTGTTGTGTTCTCCCCCTTCTTCTATTATTACACACTTTTTGTATTTCAGTTTCATTCTCCATCCCCTTTTCTCCAGTGTATTTCACTCTTCCACTTACTGCCTTTTCTGGAAACAGAGACCCTTGCTTCTGTTTGTGCCTTGAGCTGCCAAGGGACAGCTAGCCAAGGCTCCCGAGGTCTTCTCCACCTCCATCCCCCACCCTACTCTCCTCTCCCCAGCCCTTGCCTCTCCAAGCTTGTGTATCAAATCCCATGATCTCTCTCTCTCTCTCTCTCTCTCTCTCTCTCTCTCTCTCTCTCTCTCTGCAACACCAGGGCGGCAGGAGTTTACCGTGGAAATCCGAGTTGGAGTTCTCGCGAGAGCACAATTTCAATTTGCTCAGCGAGTCACTCTGGCATTTAGTAACGATGCTCATTAACTATGCCCTTGTAGCCGTGCTGCACCAATCACATCAATGTATCTGATATAGGGGGCCAGAGGCGAGCTAAACAGATGAACAGTTTAATCTACCAGTTAGCTCCGCTGGTAGCTAAGCGTATGGGTCTCTGGATACTCACCCCAGTGTATTGTTGTGATTGGTCGTAGTGTTATCCAATTGCGTGCAGTGAGATTTTCAAATGCATCCTAGGTGCTGCCCCTCGAGTTTGGCCATTTTCATTACTCAGTGCCAGACCCTTAATCTTTCGGATTTGGGTCTGGATTTCCAGGCTAGCTGGAGTTCAGGTTCTATAAACATATTGGAGACATCAATGTTGTTTTAAACAGCGTTGGTGTTTTAATGATATTGTTTGTTCCTTTGTTGATGAAGAGTTGTTGATGCTGAGATTTCAATGCATTAGCACTTTATTTCATTGTGAAATTGTCCACATTATAAATATGTAAATAAAGTGTTTTTGTAAAAATCTAAAAATCTCTCTCTCTTTCTCTCTCTCTACAATGTTTTATTTTAAATTGACAACACAAATGGATTACATCTTAGCAGTCATGTGACTTCATGCCATGAGATCATGTGACTGCCTTGTGTATTAAGGCCAGAGTTACTTCCATGCACACTAAACAACTGATGAAGATGTTTGGATGAACACTGAAACGTCTTGTATTTAATATTTTTTAATCCAGTGTTTTTTAAAATTAAAGCTTTGTTGAAATTTTAAATTGAACACATTCCACATTAAAAACACCCATGTCTCTGATTCTTAATCTTTTTTGTGTGTAGATTCAACTGACAACATGGAATTAAATAGAGCAGAAATATTCTGATTTGGCAAACATTAACCTACAACAACTAGGGCTGTCAAAATAACGCGCTAATTTCGATTAATTAATCTGAGAAAAAATAACGCGTTAAAAAAAATAACGCAGATTAATCCATTCCATATTGACGTTTGACCCGGAGCCGTTCTAGCCACCATTTGACTGTAAAATGAAGGAGGGAGACGAGAATGCGCTGCCTGGATCATTAACTGGAACATTTACTTGTAAAAATCTTCTTCCTGCCAACCCTGGCTACCGAAATCTGGTGCCACTGATATGTCTGCTCTTCTCTCTGATGCTCTGAAACAGACGATACAGGTAACACAAACACTGCTGCACGTGACGCTAGTTAACACCATAGACTGTATATAAGTGGACCAACAGATCCCGTTGCTCTGGACGGAGACCAGTGAAGGCCTTTGGAAGCACTTTTCCGGTGAGCGCTGAGCGTTACTGCGCAGCCTCCAACTGAGAGAGACGACGTAAATGTGACGTGAGCAACCTGTCTGAAAGTTGTAAGTCTTCTGATAGCTGTGCCAAGAGAAATCTCAATCATTCCCAATCTTGCAGAGACAGAGAGCGTAGGTATATGTAAGGAGATAACATAGGCACAGGCTAATTATTGCTAACTAAAATGCTAGTTAACATTAGTAATTCAACTTAAACAGCTAATGTAAGTCGAAACTGCCTGCGAGCTTCTCCTGTACTATACGGTAATTCCTCTACTATGCGACAGTAAGTCGCGTGGTTATGACACAATCGTTAGCCTAGTTTTACAAAAACGTCTGCTACGGAGCCATACGTGAGATACAAGGTAATGGAGCCTTTTATACATTGTCGTGTTTCTTTAGAAGTAAACAATGGACAAATAGAGTCTTTAAACGCTTCAGATGTAAAGTTATTCGCTGTCAAAGTGACGTCAAAATGAATGGCACTCAATGGAATGCTAACGACGGGTGATCGCTTTGTAGCATTAAAATGGCGCCATAGAAGATTCGAGCTCTGAAGCAAAGCTTACCCCCTTGGTTAACACTATACTCAACAGCAGCTAACGTTAGCCTACCGCTAGCTAGTTAACACTATACTCAACAGCAGCTAACGTTAGCCTACCGCTAGCTAGTAGCTGGATTAAACACGGTTAAAATGCTGACAGCTAATGCTAAACGGTGTAAAGTTTGACTGTGTTTTACTGTAGAGGATTCAACACCGGTATGTAACAATCTGCAGCTGCCGTCAGAAAAACAACACAGACGGTGCGTTCAATGAAACTGGTAAACTACAGCCTCGTGGTGCATTTGAAGTTATTGTAAATGTCCTTTTCCCATCTGGAGGTTGTTTTTGTCGTTCAACAGCAATTTACTAGTGAAATAAGTTATTGTTATTGTTATACATTATTATTAAATCATTTAATTTTGACCATATGGCCTTAGCAATAAACAAGCCGTTCTTTAATGTCACCGACTGTTGTTTAGTACCCTTTTTTTTTCTTTTCTTTTTTTACTTTCTTAAAAAGTATCGGTTCAGGCACCGTTAATTATGTATGCGATTAATTTTGATTAATTAATCACAGAGTATGAAATTAATTAGATTACAGTTTTTTAATCGATTGACAGCCCTAACAACAACCTCTGTGCAGCAGGACAACCTGGTAAACCGATTTATTGAACATTGCTTCTTAGCTTTCAAACTCCAATGAGCCTTTAAAAACGTTTAGTGTATTGCAAACTTGTTTATTAATCAGAATCAGAATCAGCTTTATTGGCCAGGTTCGCGTAGACAAACAAGGAATTTGACTCCGGCTAATCTTTGCTCTCAAGTACAACACTCACTTAACCTATAAAGAATAAAAAACAGAAATGACAGTAAGAAATATAAAAAAAATACTGTTAGGTATACGGTATAACACTGCACTAGAATTTACAAATTTACAAAAAATATACAGTAGCAATTGAAGAGAGGGAAGGAATGGTGCAATATCATAATTTCATGGTCCCACAGAACTATAAATCTGTTCCTAATTATTTCCACCTTTTCCAGAGAAAATCCTGTACACCTCCTGGACTTTAACTACGCTTTAACTCCACAAAGACCATCTTTGTGTCAGAAGTGACACCGTGTTACCGTTTCTTCTCATTATCAGTGCTGCATTAGACAGTATTAATCATTATCTAATAGAAAGTTCTAGGACTTTATATAATGATTGTGATTCCTCAGTAGCTCCGTTAGTCATGTGCCTAAGGGATCAATTCTTCTGTCCACTCTTGTTCTGTGTATCTTCTCATAGGCCACGTAATTTGCCATTTTACTCTCTCTCTTACTGTATTGTTGTTGAGGCTGATAGTTATACTGTATCTCTTGTGTAACCATAATGAGTAGGGATGGGAATTGATAAGAATTTAATGATTCCGATTCCATTATCGATATTGCTTATCGATCCGATTCCTTATCGATTCTCTTATCGATTCTCATTGGGTGAGGAAATAAGTACAAATTTGTTTGATTGTATTAACTCGCTTTAATATCTGATAAGAACACCGCACATACTCAGAGTATACACAAATTATGTGTAGCAACCTCAGAACAAACCTAAAAGTAGGTGAGCTACAAAATAAAGTCCAGGGACCTATAGATTTTTCCACATTCATTGGTCCAGGCAAAAAAATAAATAAAAGTGCCATAAAAACAAAAAACACAGACTGTAAACAGTCAAGGAAGAGCTTGTGCCTTTGGGAATATTCAACCTGAAACACCTTTTTCCTGCTACAACTGAATTCCCACGGGACTTAGCGATACTACAGCTAGCCGTCTAAAACACTATTTTACTGTACAGGACCCAAACATCATTTGGTCCGTTGCCATGTAGCATAGTCACTAATATGGTCAGAACCACTACAGTGCTCAATTATCTATTTTTGAGGGGGAAATAAAATAACATTTTTCGCGGCGAAGGCTTGAACGGTCTTCTGGAAGACATCCACCAGACCAGCGGGCGCTCGTTGGATTGTTGTCGGCCGCGTGAAGCCAGGAGGGCGGGGAGGAAGCAGAGGCAGGGACGCCGGCCGGGCATGCTAGCCCGGCTAAGGAAACCACAACGATCGACACGGACAAGTCTCCTACTCACCAACGCCAGATGGATTGCACACTAAATGGATATTTATGTTAAAAAAAAAAACACGGGACTGCAGCGTGATGATTATTACCGGAGCCTGGCTGAACACACTCACTCATCCCAGACGGCAGCTAGCAGCTAACAGGGTAGGTGAATTTCAACAATGGCTAAGTTGCTAAACGCATCTTGTTGTCATGTAAGGGCCCTGTTCGTGTTGCACAGACATTTTAATAGCATTTTGAGTCTGTTAAGAGGCACAAAGGCACTCTTTAGCTTATGCCCCCATAACTGCCGTTTTAGCTAACGGGAGCTCTGGGCATTAGCTACAGAAGCTCCATGTTGCTAGCACCAATTCGGCTCGTGGTTTTTGCTATAGACAGTACTCAAAAAAGTATAGCGATCAAGATTAACGTAAAAATTGCCCAGAGTTCTCCTAAACTAAATAGACAAGTTACCTTTGGCATTAATAGCAGATGGCGTCTCGTTAGCTCCGCTGCTGCTTGACTCACTTGTTGTTGCTGTGCCAAATGCTTCTGCATATTGGAGGTAGTTCCCCCCTTTGCCGAAATTAAACTTGTACAACTGTTGCAAATGACTGCATTGGCGTCTTTTCGAGTGAAATATAACCACACTTTAGATCGCTTCTGCCTCGATGACATGTTTGCTGTGTAACCAAAAGAACGCAGCGCGTGTGTCATGGTCATGACACATTTGCAACGAGCGGAACCGTTAAGCAGGTACACTAACGGTTCCAAGGAATCGATTCACTGGGAACCGGTTCTAAAGAAGAACCGGTTCTCGATTCCCATCCCTAATAATGAGTCAATGAAGCTAGACAATTCAAAATTGCTTTGGTGAAAAAACTGATGCCTGACCTCATTCATCTGTTATATCACACCTATAATGCTTTATTAATATGTCCAAGCAGTTGTTACCTTTAGGGTTTTGACAAAAACAAGACATAGTTCACACATATGCCCCCATATTATCTTTTTCTATCAAACGGTTAACTAAGTAAGACCACTGCTATATTTAATGAACAGAGCCAGAGAACCTCTGGTTAGCCTTATATGCAGCAAATATATGCATTTGTGTGTTTGCTTTGTTTTCTGACCTGCAAAGGTGACGCTCAATTCTGAGCCGCTGTGCACTGTGACTTTTGCAGATATACGATGTGTTTCATTTTAACCCAGAAATTTAAATATTGAGACCTTTATCCTCTTGAGGCAGAACACAGGAAAGTTGGCACTAATGAGACAGGCAGATGGCCTTTATATAGCCCTTTAGTGGTTAAAATCCTACCACCGAAGCATGAAGGGATAGCTGTGGGCTGATGTAGCATTATATTTAGCACATGACCATCAGCTTGAAGGAAAATATCTTTACATTTATGTTGAGAAAAGAGAGCACATTTAGGAGTGTATTCCGATCACACAGCTGTCGACACACAGCTGGCATCAATTCACGCTGCCTTCAGCACTATGGTGGTTTAACATTTTTATCATATTAGCACCTGGCAAACCAGAAAGAGTTTAATATTGTTATGGGGGGGTGGGGGGAGGGGTCTACAGAATATCACAGAAAAGATGTGGTGAATTGAAATTAGGATGGGTTGAGAGTATGATGGTGGTGGTGGAATATTTTTTACACCTATCCATAAACAGTAACCCGTACAGCGATGATGAAGTCTAAAAGCTATGCTTGGGTAAATTTACACCGAAGCAACACAACGAACACGTTTCCAGAGGTCCATTTAATTATTATTGTTTAAACATTCCAGTTCTGTCCCTGATTCCTAATTTGTTCCAATTTGTCAGCAAAGAAACAAGATCAAGAGTCTGCAGCCATGCAACTCTGTGAGGCTGTGCTTTTGCACAGCTGTCCTTTCTGTAACTGTCAGTGTGCTAACATGCTTAGAATGACAATGCTAAAATGTTGATGTTTAGCAGGTATACTGTTTTCCATGTTCACCGTCTTAGTTAGTTAGTTTTGCATGTTACCACTAAACAGAATGTACAGATGAGGCTGATAAAGACTTAAATGTCTTTAGTTTTCAGGTATTTGGTTATAAAACCAAATTTTAACCTGATGACAATGTTAGATGGAAAATGTATATTGTATATATATTGTTGTATTATATTATATATGTTGTTGTATATGTATTCTGTACCAAATGTCATGGAAATTCATTCAATAGATGTTGAGACATTGTACTCAAAACTGCAACTACCTCAGGTAGCACTAAAGGGAATTCTCATTTGGGAACCATAATGTCTGTACAAAATGTCATGGCAAACCATCTAATAGATGTTGAGGCATTCCATTATTTCTGGCAAAAAATATCTGCAGCTGAACTAAGGCAACTAGTGAACATTATTGGGGAGAAATAAAAGTGGATTTCAGAAAAAATGTTTAAAAGAGCAACTTCAGATTAAAGGATAATGTCAGGATGTAAGGCAAGGCAAGGCAGCTTTTATTGTATAGCACAGGGATCTTCAACAGGGGGTCCAGGACCCTTAGGGGGTCCTCAGAGTCATTGCAGGGGGGCCTCCAAATTCTTGTTTAATTTTTGAAAGATTTTTCAAAAATTTCAGGTTTAATTTTTGAAAGATTTTTCAAAAATTAAAGTCTTAACATGAATCCAACATAATATTAGCAAATATAAATCCACACTGCTTACTGGCCTATAGTTACAGTAGTCACTAAGGCCATCCACAGATAGTTAATCCTAACGATTCTCTAACAACATACTGTATGTATGTTTAACATTAAAACATGATTTATAAAATAATGACAACAATTATTAGTCTATTTGAATAGTTTAGTATTCTATGCAAAAAAGATATGTATAAAGGCTTTAAGCCGCCCAAAGGTAGGCCCAATTTAATATGCAACTTGATTTTATACCTTATATGTAGTAGGGGGTCCCTGCTCTATCTCTCTTTCAGTTACTTGGCTTAAAAAAACGTTGAAGACCCCTGGTATAGCACATTTTAGCAACAAGGCAAATCAAAGTGTGCAGGCCAGCAAGTGCAATTTGACTATCATTTGTGCATTAACATTCACAGCATTGCACAGTGTCCATTTTATCGTCATAATGTCACCACTGAGTATGGTTAATTTTAATGACCTGTTGTATTTTTCTCAAACAATCACAGAAAGTGATAGTGTAAGGATTAAGTACAGACCACTAGGGCTATAGTTCGGCATATCATTTTATACAGTTTTCGGGAAGAGCCCTGGTTCCTTGAGAGAATGAAAATGTTTTGCGACAATATTAAAATGCTCATGGGAGAATGCAAAATATGTGAAAGAGGATCTTTTTTCCACCCTCCTATTTAGTATTCTCCCCAGAGTCTCATGTACAGTAAGTACAAATGCCTGTTTATATCTAATCACATTTTAGCATTTGTTCACATCCATCCTATCATTAAAAAACTCAGTTATGCTACAGACTTACATCAGTGTTAATAGAAGAGAAGGTTCACGGATACAAAACATAAGCAAAACACTTGTGAAGCTCAGCGCAAATTCTTTCAGGAAGACTTCTAATAACTTCAATCACCACTCTCTCTTCCGAAAACTATTCAGCTGTTTAGAGGCGTTCATTTTCAGTAAACCAACCAGAATTGGCCACGAAATTCACGATCCAATCACAGCATTACATCCCTGCTTTAAATCTGTTTCTCTCTCTGCTGCTGCCAGCTGTCATTTCAGGCAAAGCGTGCAACCCTCCTCCTCCCCTTCCACCTCCAGTCACCATCACCCTGGGTCTTCCTCCAGCAGAACGCTCTGTCTCTGAAAATGATTTTATAATGATGGAGTCTAATCTCCAAAGACTCTGTACAGTTCATATTATGCATATGTACAATAAATCTTTGCATATCTGCAACAAAGTCTCTCCTGATTGAAATACTGTTAGTCCTCAAAGCTCACTGAAATGTTCAGAGCTAGCAATCCAAGCTATGTGGCAAACCACGTTTAATGTATCACTAAGTACAAAGCGTTAACAAGAAGCACTGCTGTAAAATCATGGATAGGGCCCTTCATTCAAGTGAGTGTTGGGTGAGTAAGTGGGTAAGATAAAGATGAACAGGGTTTTGTTTAGTTTTTTCAGTTTGAGAAATAAATGTGCATTTCTTGCACTCTCATGTTGGAAATTTAGTATCAAAACCAAAAATCCAGTTTGAGAAAGAGGGTGTTGTTGTTGGTGCTTAACTCTGTAGCAGAGCCAGAATCCTCTCCTCAATTTGCCCAACTGCTGCATTGCAGATAAAAAACCCTTCTCTGCCAGACACCTTATACACACAAAAGGGACTGGCTAACCTCCTGATCTCATTAAATCACACACTATCAGGTAGAGGGTATTATTTTCAGCAATCATTCTTTTTTATTATATATAAAATTGGACAAATACAGTAAATCTGCAGTTATACTGGAAACAACTGAGTCTATACTGTATTTGTTATTGAGGTGGGGACTTGATATAATAATTCAATCCAGTTTATTTTCAAGATGGATGTTATTCTTGGATGTCCTTTTTGTGTTGATGTGTTTAACCAAAAACTGGTTAAACACATCTTAACACTTTCAAACAACTGCGCTGGCATTATTTATCTTTCTATGTACAGTAGCTCTGAATATTTTTTTTTTAACATTTCCAGCCAACTTATTTCATGAAATGTAATAAAAACCGTCGACACAGGATACAAATCCTTATGTAAACACTAATTCCTCCTCACTCACTTGTTAGTTGCACTCAGGTCAAATGCTCACATTCAAAATGATTTGCATTTATTTAAAATGAACCAAAGTTAACTAGAGCAGATATATTTCATTTGGTGTAAGTATGGTTTATTCATGCAATACCACTGGGGATGTGCTGCTTTACTTGCAAAGCTTAATTGCACTTTAATGCTAAATGCATACTAAAAAATCCTGCAAAGAATTATCATGTATATCTTGTAATTATCAATATAGGTCTGGTGTTGATGTGTTAAGCCAAGGGTGTCAAACTCATTTTAGTCCATGGACCACATACAAGCCAATTTAATCTCAAGTGGGCTGGACTAGTGAAACCATTGGTCAGACATTTCCCTGGACTTTGTCACCTGACTACCTCCTTCTGAAGGTAACACTGCTGTCCTTACAGTAGTGGACAGATTTTCTAAGATGGTGCATTTCATTCCTCTGCCGAAGTTACCCTCTGCCAAGGAGACGGCGGAGGTTATGCTCTCCCATGTTTTCAGGTTGCATGGATTGCCGGCGGATGTGGTGTCGGATCGTGGTCCCCAGTTTGTCTCGCAGTTTTGGAGGGCGTTCTGCATGTTAATTGGGGCCACAGTCAGTTTATCTTCTGTATACCATCCCCAGTCCAATGGACAGACGGAGAGGCTGAACCAGGAGATGGAGATGGGTCTTCGCTGCCTGGTCTGTCGGAACCCTGCTTCTTGGTCCAAACATCTGTTGTGGGTGGAATATGCCCGCAACACCCTGTCCTGCTCATCCACCGGTCTGTCTCCCTTCCAGTGTGCCTATGGCTACCAGCCCCCATTGTTTCCTGCGCTCGAGAGAGAGGTTGGAATTCCCTCTGCTGTGGCTTTGGTCCGACGCTGCAGAAGCACTTGGATGAGGGCTCAACAGGTTCTCCTGAGGAACAGGGAGATTTACAAGAGGCAGGCTGATCGACGGAGGTCAACATCACCGCACTACCGAGTGGGACAGAGGGTGTGGTTAGCCACCAAAGATCTTCCGTTACGCACCGAGAGCCGTAAGTTGGCTCCTCGCTTTGTGGGGCCTTTTCCTGTGTCTAAAGTGATTAATCCTGTTGCTGTGAAGTTGAAGCTCCCCAGGTCAATGACAGTCCATCCCATGTTCCACGTGAGCAAAGTCAAGCCTGTGAAAGAAAGCGTCTTGGTACCTGCCACACCGCCTCCTCCTCCCCCTCGCCTCATCGACGGGGGTCCTGTCTACACTGTCCGTAAACTCTTGGCAGTCAGGAAACGGGGGCGTGGACGTCAGTTCTTGGTGGACTGGGAGGGATACGGCCCAGAGGAGAGATCCTGGGTATCAGCTAGTAACATCCTGGATCCAAGGATCCAGGATTTCTACCGACTGCACCCTGAGGGGCCTTGGCCGTCTGGTGTTCGGCCTTAGAGGAGGGAGTACTGTAATGTTCAGCCTCGCTCTTATTTTGTGTTTTGTTTGTTTGCTGGACTTCCTGTTTTATTTTGAAATAATTCGCTTTTGAATTTGCTTTCATTCCAGGTCACTTGTCTTCCCGTCTTTGTCTACTTTCCCGCCTGTGTGATTACCCTCCCACCCCTTATGTGTCTCACCTGTGTGTAATCATCATCACCTGTTCTCCTAGTATAAATACTCACCACATTCACTTACCTGTGCCAGATTGTTGACGAACCTTGTGTAACTCACTCTCCAGCGTTTTCCTAGTTTGTATATCCCAGTGTTTTCTAGACCTTTTGCCTGTTTCCTGATGACGTTTTTGCCTGCCGATTTTGTACTGTTGCCTGATTGTTCTTGGAACAATAAAACTGCACTTACCTGTTTATCTTGTGTCCTGAGTCGTGCATTTGAGTCCGCCTATTGTACCCTGACACATTCTGGCCATGATGGAAAAGGAAATGAGTCTAGTGGAGCCAAATATTGTATTTCTTGAGCAGTGAAGGGTGTTGTGAACACACAAAGCACACTAGCTTCCCATTTAAATTTTTTGGAAAACTAGACACTATTTGTCCACTTTTCTCCTTTTTGACAAAGACATTTTCCACCAGCAGCTCCTGCATGAGCAGTAGCCTACGCTTGACAGTGTGTAGCCTGTACGTAAGCATGTGGGACAGTGCGAGCCTCAGTGGACTAATAGGAATATGGATCATTTGGAATTAACGACTTCTCTGCAAATTTCACACTTTGCAAAGTCATCCAGTGGGCCCTATGGAGGGCCGGTTCTGCCCTAGGGCTGTGTGTTTGACATCCCTGTGTTAAACAGTTTCCATTAAAAATCTAATTTTGACATGCATGTGATGTGGCATTAGACTACAATACTGCACATCATATCAAATACCACAATATGCACAGCAAACATAAGATTGTAGACAAATATCGCTGCAGTGAAATAACATTGACATTGATGATGTTATTTGGGAAGGTTCAACTGTATTAGATGTCCATTATTGAGCTATTTTTCTATATAGATTTAAACACTTGATACAATTAAAGCTAGTGAAAAGGCAGCATAACGTGGTTTCCCAGATATAATAAGAAAACACTAAAATACTACTACTGCTACTACTACTAATAATAACAATAACAATAATAATAATAATAATAATAATAATAATAATAATAATAATGAAGGTAGGTCTCATTTAAAATGTTATATTAACCATAACAATTATAATGATGATGATAATGTGCTGTGCTACATGCTACTGGTAAAATAAACCATGACAGAATAAAATGATTCAACGCAATGTAAGTTTGTTCAAACTCCCCTTTGAATTATGTACAGAATTGAGACGTGGCAAAGCAATTTGTCTCTCCTACAGTACGGTACCATTGTGCTGCTTCACTAAGCTAATTATCATCTTTGCTGTTGACTGCAGCAGGTAAACCAGGACGTTTTGAGGGAGCGAGTGAGGCTCAACACTTGAAACCTTAATGAGCTGAGAGCTTATCCTCATGCCCCAGATGACAAACTGTCCTGCTCGTCTGAAACCCCTGGCTTTGTTGAATGGAATATTTCACAGCCAGGATCGCAATAATTAGCTATTCTTACTGCTCAAGCTGTCTAACAGGAACATTGTCTCAATTACCGCTGCTGTTTACACCCTAACTAACTGTGATTAGCCGTCAGTCTGGAGTTGGAGGTGATTTGTCAGACTGTAATGCACAATGGTAAATGAATGATGGCAACTCCATGTGGCTTCAAGGACCATCATAGTCCAGCACATAACTCCCAGTGAAGCCAAAACTTAATATTTTTCCATTTCAGTTTTTTAACATAAACAAGATACATGTGTTAATTAGTAAGTTTACGTAAGAAGTGCTAGCCAGGCCAGCCGCCCCTGTGCTAAGCTAAAATAACCGGCTGCTGCTCCGTAGCTTAATGTTGAAAGAACAAATAGGAGAGTGGTATTGATCTTCTTATCTAGCTCTCACTAAAAAGTCAATCTGTGTATGTCACAACATGTCTAACTATTCCTTTAAAAATACAATACAAAACAAGAACATACAGTTTAATTAAAGTGACTTGGGTTTGTGGCCTGGTTAGCTCAGTTGGTAGAGCAGGCGCACATATATAGAGGTGTATGCCTCGACACAAAAGGTCCAGGGTTTGAGTCCGACCTGTGACGATTTCCTGCATGTCTTTCCCCTTTCATATCTAGCTGTCCTATCCATTAAATGTGGAAATACCTATACAAATAATCAACAACAAAAAAATGACTTGGGTTTTTTTGCATTGTAACTGTAACATTTATCAGCTGTGTGGTTATACGCTCACCATCAGCAAATACAACATTAATTAAATTAAACTTGATGGCAAGGCTTGATATGTGACTTGATTTGGCTTGATGTGACCTAACAAACGAGGACCAGAGACTCAATTTGAGAATTGGCCCTTTGGCTCAAGACCAGAACGTATAATTTGAGAACTTGTGAACAGGGTGACTGAGTTTCACCTCTGGTTAGTGGTGTCGCTGAATGATTCAGACTCACCCAGAGCTAAGAGCTGCCCATCTCTCCATTTCCCCTTCTCTCTGTGTCTTGTTCTTCTCTCTGTGTGTCTTGCTCTCTCTCTCTCTCTCTCTCTCTCACACACACACACACACACACACACACACACACAAACACACACGCATGCACGCACGCACGCAGGCAGGCAGGCATGCACCCACACACACACACACACACACACACACACACACACACACACACACACACACACAAAATCACCAGCCCAGTGGTGACAACCTGTTGATGACCATTCCTGTCCTCAGCTCATTTCACTTCTTACTTGCAGCTGAGTCACTACAACACACACACACACACACACACACACACACACACACACACACACAATATTACCAATACATTGTGCACAACCACAAGTTACACAGCCACACACACACACACACACACACACACACACACACACACACACACACAGTTGCTCAGGTGTGGATGCCTGATGCTTCAACAATGAGAGAGAGCATAGCTGTTTATCATTAGAATTAGCTCTGAGCACTACAGAGACTACAATACAGCGTTAGCGGCATGGCTGTGTCAGCACAGCACTTCCTGTTTATGGTTTATTCCCACAGCAGGCTGCAGACGCCAGATAACAACAGGCACAAGGCATGCTGGGAGATAAAAGGGACCCCGTAGCCCCTGCCGTTGCCTGATGTGGCATCAGTCAGTATTACCCTGCACATGAGAGAAAGAGGGGATGATGGCGAAAACAGGAAAGAAAGAGAAACGTGTTTTTGTAATACAGACAACATATACTGTAGTTATGTTAAACATTTACAAAACACTAAAGCTGCAGTTGTTTTATTCCTGGTAATTCATTCCGCAAATGGCGTTTCCACACTCATGCTCATCGAATATATGTTGTGCCCCATACTGCATGTTTGTGGTTGAATGATCACATCTCTATGATAAGGAGTCTGAAACCAAAGGATGTGAAAAATAACAGCAGGTCCAAGGCTATAGAGATGACTCGTAAAATAGCCAACAGATTTGAATCCCAAGTAAATCAGCTAAAATACTGGGGGCAAGTGCTTCAATTGCCACTTAGTATCAATCAGGTTTGTTCTAGCCTTGAGCGAGACACATATTTCCTTTTCCAGTTTTCATGAAAGGATTATGCATGTGGAGATGTTGAGTTAGATCTACACACAATATATCTGAGTAATTTTTTTTATACAGTGCCAGGACAGGACAGTAGGACATTTTTCTTTGTTTTGGCTCTGTACTCCAGCATACTGGACTTGAAATGAAACAATGACTTTACAGTTAAAGTGCTGACTCTTAGTTTTAATTTGAGGGTGAGATGAATCATGTTTTATACCCAGTCCACTTTTTTTTAGATTCTGAAAGTTTTTGTGGTCAATGACTGGTGCTCTGACTGGCTTGTATAGCAGGAGGGCTACACTTCTACACACGCACCTTTTGGAAAAGCAAGTGTTGATGATCCATTTAAACATTTTTGACAACTACAATTACGTGTTTTTTGCCATCTATTTTTGAGGATCTTGTCCTACTAGTGCAATCTGTTCCTCACATTTTCTCTGTAAACACCAAACTTGCATAAATTACAAAGGCAAGCAGTCAACAGCCGTTCCAGCGGCTCTGTTAGGCTGTACTTGGCCACAACAATGCTTTGAGCTAAATGCTAACATCAGCATGATAACATGCTCACAATAACAATGCTGATGTTTAGCCGGCGTAGGGTTAACCATCTTGGGGAAACCCAGAATGGTTGTACAAAATGTTGTGGCAATCTATCTAGTACATGTTTAGATATTTAAATGAGTAAGTGAAAGCTACTCGTGGTGCGAGGGGAAGAGTCAGAACCATTAGAATTTATCCTCCATCTTGAAAATCTGAAGTGTATTTTGTGGCAATCCATCCAATAGTTGGAATAGTTAGTAAACCACAAATGTCAATCTCATTGTGGTGTTAGGGGAAAAAAATGTGGGATTACTGTGCCACTACACACGTGTTAAGATCCTGGCTCAATAAAAGTAGTTTAAACTTTGCATCATTGTTTTGGCATTTCATTGTTAATGCCAAACTTTTAGAAAATGCCATTGTGAATTGGAAACTTTGAACACATAAATGGCGTGATCACATTTATCCACATTAGGGTGGACATGGCTTAAATGAATGTGACTCCAGCTGCACTGCATGCAAGGTTAAAAGCTGAAACATCCATTAAGCTTTAAAAGGTCACACCTATTCCTCAAAAATAACTGGATGTGGATGTGTGCTGGATGAGCTCTCTGCTGATTCCTCTATAAGAGTTCAACAGCAATTTCTGAGGACAGCAGCAGCAGATAGGCTGCTCTAACTTGTACTATCCACACTGTGAAAAACCTCCATTGGGAACCAGGGGTCATTAAGAGTCAATGCAAATTTACACATATCCAGTAGTAGTACCTGTGTACTTGTGAGATCCCTCCACTGACATCCATGTCTGTGCCATTATCTGTTACCATAAACAGCTGTACCACATGTCCAATGTGAAATAATTACCCCAATCTAAACCCAAGATGACCTGACTTTGCAAAAATGTCCTCACTCAAGTGGAAGTGTAGCAGTCCAATTAGCACTTAGCAGTCAAAACATGAACTACACCAGGTATACTGTGGAAGAAGGATGTGTTGTTTACAACCTCCTGGATAGTTCCTGGCAGAATGAAGCTGTAAATGTCTGTACATACGTCTGCCATTGGAGAATATGACTGCCCTCGCAAAAACAGGCTAATTATTATTATTATTTCAGCCTCAGTGATAAATGTGGCTCCATTTTGATTTATTTGCAGCTGCCCTCACTGCATTCTTAGCCTGTCTTTTCCATCTCTCTCTCTCTCTCTCTCTCTCTCTCTCACACACACACACACACACACACACACACACACGTACACCAAATTGAAATCCCCATGAGAGCAATTATCATGGAGTTTTACAGTATGCACTTGTGTTATTAATCTCTTCACTGACTTTGCTGTGACAATACAGAACTTTCTGTGGTTATTTACGGAACAATTCTTATCCGATGGGTTTTACTGAACTCTATAATTACAGGCACAAATAAGCTGATGTATGGAAACCTAGCAGCTCAAAGAGTGAGTTAGCTTGTGATTGGGCAGTTGCGGTGGGGGTGTGGGTGTGGCAGGGTTCAGCAACCTTTGCTATCAAAAGAGACATTTTTGGCTAAAAAAACTAAGGGCGCTTAACACCTGCCTCGTTTAGTCTGGTTTAGAGTTGGTTTGCCCCGTTGGTGCAGTTCATTTGGGCAGGTGTGAATGCAGCAATCGCACTCGGGTGCGCACCAAAAGCGTACCATACAAGCGTGATGAGGTACGCTCTCGGTACGCTTTCAATCGAACTCTGGCGTGTTTGTTTGTAGTGAGAACGTGATCCGACCTCGAACCGCACCAACTATATATACTCTTCAAGTCTGAGCTAAAAGTCTCCTGTAGTCCGGTGTGCTTTGCAATCTGCGATGCAGCAGAACGTGCAAACTGTAGCAGCTTGCAGTGTTTCTCTCACAGAAATAGACAGCAGTCAAGGTCGCCGTCCGTCACTCGCATCTCCGTGGTCAAATCAGCCGCCGCTAAAGTTGGAAACAGACGGCAGAGCAGAGCGAAGTCTCGGTGACCAGAGCAGACGTAGGAACGACGCTCGCGAAGCAATGTCTGATTATTTAAATGAAATGAGCTGGTTTGACCAATAGACTGTTAATATTATTGGTGGGGGGATGACTCAACTCAACAACATGGATAACCAGTAGAGTGCCTAATGCTGTATTCCATTTACCTTTGGTTAACCTTTGGTTGGTTTGGTAGCTGGGAATGATGTGGCCATTATATTCAACAGGGTGTGGAAAGTGAGGTTTGCTTCAACCACGTTAGCCATTGTTAGCAATACCAGTTGATAACAATGCATGGTATTTTGCACGTACAAACACCGTAGCAACATGTCCACAGATAGAAGATTGACACTACTGTGTGTATGACTGATTTAATGAGACACTAATAAGACAGAGCTGCTAATAAACAGTATTGTCAAGAACGTCTATGCTAATTATGACATTTCTTACAAATGTCTAATATGATAAAATAATGATGTGATGACATTTTATATCCAAAAGCTTAAAGATCACCTTCACTGTTACATCATAATATTCTGCAAAATATGATTTGCTGACCATTATTAAACACCATAACTCTGGAACAGAAGGGGAGATTGTGACCATATTTTACATTTGGTCGGATAATGAATTGGTGGCACTAATCTTGGGTGCCCATCTTGAAACTGTGGTGATTGTACAGATCTTCTGCGCTGCTGGGTTGAAGATGTGTGCGAATCATCAATGTTTCGCCAAAATATACGCTTAATACCTGTTTATTAAATTGCTTCAAAGTCTGGACAAACATGCAACTTGACTGGATGGCGGGGCATAAAACCGCAAGGCAGTAATTCAAGTTTTTGTATACAGCAGTGTATATGGCTAACTTGTTTGCAAACAGTTGCCAAGCAGATATAGAGCAACATATATTTGAAGTTGTGTTTCTGGCCACCTGTCGAATGTACGTCCAAAATCTACTCTCCTTTTAACTCGGTGTTTGGCCAACTCCTGAGGGACATGCCTGGCTCTTTAGCTGATGCCTCGCTATGTTGCCATTGCCATTTTGTACTGGGCAAGTAGCATACAGCAGTTTTGGAGGTTTTCCGCTGAAAACAGTGTCCACCTGTGGCCAATAATAAAGCAGATGAGGTGAGAGTAAACTAAAACAGTGAAGTTACGGGAAAACTAAAACAATGAGCTGAACGACTCTAGAAAGTTCTGTAGAGCTGAAGAGTCTCATGATAATTGTCTGTGGGTTTATCGCACACACAAGTAGGTAAGTGATCCATTGTTAATGTATAACATATTGATTATTGCAACTTTTAAGTACTACTAAAGTGGTTACAAAAGTATCTATGTTTTACCCACCCAGAGAATTTGGCCCGCCCATGAGAAAGAGAGAGACATCATGGCTGAGGAGCATCTCGCTGCAGTCTGCGGGAAGGCGGGGCTTGACATCAAGCCCACATCCAAGTCAGTCATTTTTTTAAATTTTTTTTTTTTAACCTACCCTACCTCCCCATACGCTCGAACGGACCAAGACGGTAGCAAAGCTGATATCCTCTTGTTTCACATTAGATGACAGAAACTGATGTAAGCTAAACACAGACGACATTTCATGCAACAACAGTGAACTGTAATTGGGCCCGTGTACTTTTTCGTTCATTTGATTTCCGACTTTGAAACGAAAAGAGTGGTTCGGAAATAACGTAAGACTGCTCCGGTGAAAGCCTTGTTTTCATGAGCTTCTGGGGCTAGCTGCTAGCTAGCTCGGAAGCTACATCTGATCACGGCAGGCAGGTTGCTAATTAGCCAATGCTAAAAAGTATGCAAGTAGCCTACTCGTTCCCCCTGCTTTCTATCAATATTCCTCATTATTTGTCTTTTGGTGTAGTTTGCTAACATGCTCGTAGACATGTAAATGAACTGTTTGCGTGCTAGCTAAGTCAACGGTCAACACCTTTTATATTGTAACGTGAAAGCTCAGGCTGCGTTAGCTTCAGCTAAACCACAGCCGCAACTTGCACTGCCCCGTTAAAATGCAACTTCAACCATCGGATATAACGGTAATCACGTAGCGATTTTACTGTATCTAGGCATCTGTATGTGTGTTCGACCTTTTGAAATACTTAGATTAGGTGTGTTACTGTGCAGGTAATATCCGAGGAGCATCTCGCATGATTGTGAATTCTACTGAACCAGACAGAGAGACCATTTAAAGGCTCAGGAACCCTTTGCAGATGTTTTGGATTAATTAGCTGATTAGAGTGGGACACTTTGAGCCTAAAATATTGAACCTTTTCACAATATTCAAATTTTCTGAGGGTTTTCATAAACTGTAAGCCATAGTCATCAAAATTATAACAAATACAGGCTTGAAATATCTCGCTTTGCATGTAATAAGTCTATATAATTAGTTTTACCTTTTAAGTTGAATTACTGAAATAAATGAACTTGCACAATATTCTAATTTTTCGAGTTTCATCTGTATGCTTCTGGTTCACCTGTTAATTGTTAAAGCAAAATCGCCCCTTTGTACATTTGGTTGTGACTGAATTCTTGCTGTTAATATGAAAGTCCATAACGAAACAACACACCATTCTACTTTTAAGGGCTAAATTAAATGAAATATGGCTCGTTTTCCGTTTGAACACATTGTCATCAATATTAACAAGGTTTAAAATGACCCATTTTTCAAATTTGGATATCATTTCAAAATCAGAAATCAGTAGTAACTACATGAAAACTTCACTGTTGCATGAAATATCGTTTGTGTTTAGCCTACATCATCAGTTTCTATCTAATGTGAATCAAGAGGCTATATCAGCTTCGCTACCAGGCTGTCTTTTTTTTTTTTTTTTTTTTGTCTTCAAAAACCTTTATTATTCAAGTACAGATCCATAAACACATTGAAAACATTAAATGCATACATACATACACGAAAAAGGGGCACATTAAATTTACATTAAAGAGGTTGTAAGGCATTGTAAATGTTCAGAGTCCAGATGGCTTTCTTATTTGTCAGTCCTTTTTTAAAGTTTTAAAATATAATTTCATGTCATTTTTAAATTGGTGACTAGCCTATTTGGTTTTCTTTCAGATCATTTACATTTATAGATATAAAATTTTCAAATAAAATTAAAAGATTCAAAATAAAAAACATGGCATTTATCCAAATAATTTTCTTCATAGTAAAAAAATTCTACCAGGCTGTCTTGGTCCGTTCGAGCTTATGGGGATGACGTAAGCAAAAAAAAAATGGCTGACTTGGATGTGGGCGGGGCTTGATGTCAAGCCCCGCCTTCCCGCAGACTGCAGCGAGATATACTTGTCATGGCTTGCAAAGTGGCAGTTGGTTAAGGCCACACCCCCACCCTCCACCCTTTATGAGTTTTTTTAACATTAATATGAGTTACCCCAGCCTGCTTATGTTCCCCCAGTGGCTAGAAATGGCGATAGGTGTAAACCAAGCCCTGGGTATCCTGCTCTGCCTTTGAGAAAATGAAAGCTCAGATGGGCCGATCTGGAATCTGCCCCTTATGAGGTCATAAGGAGCAAGGTTACCTCCCCTTTCTCTGCTTTGCCCGCCCAGAGAATTTGGCCCGCCCATGAGAAAGAGAGAGACATCATGACTTGAAAACAAGCAAAGTGGCAGTTGGTCAAGGCCACACCCCCACCCTCCACCTTGCCCCCCCCCCTCTCCTCCTCAATAGCATTTAAAGCTACAGACACAGAAATGGCACATCCTAAGTAAAGCTCATTGTGGGACTGGCTCTAGTGGCTGTAATTCTGCACCAAGGCTGAATTTTAGGAAAGAGACTTTAGGAAACACAATGAGTTTGGGTAAGAAACTCTGGTGGCACATGTGCACTGCATGCACTTACAACCTCAGCCCACTCAATCTCTATTTAAATGGTAATTTATGAACCTATTCTTTTCCCCTTAGCGGTCCCTCCTAGTATGTTGAACATCAACTAAATGTTTATTCCAGGTTCAGTCAGTCAGTCTAACATGAATAATAACAGTAATTGTCTCATCCAGGTCACAGGATTTCTATAAAATTAGCCTGGCTCATATAATCACACATGGCAGGTGGCCTGACACGGCTTGTGCGGGGCTGTTTTTACTGTGTACTCCAGTATGTTCATTCATAGCGTATTATTAGTATATTATAGTGTGGATCTTTTTTCTTTTAATAGTGTGGTGTTTTTAAAGTTCATGGTGCAATGGTCCGTGTTTACAAATGAGACATTGAGCTGCACTGCATTATGTGTTAGTGTAGCATCTGTATGTAAAGCTAAGTTTGTTCCAAAAGGGTGTTGTGTAGGATCTGTTAACATATTTAAGTTCAAACAATGTTTGAATTTACTCTGCTGTGTTACAGGAAGTCAGTCATACCAACCAGAATGACTTAATGTGTTTGGTAATTAAAGGTCCTATGGCATGACAATTTCACTTTATGAGTTTTTTTAACATTAATATGAGTTACCCCAGCCTGCTTATGTTCCCCCAGTGGCTAGAAATGGCGATAGGTGTAAACCAAGCCCTGGGTATCCTGCTCTGCCTTTGAGAAAATGAAAGCTCAGATGGGCCGATCTGGAATCTGCTCCTTATGAGGTCATAAGGAGCAAGGTTACCTCCCCTTTCTCTGCTTTGCCCACACAGAGAATTTGGCCCGCCCATGAGAAAGAGAGAGACATCATGACTTGAAAACAAGCAAAGTGGCAGTTGGTCAAGGCCACAGCCCCACCCTCCACCTTGCCCCCCCCTCTCTCCTCCTCAATAGCATTTAAAGCTACAGACACAGAAATGGCACATCCTAAGTAAAGCTCATTGTGGGACTGGCTCTAGTGGCTGTAATTCTGCACCAAGGCTGAATTTCGGGAAAAGGGACTTCAGATACAGTATTAGGAGACCACTAAGGTCTATATAAAAGCATCCAAAAAGCAGCATGTCATAGGACCTTTAAAGCTTTAGTGCGTAACTTTTTGATATTAATGAACGTCCGTTACATTCAAGCCATTGCCAAATGAGTTGCTACAAAGCTAATTAAGACTATCAGCTCCATACAACTCTCTCTGTATTTCTCAGTATGGCTATGTTCAGAAGATTGTGGCGTCCGGTGACTTTCCCGCACAGAAGCTCAACTGAAGATTATTACCTCTTCTGAAGAGTCCATCATGTTTGTTTTTTTTATCCTCCGTGTCCTCCTTGGCTACTAGCTGGGGGGGTTGCGTGGTCATGGAAGGCTTGTATCACTACTTAGAATTCCTCATGGGGGTGGCAGAAACTACGCTCTATAGCTTTAAACGTAAATGATTGTATTTTAACATTATTAATTTTTTTTTTAAGAAAATGTTAAAATGTCCATTTTGATGCAAAAAGAGTTGGTAAAACAACTCAAATAGAGTCATGATGTCAAATAGAGTCATGATGAGAGTCAATGCAAATCAGTTTTCACAATTTAATCGACTCTGATGTTATTCATACTCTTCTTTTACTATGTTGTTTTTATGGTTTTGTATTGACTTTGTGGTTTTACTGTGTCTTTTTTTGTACTTTTGCTATATTTTGGTTGTACAGCAACTGTTGTTGATTTTTAATGTGGTTTATAAATACTTTTATAAAGGTGGGTAAACTCATTTTCTTTCTAGTTTTTATGTAGGCTGTACTATATTTTTAGTATAGTGAGCGTATAATTCAGTTTTCCCTGCTCAAAATACCAAGAAGTTCACTAAACTTTAAAAAAAAGGTTGAAAAATATTGCCTCGATTTTAAGTTAGATCAAAATAACAGTTTTTGCAGAGTACTCTATGCTATGCGTTTTTATCTTGAAGATTAGATTAGTGGATGAGTTTTAGAAGTGATGAAACCTCTAACTGGCAAAAACACCTTCAAGACCCCAACAGCAAATCAAGTTGCCTTTGATTTTGCCTAAACACTAACCAGATATTATATGATGAATCCATGTTTCCACACCAGAAATCTGAGATCTGGTCCTCTTCAGCCCCCATTAGTACTTCAATATGGAAAGCTTGTCATTTCCCACGAGTTCTTACATGCAGGCAGTTGGTGAGGTTAGTGAGAGATAGAAGGAAGAGGAGGCCGTGGGAGGGTAAACAACAGGGGTTTGAAGGGAGAGAGGCGAGGTGAGATCGTAACAGATGGCCTTTCTCTGGACTTCGTCCATAGGCTTCATAAACACACACACACACACACACACACACACACACACACAAACATATTCACAGCCAGTATTCTAGTACTGAAAACGCCTGTTGGAGAATCACAGATGACCAGAATATTAAGCTTCCTGTTTATTTGCAACTAAAGACAAAGAACAAGGAACAGTAAAAGCCTACCAGCTCTGGTGGCACTGCTCTGCTGATCCTTCATTACTATAATGAAATAGTATTTGCTTATTATTATTATTCTCATTCCAAGTAAAAAAAAAATGTTTAAATGCTCATTTAATTATTCCTACATCAAACTTAACAATAGCTGATCCTGCCCATCCTGTCCATTACCTTCACCATTACAACTCAATCTTAGCCAAAGGTGACTTGTTGCAACAAGTCAGAATGTGTTCTGTTGTCATCATTCCGCCATTAAGCGGATTTTTCATTTGCCAGAGAACATACACCAAGAGATCTGAGGCATTCCTCATAAGAATAAAAACCAATTAGCTTGCTCATTGAACGTGTTACCTCCCCTTGTTAACATGTACTAATTGTAAGCCTTGTCTCAAAGCTTGTGTGTATTGTTACAGAAATAGAAAGAACAAAATAAAACGCTGTATGCCGTTCACACAATAAAGGCACAATAAAGGTGCCTGCTGAGGCTCTCACTCCAAATCAACTCCTGATAGAGACTTTGTGAAGGAGCAAACACTCAAAGTTATGATTAATCATTTGAGAACTTCTTTGCATTTTAATTAAAACCAGTGATGCATGAGGCTACAACCAAACTTGTTTTTGTCCAAAGAAATTTGTAATCATTATCTTAAACAGAAACAATTTCCCCTGCAATTGTCCCAACTAATAATTTTGAAACTAACTACCAACACATACACAACTATCATTACCAGAGGTAGGTGGTAATCATTATTTTTCATTAGTTAAGTAAATTAAGTTAGTACAGTTTAGTTACATCATCGGTTACAATATTCAAAATACAATATCTTTTTTTAATGCCTTTCTTCTTCAGTCCACGTTCTGTTTGTTTTGTTCTCAGAAACCTTGATGTCAAATATGACTCTTTGTTGTCAGGTAGCCACTACACTTAAAGGTCCTATGACATGCTGCTTTTTGGATGCTTTTATATAGGCCTTAGTGGTCTCCTAATACTGTATCTGAAGTCTCTTTCCTGAAATTCAGCCTTGGTGCAGAATTACAGCTACTAGAGCCAGTCCCACAATGAGCTTTACTTAGGATGTGCCATTTCTGTGTCTGTAGCTTTAAATGCTATTGAGGAGGAGAGAGGGGGGGGCAAGGTGGAGGGTGGGGGTGTGGCCTTAACCAACTGCCACTTTGCAAGCCATGATGTCTCTCTCTTTCTCATGGGCGGGCCAAATTCTCTGTGTGGGCAAAGCAGAGAAAGGGGAGGTAACCTTCCTCCTTATGACCTCATAAGGAGCAGATTCCAGATCGGCCCATCTGAGCTTTCATTTTCTCAAAGGCAGAGCAGGATACCCAGGGCTCGGTTTACACCTATCGCCATGTCTAGCCACTGGGGGACCATAGGCAGGCTGGGGGAACTCATATTAATGTTAAAAAACCTCATAAAGTGAAATCTTCATGCCATGGGACCTTTAAGCACTACAAAAAAATAGCCACAGACCCTCTTCCACAATCACCCCCACTTTGACAAATGCAGCAAATTGAGTGAACACACCCCCACACTACATACACTGTCCTAGCAATTTAGACAAAGGAGTTTACCAGGTTACTCAATCATTACAATGGCCTCCATTGATCCTAAGATTAATATGCTCTTATTTCCCCTCAAAATCTGTATAATCAATTTAAAAAATGGTTGAATCCATCACAGTGGCCACTAGCTGGAAGACTAACTGGTAGATCCTGCTGACAAATGATTTCTGCACACTGTCTCATACACTTAATGGAATCACTGAAAATGATGAACACATGTGCACTGTGGCCTGTTCTGTGACCTTCAACCTGCATCCAATCCAGTTCCTTAATGCCCAGTTCCTTAATACCTTGGTATTAAGATATTTGATTGAGATCCTTGAACAATCAATGACACTGTTATTTCCAACTCTACCACTAGCACCAGCAGACGTGAGTGTCAGAGCTGCCTCGCATACATACACATTAATACATTGATTTGTGTACATATGGGATTGAAAATACTCTGCAATAACACAGAGGTGCTTCGGTTGATCAAAAAAAAAAAAAATTACATGCATGAATCTCAACTGCATTTTATTTTGCACCTCTTTGTACTACAGCACTTGAATAAAGTGTCTCTCTTCTTGCAATAAAATAACATAGAGAATACATATACGTTAATGTCAGGTGGGACCAAGGCTATACTGTTGTTTTCATGTAACAGATTATAAGGCTGTCTTCTATTCTTTGGGGTGTGTTCAAGTGCCCCACACAACCATGCTCAGCTTTCATAAAGTCCAGAGGAAATAATGTCCGCAAAGATACAATTGGCAAATAGATAATCCAGCCAAAACTGTCTGTTTCTTATATTTTGACTGATTTACCCCCACAAGCTGTTTTAGCTGAAGGTCTCTCTTCATCCTTTCACTTTAATTGGCCTGACATGTGGGGGAATCATGCAGGTTAATGACATTCAAAAACATACAATCTTTTTACACTGAAATCTCACCGCGCTCCACACTCATTATTTTTTCAATTCAACCTGTTAAATATTCTCAGTTATCAACCCTGAGGGAAGAACCACATGATTTGTGGTTGTTAATCTCACCAATACAAATCATACACTAAAATAATGACACTCATTTGTTTTGTTTTGTTGGCTTAGCAGGAAACAGTTTATTTGCAAGGTTGGTGGGTCTCAGACATAAGGGGATAACCCATGCCTTAGCATTTATGCAGGTTACTTCATCATGAATACAACTACTGGTTTCAGGTTCTGGCACCCCTCACTTTTCAATACCATCAATCCACCAGCAACCCTCGTGTCTCTGCCTTACACAACCTTAAAGGGGAACTGTGGCCGATTTTGACCTGCATCTTGATCGCTAGATGTCTCCGAGTACTGTCAAAAGGAAAAAAAACGACCAAAATCGGTGCTAGCAAACTGGAGTTGCTGCAGCCAGAGCCAGAGCTCACAGTTAGCTAAAATGCCAGTTGTGGGGTCATAATCTAAAGAGTGCCTTTGTGCCTCTTAACAGACACAAAATGCAATTAAAATGTCTGTGCTTCAAGTTGGCCTTATTAAAGTCTCCTGCAATTATATGAACACTGTCGGGGTGGGCCCGCTGCTGTTCGTTTATGGTGTTCAGCAGGAGAGAGAGCGCCGTGTATTAGAGTTTAGATTCTCTGCCCGAGCCCGAGCCCGAGCCCGAATTTTCCGCCGCTATCCTCGGGCCGGGCCGGGCCGGGCCGGGCCCTTGATCAAGCATTTGTGTTTTTTTAATCATTACTTTATTAGCCTTATTCGGTGGGGAGCAAGCTATGCCTCTCCAGCTTCTCCCGTAGCTCTGGGTGTATGTCCTGCACTGACTTGAGTGTGAGGTAAACTGTGCTACATCGTGTCTCCCCCATCTGCAGCACTGTTCACAGTCAGCATGCAGACCGTGCCGGACAGGACAGTATTAGTTAGGTGATCGAGACAAGAAAGTCTCCTATATGGTTCCAGGGCTTTGATTATGTTGCTGCCTTGATCTGTTACCCACACTATTCGGCTGAGGGAGCTAGGGTCAAGTTTTTTTTTTACGTTTCTTCATTCGGATCCATTTGCGTTCCATTCCATTCTGAATAAACAAACAGCGCAGTTTACATGCTTCGTCCTTGTTGCATTACCTGTATTTATTAAGATAATTCTAAACAGATTTCTGTAGTTCAAACAACTTGGAATTGTAGTTGAGAATGTCAGTTACAGGGCTTAAAGTGAAAAAAAATCCTGAGCCTGAAACTTTTTTTTGAGGGGGTGGGGTCACAGTGTAATATTTCAATATGCACTCATTAAAGTTAATTTGACTGGCAAAACAGTTAAAGTCCTTCTTACATTACACAATAATAAAAGTCATAATTTTTAAGAACTAAAAAGTTTTGGATCAATTTTTACTTCTTCCAACCATATGTTAAATTAAGAATCAATGTAGATTTACATATTGCAATAATATCATAATCCTACAATGAATCATTGTGAAAACTAAACTTTCTAGATGTTGTGTTACTTTGGCCGGGTCATCATCAAAAAAGCAAATTAGTACATTCATGATTTTGTCCATGTTGATATTAGTTGCTTCATGTACATTGTTTGCTTCAACATACATTATTAAAAACGTTGCTTTGTATAGCTTTTCATATATCTAGACATCTAAACTCTGGGACAAGGCCGTTATGTTGAAATACCTGCCATGCTGATTACAAACAGATGGCAGTTTGGGCTTCAGATAGCTTTTACACAGTGGCCATCGTTAATGACAAATAGTGTTCCTCTATGAACGTGCACACACACGTATTGTTTGTATCACAAACACGGTCGGTCAGTGAAGGAGCAGTCGCATTCGCAGCGGTAGCTGTCGTTGCCGGTAACGTACTCGTAAGACAGAGTACACGGACCGAAGCTTTGTGACTAGCAAGCACTTTCTTACCGCTGTTGCCGTACAGTGTCTCCACCCGTTTCCTCTTGTCCTCTATTCATGCCCAGCGCCATTTGTTTTTAACTCCTTTCTCAACTTAAGCTGTATCTACATGCTCCAAGTTTGATAAACTTTGCCTCTATTTTTTTAGCCGCGTTACCAGGGAGACCACACCGCGCACTCGCATTTCGGCAAAGACCCGCCGTACTTTGCATCTGATTGGCTAGACCTCGTTTCATTGGTAGGTGGAAGTTCGATGATTGGTTAAATCCAGCGCATCAAAAACAGATCCCCTGTGGACTTTTTAATTTATTTATTTTTCTAAAATAGTCATATGCCAGAAATCGGGCACCAGGCCCGATTACTTAAGCCCTGCGTTAGTTAGAGCTGCGTTCCTCTCATATGATTGGTAGGTGAAATCAATTGCCTCGAAAATAATAAACTGCTATACTAAACTATCTGACTAACACACATGCAGGCACATACATACAGTAAACTCAAGGATCCTCTCTAACAGAAAGCATGTTGATTCTACAGAGTCAAGGCCTGCAGTGGATTTTAGGAGAGGGGCGAGTGACTGGAAGTGTCTGACCTGATTAGAATCAGCAATATCAATAAGGCTCCCTCTGTACTTAGTGTCAAGCAGCACCAGCTGAATCTGAGACCCTCAGCCATCATAGAATCTGTTCTTCCATCTGTTTATGCGCATTAAATGGGGACACTGAATAAATAAAAGCACACAGACATTGACCTTGCAAGAGTTGTAGCTGCTAATTTACAGTAATGTAGCAATTGGACAAACTCTTTAAGACATTTAACTTAGGGAAGTTGAATGTTCCTGCAGTTTCCCATCATATTTCTTATTCATACTCAAGCAAGCAGAGTCTGTTCTATTTTAAAAGTACTCTAAACACTCTTAAGCACATGACCATAGATGGCTCAATTTGGCACAAATGTACAAAATGTTTTTGGAGACACTGGGGATGATGCCATCCACAGCAAGAAAACTACAATGAATATAATAATACATGAAATAAAATAATCAAGATAAGAACAGTGCAGAGCAGCAAGATGTAAGCCAGGCCTGGAGTGAGACTCATTTTCAGCCCTGAAGTTTCGTGCCTTAGACCGGCCGACTTTACTTCACGACTGACTATATTAAAATAATGTAAAACCTTAGTATATTAGTCTGCAATAGTGCACTGTTCTTTACAGCCTTGTATTTCAGTGTGTTTTTGTAAAATATCATCATTTCCAATTCAGTGCAAAAACGGTACATTTTACTTCACAATGTAGATTTAGAAAGTGGTTATATTGTAACTAATCTGATCATGTTTGCTTGTTCCCACACTGTGGTGCAACAGCTTTGATGTGCCTTCCACATTAACAGCAGCCATCTCTAACACACTATTGGCTCTGCTTCTAATCCTAAATCAAATTTTAAAAAAATGGTCATAATTCTCAGCACAAATCTCTCTTTCTGATTGGGTCAGTTTCAGTAACGTAGTGCCGAATCATCTGGCATCATTAATTATTTCAGGGCTTTGTTCATATAGAACAGGTCTACACCATAAACTTCATTAAAATTAATTAATTCAAAAAATGAATTAAATATAATATTCACTCAAAGAGCAATCCTACCTGCCCACTTTGGAGTTATGGGCTCATGGCTGGTGCTCGGCTCTTCATTGTCACTGTTAGCAGCAAACTGGACTAGTGACTGCTGCTGAGAAGATACAACTAAATGTTTGATTCATAAACATAAACAGTGGTTTGCCGGTGGCGCTGTATTATATTTTGAATGACCACTGCTTGCACTGCTTGTAGCTTTATTGTCGCCTTTTCAGCGCAGTTTTTGCTATTATCTATTTTTATAGCTTCTTTTTGCTCACGGTTGCATTCTCTAACAAACACCACTGACTGAATTGTAAGAGGTGACGGTTTATTTATTTTTTTGAGCAAAGGTGCCACCATTGGAGGAGTCAAAACATAATTAGTCACAACAACCAGACTGCACTCTGCGAGTGGGCTGCATGAATGTAAAGAAAGGTGGGTTGTAAGAACAAATAAATGAATAAAAAGAGTGGGCTGCAAGTGCAGGCAGCCTAAGGACAGCATCCATGATATATTTTAACTATGATTTCAACTCAGTACCATGACTGAACATCGCCGGCCCTCGCGACCAAAATAAACAGACCGGCCCACCTGGTGCTCCCATTTAGCCAATCCAGATGTCGTGTAGTCTGGCTTTCTTTCTGACATAACAAGGGAGTTAGCGGAGAAGTGATCTGGTTCGCGGCAGTCAAGGCAAAAATGGCATGATATGGATATGAGGCTCCATCTGCATTTTCCTACTGTGCTGCAGTTCACCTATGATGGCAAAAAGAAGGTCTGACTGTTCTATTAAAGCCAAACATTTATTAAATTAGGTTGTTAAGAGCAGTTTCACTGGTGGGTCTGGTTATGTCTCTGTATTTTAAAATCCTTCATTCCTTTTCTCTAAGTAGAAACATAAATGGTTGACTAGACCACTTAGACCGTGTTTGGTGATTTTTAAACTTTTTTTAATTTAATAATGATGAACAACAGAAGAGTGCTAGCATAACCCAATGAAAAGAAAAGACAATTGATGTTGCATTTATTGAAGAGGCTCATTAGCCAGAAACAGACATAATGAAGTGGATAATGGACTGGGTGGGGTCATTAAAACAGGCCTTTTTCAAAGGGAAAACATGAGGTTCCTATATTCTTTTTTTAAAAGCTGTGCGTAACTATTAGACCACTATTAAAATGAGTGTGGGTAGTTTTCCATGAGTGAATGCTTATTTGGTGTTGAGGTATGCCTCTCTAAAAAAATGCTGCAATAATCAGTGTTGGGTGAGTTACTTTTGTGATAAATGATTAATTACAAATCACCCACTGAAAAAGCAATTATTTGACAAATTACTCAAAAGCAAAAGTAATCAGTTGCATTTCACATTACTTTGATTACTCAGCTGAGTTCCGTCAAAGTCTCCACATCCACACATCACACTGAGGTGTAGAAAGAGAAAAGAAGACATCAAGGTTTAATTAGACAGCCTATGTTTTGGATGTATTTACTGACCATCAACGGTAAGGGTGACCCTGAATGGTCGATTGCTGCGATGCTTCGATGCTTCGCTCAAAGATCCTGATTCGACTGCCAGTCTCACAGTTGAATCTTCGCAGCGCCATAAAGTCCAGTTCAGACCAAAGATTCTGGCCAAGATGAGTGTAAACTTGCAGCTACTTGCAATGTGCTAGTCTGCAATGTTCTGAAACCTGCCAGTTTACACCAATGCGACGAGATGAGAGAGTATCATCTTCATAGCACGACTCTTTGCACTTCCGTCCTAACTTCAGGCTTTTTTTGTAGCTGGATATTATTTGTTGCGTCTAAATATGAATTTGGATAACGATAGTGATAGTGAGATACTTGCTACAGTTACATTTCTAGCGATGAAACGGCGAAAACAAGTTTTATTTCTGTGATCCACTGCTTTGTTTTAACGACGCTCGCTCTCTTCAGTCACTCTCTAGGTCGCTCGACCATATACTGTGCTTCCGATTCAGACCGCTGCAACTTTATCCTGTAACGTTCTAAATCGTTTTTTTCTCGTCGCAAATCTTTGAAGCTTTTAATAAATCTTGTGGATAAGTGGGTAATCCATGATGGGTGACCTACGGTCGCCCCCACACCCTACCCACATGATTCGAAGATCAGTTGACGATAGGCAATACTTGACAATTCTGATTCAGCTATGAAAATTCTTAGTCAGGGACATCCCTAATCAACAATTAGAACGTTAGCCACCGTGTCTAACGTTGACTGGCTTTAGCTTCATGTCCCACAAGCTCGGTCTTAACTTGGAAAAACTGCTTTTAGTGCACCTGACTCATGGAACAAAATACAACACTTTCTTGAAATCAACTCACTTGTTCTTTTTGGACATTTTAGAAATCTGATTTTGGAGTTCCAAACGTTGATGGTTTTGCTTCCTTTTCTGTGTTGTTTTTGGTTTATTCTAGTTTTTGTTTTTCCCTTTCTTTGTCTTTGTAATTGACTCTATGTCATTGTAGATGAGGGCCGCCCCTCAATGATCCTCGAGTATAAATAAAGGTTGAATGGATGAATGAATGTCTGCACAGCATCACTCGGAAGAGACGCATCCTCACGGTGAAGCTGTGGGCTCTCCACAGACCCTCCAACTCATAGGCAAAAGCAGGTGCTTCCTGAATGATGGCCTACACAACATGTACTGGCTGAACGGCTATCAAATTGAAATCCCTTACACTACTCGTAACTGAAAAATGTACAATGTACTCCTTGTTGATGATTTCAAGGAGTAACACATAAAAATAGGTTGCCATTCATATATTGACAAAAAATGAGAAATGTAGCAATATCACATGAGAGGGAATGCTGTTGTTTAATATCATCACAGCTGTGATTCGTCCTCGAGTGTGAAATTGCTTTTATACAGTAGTTCTACAAGCGACAGTCATAAGCGGCAAGAGATTATCATCTACTACTACCCCTTAATCC